>NC_143447.1:17604545-17912954 GCF_987193195.1 Phasianus colchicus | reverse complement strand
GGACCTACCAAGAAGATAAGGCGTTGACTCAGTTGATGCCATTGTGCCGGACTCATCTGTAAATATGGTTGTGAAAAGACCTGATGCTCCAGGGTTGGCGACTCCCCCACCTCCCTGGGCAGCCCATTCCAACACAGGATGTGCTGCCAGCTGTGCAACCCAGGCTGTCACCCACCAGGCAGCCGTGCTGCACTCACTCCCAGCACTGCTGTGCCTGCACCATCAGCAGAGTGGGACGATGCTGTTTCCTGAAAATCCCCTAATTTCTCTGTGTGTTCTGGGACATCATCCAGCTGCAAGAACTGATGGGAATGAACTGCCTAAATGACAGCTTTGCAAACATACATGTTTTTATTCACGTATTTTTCTCCCATGGATAAAGTTCTCTTAAAACACAGCAGAGATTAGATCCCTCCATGATTGCATCCCACGACTGAGTTCCCTCATCTTTCAAGGGATGGGATAAAAATAAACATCTGCTCAAACCTATGGCAAACAGACACCGAATGAAAGGGAGAGGCAATCCAATAGTCTCACCACGCAGGGAATCCAGCAGTTCTTTCACAACATCCTTATGTCCAAAATAGGTGGCAACCACAGCTGCGTTGTCATCATTAGGTTCAGTTGGTAACACCACTAGTGCTTCCTTCAGTAAATACCTCACTGCCTGCAGATCTCCATATGCTGCTGCGATACCTAAAAGCTGACACTGGTAAAGAAAACACAGCAAAACAAACTCTCTGATTTTATTTTGCATCTCTGTGAAGGGAGCGAGCAGAGAAAGATAGCATTTCTAGAGCTATATATTTATCTGTGCTCGTGCAATTGCATACGTACTGTCACTATGGTTAACTGAGAACATCATAAACACCAGTAGTCACTGTAATTGTTATTGCTGTGTTAAGTAATTAGATTAATTAGCCAGTTTTGCTTGTTTTTTTTTTTTTCCTGCGTGACTTCAGTGCAAAAGCAGAGTGTGCTCACTGAATGTAGGACTGGGTTCCATGCTAAAGCAGCTTGCAATGCTTGCAAGGGCTCTGCCTGCTCTCTACCAGCATCCTGACAACACGAGCTGCAGTACATCCCTTAAAAATGAAGTTATACACGCACCTGAAAAGCAGGGCACATTAGCTGGAGGTCAGTGCTGTTTTCAGGTGGTAACACAGCCTCTCAATCAGAGCTGGCCTGCATTTGGAGAGCAGGCAGAAAAACCCAGGACTCTCTGCACCTGACGAAGCCAACACATCCCCACACACCCAACAAACTAGCAGCGTGGTGTGCAACATTGACCTCAGCTCCACCATTTGCTTCAATGTGGGATGTGGGATTTTCCCCCTGTGGTTCCAGTCCTCGATGCTGTTTCTATGTATGCTCTCCCCCGAGGTTCGTCTCACCTTTCTGATCAGCTTTCAAGGCCAGAAAGGCTTGAGAAGGAGCAGTGAGCCAACCCTACCTTTTCCACCTGCAGCGCAGTCTCCTCACACGACAACTTAATCAACTCTTGGGCTTTAGCGGCGTCTCCAGCTTTGTAAGCAGCCTGAATGCTTTCTGTCACGGGTGTCTGAGTTATGGAGACTTCGCCAACCGTGGACTGTTTGCCACCCATGCCCACAGTTCCTATAGCAAAAATAGAAGAGAAGAATCATGAAGAAGTCCCTGACCATTACTCCTGTACAGCTACAACCCCGATGCGTTCTGGCAATACAAAAAGTGGAGAGTTATCTTCAGCAGAATGTTTACCACATACCATTTTTTAAAAAGAGGGAAAAAAAAAAAGTTGACACTAACTTTTCTGGTATAGGAAAGTGATTGTATGCTACAGTACTTTCCAGAAGGGACGCGAAACTGAAAGGGATGGAGAGTTCCCCAGTTGCTCCCAGAGGTGGTTTCCAAAGGAAGGTGTGAGGGATGCTCCACTGCAGCCCACACACTCTGGTACAGAAACATCAGAAGGGAAGAGCTTACAAAATAGAACCCCGCTGTACTCCTCCAGCACTTCCCTCCAGAGATTTATACAGCTTCAGTGAAAGGCAAGACACTGAAAAAATCTGACTCTGGGAAGACAGAGCAAAGGATTACACGAGATGCCCGGTGCTACCTTGGTCAGTCTTGGCAAGTCTCTTAGGCCAGACTTGTTCTTTTTTTAATGCTTCTAGGAGCCAGAATAGTTCTTACAAATCAAAGATTAAAAGCTTCAAACCATTAGAGGAGATGACTGCAGTGGCTAACAGAGCCAGCCATGAAAACATTGTCCCCCACTCCAACCACAAGGATGGGAAAGCTGCACACTTCAGCAGGAAAGCCACCAAGTTAATAGCAAGATGCTGAGGTCCACTCCTGATTCTGGCACTGATCTCCTGGGCCCAGCTTCTCCTTTCCTCACTCACATGCTGAGGCTGCAGACCCTCTGGGGTCACGATGCTCCCTCCCCATGGATCCTCCCAGTGCCCAGCACAGGGGCCTGGAGCGGAGATGTCAACCTGACTGCACTGAGAAGTACAAATAAACACATGGACAGAGAACAGAATCAATTTTCACTTGAAAAGAGACTTTCACATTCCTTTTTTTCCCCTACTAAAACGTTATTGCTTATTTACAATTGGTTAAACCAAGACCTTCAAGCCCACACATTTCCATGAGTTAACAGGAAATGCACATGCAGGGGCTAGTTTAATGCAGTCTGGAAAAAGAAGTAAATTTGGACCAACACATAACTGTCAGTAAATACTTTTGAATAATGCAGTCTGAAATCACCAATACATTCTGACTAACAGCTCTCATCAATTATTTAAACAGAGCTCAGATCACCCAGACATCGGAGACAGCTCCAGAGATTCATGCCATTAAGATGTGCCCACATCAATAACCTTGCTCAGATGATGTAGGACATGTGAAGGACAGATGGACGTGATGCTAAATTACTGCACGATAAACAGCAGCCTGGAGTTCATGCAAAATGGGTGCAGTGCCTTCAATGCCTCATAATTCTGTAGTTTTAGGGAGCATATGGGAAAATAAATCATCCAGTGTTTGCTCCAGGGAGCAGACCTGCAATGGACTTCTAAATATTTTGTTTATGTTTTAATTCTCTTTTTCAAAAGACAACAAAGTAGGAAATGCAAATGATTCCTGTGCAGGTAACTGTTTAAAGGGGATGGAAAAAAAAAGAACTTGAAAGCAAAAGTGTTCTCCAACCCGACAATTCAGAACTGGTCTAAGTAAAGACGCAAGCAAACACTGCAGTGACTTTGAGACACAGCCTCAGTGCACTCAGCAGCCTGTGATGAAATCCTGAGCCTGAAGACAAGAGCTGGAATTCCCCTTGGAGGAAAGAATGCCTTACATCAGAGATCCAAAACAGCTGGAGAGCTGAGCAGGAAGTGCAGCAGAGCAGGGCTGATAGAGCTGACAATTTTAAGCTCGTTCCTAAAGATAAATGCTGAAAGGAGGGACTGGTTCTATTTCCTTTTGGCCTTAACCCTGATTTTGGAGACTAGCACTCAAGAGCCACACCTGGAACCAATCCCAAGCACACAGGCACATCCTTTCTGACAAAGGATCAGCAGGGCCATCTTTCTTCCTATATAAAACACAGCCAGGGAAAGTAAAACGTGAGTGTCTCATGATCAGAAGCCATGCTGGAAGGTCCCAGCATCACCTTCTCATTGATCAAACAGGTCTCCAGGCACCTCTCCCACATGAGCTTTTCTCATGGGAGCATTTTCCACCCCTCTTTCTGAAACAGCCCCGTTGTGCAGTGAGGACAAGCAAACCAGCAGGGCCAGGGAGCACCATGAGGACCCCATTTCTCCAGCTGCAATGTGGATTGCATTAGCAAAACTTCGTCAATCACAAGCTTGCTGTAACAGTATCTATAATGCAATGGAAAGCACATCAACAATGGCCAGATAGCCAAGCCCTAGGCTGTTGCACCTCCTCTTCCAAACCTGCCCATCGTTAAGTAATTCGTGAGTAAGAAGTGTATATTACCAAACAAACTACGTGGAAGCTGAAGAAATGAGATGATATTTCAACTGTGAGTGAGGGAAGGAGGAACTCAGTGGCGTAGACCTAATACCAAGATCGCTTCTGTTTTACCCAGTGACTGCTTCATGAAAACACTTGGCAGATGCATCATGTTCCTCTTACACTTTTGACCCCTTCAGAAATTCTTTAAGTCCTTTCCAGTGCAATGGTGTAGTTATAACAATATACTGCTTGTACAACAACCACTGCTTGGAGAACATGGGCTGGTCATCACCTGTGGCCAACTTCTGGGCACTTCTGCAGTCACAAATGGCTGTTCCATGGAGGTTATGTGATCCCAGAGTTAGCTATCAGAGTCTTCAAGATAGCAGATTTTGGTCCCAACACGAAATGTTAACCTTGTCTCAGGCAAATCAGAAATTTTTAATCGATCTAACCAAAACTTATTAGTGCACAGGAACATCCAGCAAGTAAACGTCAATAAAAGCTTCATTGAATCTAATGATGTGAGCAATGCTACTCTTTGATATATTTAAATATTATTGGCAGAAAGACAGGGTTGCTCATCCTTGATGTTTGTCATGCAGCTGTCATCAAGATTTCTTGATTGTTGTATTCTACAGAGTAAACTGACTCCCCACCTATGACCTGAGGCAGAGGCATGAAAGATCTTCAATGAAAAAATACCTTGCAATTGAACTAATTCCAAACTTGCAAAGGGCAAAACTGATGAGTCAGAGAGTGACAGAAATCTTGCCCTCAAACAACAGCTCTACCCACGTGGCTTTGTAGAAGTTAACTGGAGCTTTCAAACACTGAGCCAACCATTCTGAGCTTCCCAAAAAGCACAGAAGCCATCCACTGCAAAGCTAAGCATCTTGTGAACCAAATCACCCACTTCAGAGAGGATTTTCTGGTGACTTTAGAAATAATACATTGATTTTTGACATGCAGATGAAAAAATAAGAAGCAGCAAGATTTATAAGCTTAATTTATACTCATCGGAAGGGGAAGAAAAAGTGGAAAAGTACATTCTACTGGAGCATTTTATTTCTAAAAGATGCATGCCTGAACTATCATCAGTACTGCACTCACGTAGGTTGGGAATAACATTTTGCCAGCATATGTATCAGTCATTTTTAGCAAAAATCTGGGCTAAAATCCAAAGAAATTCTGCCTACACCTTTAACCCCACGAACTGCATGCTCTTTACTCTGAACACTTTGTGGCTTTCCTAACAGGATCTGCTCACATTGATCGTGGAATGTGCTGTAATAACGTCTTCCTAATTCTTGGAATTAGGTTGGAGCAGGTTTAGGAACCAGCTTCACACTTTGCTCAGTAGGGTTTACATTAATATTTGACAATGTATATGGCATAGTAAGTTATGATATCGTGTCAATATTTCTTGGGTACTCTGTAATAAAAGGCTACTAGAGACTCCAGAAGCTTTTGTGCACGCACTTCCTTTAATTCCTTGTGATTTCCTTGAATGTTTGCTGAATTGGCCATAAATCAGAGTTCCTGGGATGCTTTAAAGTTATGGCCTCATATGGCCCTCCTTACTCCAGAGGCTGCATCAGGGAAGCAGATAAACGCAGCCAATTTGAACTGAAGCAGAAGACTTGGGCTCACTTCTCACACACATCTGAATTTCCATGAAGCTATGACTACAGGCTTTACTCTCTACTATTCAGCCCCTTATCTCTATGTTTATTTAAATTCTCCATAGACCCACAGTTTCTTTGCTTACTTTCTACTAATGACTGTGAGCAAACCAAGCCCTGTTTGTAAAGGAAAAACAAGGGATCAACTTAAATGAGAAGCACATTCTTCATCTACTCGCCACATCGCTTACCAGCCTGCACTGCAGCACCTAACTCTGAAATCAAGAGCATGTCCAGCGTTTAATTCTTTGGGAGTAGTTTTTAAGTTTGCCTTTGGACAAACAGCCTTTCACAAAAGCTAAGACTAATTTTCTATCAAACATATTAAAATGGAAACAGTGGTTGTCAATAAGAAAGCAGCGTTATTTTATTGCTGTTCAAATGCTACAGCAGAATCAATTTAAAAATGCTGAAGACTGTGCAAGAAACGAAATAAAATGAAGTCTAATTAATAATAAAAGGCACCATGACAATGCCAGAGATGGATGCAGTTATCTCCAGACTCAGGCCTTGTTATTAAAGCAGGTGAAAGAAAGACCCAACATTTCTAGATTTACAATATGCCATCACCTGCAAGGAGGTAATGGCTTGCAGGTGATGCTGTGAATCAGCAAACAGCTGCATCACTGAACGGTACACATATAGATTATTGTTACCTTTATGTCCCAAATTGCTGCAGTCCTGCCTTTGACACATAACCCCTCGCAGTTTCTAAGTATTACATTCGTTCCTTTGATAAGACTGGTGTTTTTGGTGAGTGATATTTTTATTTATCAGAGAAAGATATAAACGAGATGCTTAACACAGGATAAAACTGGGAAGAAAGCTACACCTTACTTCAATCCAGACTTACAATAGCAGAAAGACTTTAAAACTGCTACTGACCTTGTCATAATTTGTGCAGGTATTCCCAAAGACAGAAGCAAATCAAGATGATGGCTTTAACACAGCCTCCCATCCAGCGATGCTCAATTAAGCTATCAATTCCTTGGACTGTCAGCCACCCACCTCTGCTCCAGCACTGACAGCTCTTGCAGTGGCCACTGTGCGTCACGCCGTCGGCTGGCTGGCTGCTGCTTTGTCTGAATTAACCACTGCATTTTAGCCTTGACAGTTATTTTCATCCCTATGCCCCATTACGGTGAAATCCAAGCCTCCGGTTCAGCGAGGAGCTGGGGATGGGGGTGGGCAGGAGGCTGCCTTTCCGGGCTGAGCTCAGTCAGTAATTCCTCAACAGCAGCAGACGGCCACAGCTAACCTCCACCAACCTCATCTTTGGCCATTTTGACTTCTGAGCGAGGAAAGAATGGGGCAGAGTTGAGGGTGTCTGTCTGATGTGCAGAACCAGAGTCTCTGCATCACACTGATACCCCTCCCATTGCTCTGAAAAACTCCAGATCCACAAACTGAACACACAAACTGAGCCCACGGGAAGCCTGCACTCATTTCAAAGGATGAGGGATCAGTCCTACATTGTGCTTTCCAATTCAGTGGGGTTGGAAAAGGTTTTTGGTCCTGTTGAAATTTCTGAGAAAATTGCTCCCATCCCAAACCAGGAAGAAAAAATTAAACCTGTGTTTATTTAACACAATATTGTACCTTTTTTTTTTTTTTTTTTTTTTTTTTTTAATTCAAGCCAAGTCAGCCAAAATGCTTCACAAAACAAAGATGCCTTTAGGGTTCCTTGTCTAATCTGCTAACGCATCAAAACAGCATTTCCCTCCTTATTTATTTATAAAGGTTTCATTCATTCATTTCTTAAAAGATAGTCATGAACCAAGACCTGGCCCAGCACAGAAGCCAGTTTCTCTGCCTGCCCACACGGCCCCATAACCAACACCTGGCCCAGAACCATGCAAAGGAGGGGCTGTAACAAAAAGCCTATGATCTTCTCTGTCTCATTTTCACATTTTGGAAAAAATGGGAATATTCCAATCAATTCTGATGGTGAATGGGCCTGATGGGGAATAAGGTGGCTCACCTGGGAAATCCAGCTTCCCACTGGAGATGCCAGGGCAGAAGTGAGCTGTGTCCTTCTGACCATTACTAACATCTCCTCTTGATGAGTGAAACATGCCAGCTTCTCAGGACAAGGAGGGAACCCTACACACTTTTTCTGCCCATTTTACGTGGTTTGTTTTCACCCAAATTCCCACAATTTAAGCTAATTACAGAAATGGCCTTATGCTAAGGTCTGCTTGCCAAGGCAGCAGAAAACATGGAGTGTATTGCACAAATATAACCTGCATCTACAGCATGGCTTATCAGAACACTCCCTACTTCCAAAGGAAGCTTACAACCCTACAAAGAACCAGAAATGAACACACAAAAATGCTTCAAATACAACAGTTCAGACCTGAAGGGATCTTTTTCATTACTCCTGAGTAAACTGGTGCTATTTTAAAAGAGTTTGCATGCCAACACCGTGCACACTAAGTGCTGATCTGCAGTAAATGTTTTCCAACAAGCACATAAGATTTTGGAAAAGGCATGCTGACAGTTTCAGGTACAGCAATGCACAGTGACTAATTATCACAGACCCAATGGAAATTATCTATTTAGAACAACTCTTAACATGCAAGGAAAAAAAAAACAGTTGCTCATGCAAATCTGAAAGGAAAAAATTAAGTCCTAAGCAGAAAAATGCTCTGAGCTGCTGCCTTTTTCAGGGCTCCAGAACTGAGTTACGAACAACAGACACCTCAGAAAACTCCTATGTATTTATATGAACACTTCTTCATCATCCAGGGTAACAAGGGGGACAGAAATACCCCAAGTACACTGAGACAAAGGGCTGTGTGAAGAGCTCTGCCAGATGTGAGCAGGTTCCTGCATCTGTGCGTGTGCCTCCCAGATCCCCGTGACTCTGGAGATCATTTGCTTTGTCTAAGAATTTCCGATGAAATGGCTATTTCTGTTTCTCTGGTGTAGAAAAGAGGCCACAGAAAGCAAAGGACACGGAATTGAGCTGAACAAGAACACAACAAAACGAACACTGGGGTACGACTGCCAGAGCAAACCCTCCTGCACTGATCAACTCTGCACTAACTGGGGGTTCACCAAAGGGAACCAGGCATTCCCTCATCAGTGAGGACCATGGCTTTGCCCTCTCACCTGAGGACAGATGCCAGGCCTCACCAGTGTCCCTTCTAACAGGAGGAATGCTCAAAGCATTCGTGGCAAAGTGACGACCGCCCTATCGAAAACAGAAATGACTCAACCCTATGTGAAAGTTTCTATTTTCGTCTTCTGGCCCCAGCTGTAGGTTCCAGTCCTACATGAGTCATTCCAATGTATGCTTTTGTATGCAAAGGCCAGCTATGCCACTCTTCCTTTCCAAACTTTAAACTGGAAGACAGACATGAAACATGCAGAAATAAAACTATGCTTTTGGATTTTGTCTGTGTCCATTTTCAGGCATGGCTGGGAAGAGAGGAACATCAAATCACGAAAGGTATCTCCAGCAAGGCTATTGCTGTCCAACTGCATCAAATAATATAACAATGAAACCAAATCAGGACTGAATTCCCAACTGCAACTTCACAAAGTACATTTTCACAGATAACCTTGGCTTCTTTTGAAACTTTCATCAGAATGGAAAAATTCCCATGCGTAACTGTTTTCTTGCTTTCAGACAACTCATTTGCTCAATATTCTTCTAAAAAGAATAGTGCTGAGAGAACAGTGATGACAGTGGTGGGATGGAGCAAATCGCTGCTCCATTCTGACCCCCTGGGCCTCATCTGCAAACCCAATTCTCCATCCCTCCATCACATGACAGAGGTCCTGAGCAGCTGCTGTCACCTGCAAGGTCTCTTACAGAACCTGGATATTTAAAGATTTTGGAAAGACTGGCCTGAAAAGAGGGAAAAAAAAAGGAGTAGCAACATTAAAAAAATACGTGAAAATACTTTGCACAACTCCAGTTTATCACATTCTAGGAGAATCTGGAAGAGGTGAAGAAGATTAATGAGAGAAATGCTCTGCCTAGTTACAAGGTCACAAATGAAACGAGCTTGGTTGGTTGAGGATGGAAAAATGAAGGCTGGATAGAGATGGGAACGTCGTTTATAAATACACCCGGAGGGAGACATCAGGAAAGGAGGAGAGCTATTTGTGTGCTGGGTATGAATACATTTCAGCTGCCAATTAGAAGAAAGTACGAAGAGTTGGAGAAATGAGGCTTTGGAACAGTCCTCTAGAAAAAGCAAAAGGAACAGATGAGTAACTCATTGAAAATATGCCTTGCATAAGGTTGAGGAGGGTGACAGCAGGACATGGGCCCTCAGCCCTGCCTGTCCTACAGCCATGTTCCAAATTCATAGAATCATCATAGAATGGCCTGGGTTGAAAAGGACAACAATGCTCATCCAGTTTCAACCCCCTGCTACATGCAGGGCTGCCAAACTCCAGACCAGGCTGCCCAGAGCCACATACAGCCTGGCCTTGAATGCCTCCAGGGATGGAGCATCCACAGCCTCCTTGGGCAACCTGTTCCAGTGCCTCACCACCCTCTGTGTGAAAAAATTCCTCCTTCATGCATGCACAGAACTGAACCCAGCCATCAGACACGGATGGGTGTAACAAAGACTGCTTGGAAGGAACTTGGTAGGAAGGAAGGGTGTTCATGAAACAAGCTGGTAGATCTGGGGGAATGGAGATAAATCTAAGGGAAAAGTCCCTGCAAGGTAAATGAGGGTGGAAATACCCCACACCATGAGATCCAAGGTCAGTACGTAATTTGTCGTGCTTCTTTAATTGTTTTCTAACTAAACACTTCACTCTTTGCTGCCCCCACCTCTCATCACAAAGACAGCAACTCCAGATTAGTTGAACTGGAAGTGCAATCATTGCATGGGATGTGGCTGGCATCAAGAGAGATGAACAGGCAACAGCAGAGCGAAGGAAAGAGCAGAGCTGGGAAGGACACCAGAGAAATGATATGAATGTGATATTCTAGAAGAGAAAAGAAAGAAACAATAAGTGAGAAAGCGAGCCTCTGCTCCAGCTTCTATTGGATTTGCTGTGGCTTCCATGTCAGCAAGAACAGATCCTGAGTTTTCCAGGAGAAAATATCAAGGAGGGAATATTACTTTAGCAGCTGTGTCTGGAACAGAAGAGAGAGCTTTGATGGAAGGGTCTCTGCTGTCGGCCAAAGCAGCGCTGGTTGCGAGTCAAGCTGTGTGATGACGTGCTGCCAAAAATTTAACAGGGGCTACCAGAAAAAGCCTTTCCATAGCAAGTGGCAGAACCCCAGAGTGGCAGAAGTGCCTGCATTAGCAGAGAGTGGGGGAAAGGGGAAATATTCCCTTCTTGTCTTCCCTTGTGGGAACATCAGCTCTCATTTCAGCACAGGAAAGCCAAGGATGCTGTGCTTAAATGAAGGCAGTGCTGTGAACCTGCTGCAGCTCACAGCGTTTTCAGATGGCTGCTCCAAAGCAGAGAGGGCAAAACCAGGCGAGGATGTTTCATCCCCTTCCCACCAACATATGGGGAACTCAGACCCACGATATTGGAGAACCTTTCCCAAATGACTTTTATTTAATAGCTTTTGCTCTGTCATTGCTTGACAGATCCCAGGTGCAGTGCATTGGAGAACTGCAACCGTGATTACAAGCCAACTTAAGGAGGGATGGCTCTTCTGTTTTGCAAGCTACATCTGAGATCTGAAAAGGGATCCTGTCCATTTAGTGTTTAAAAAATAAATTAAAACGTTCCTGTTTGATGCAAAAATAAAAGCTTTTTCAAAGGCTCTTTGATGTGAAAGATGAAGACATGCAGGAGGAGGTCTGGTCTTCAGCAATTATCAGCACTCCACTTGAGTCCTACTCCCTAGATGGGATTTCAGTGTGAAGCAGATAATCACACTGCAGAGCGCGGCAGCTTTTCGGTGAAGGAGCAACAACCTGCAGTCAAACCACTCCTCACCCAAGGTGGGAATACAACAGACAACCCCCAAACCAACTAAACGCAGGTGGGGCAGTTCCAAAGGCAGAAATGCTTTTAAAAGATTGCCTGCTGAGCTCCTCCTGGGTAGCCGTGCCAGCTTTCCAAGCGATATTCTGATCATTAAAGCAAGCAGTGATGTAATTTCCACAGTGACCACAAACATACCGAGAATATTTGAGCTAAATTTATCCCGACTTCTCCTTTGAATCACTGCTTCGGTTTGTTCTTTTTCCATGATTTTCAGCTACGCACAGGAAAGGAGCAGCAGAGAGAGCGAGACAGAGCCGTCCCAGCAGTGCCTAAATGCCAGCCTTCATGCTTGCCACATTTGGAGCATTAGGGAGGAATTTAAAACACTTTGCAGCTCCCACCAGAGATCCCCTCTGACTGCAGGAGAGCTCTTTGAAGGGGAAAGGTCTTCACGAACACACAGTTGTGGTGAAACAACCAGCACCCAAATGAAAGGGCTCTGCTGAGGTTTTACCTAACCATGCAAAGAAGCAATGGCTGACCTGTTAATGAGAGTACAGACTCTGATTAAGGGTTAGGATATTTCATTCCCTTCCTAACAGGCTGCCCAGAGAGGCTGTGGATGCTCCATCCCTGGAGGTGTTCAAGGCCAAGTTGGATGGAGCCCTGGGCAGCCTGCTCTAGTATTAAAGGTGAAGGCTGGCAGCCCTGCATGCAGCAGGGAGGTGAAGCTTGACGATCCTTGAGGTCCCTTCCAACCCAAGCCATTCTATGATTCCGTGATCTCCATTTAAAATCCAGGATGGGACCTAATAAAGGAGTTTCAACACCCTCATCTACCATGCAAACATTCCCTCTCTTAGCTGCCTCCTGCCACGCACAGCCCTGGCAGCCCTGTTATTGATCAGACAGATGGAAATCAAACAAACAGCAGCCTTAATGCTCTAAGGATTCCTGCAGGTTGGGCCCAGAGCCAGTTATATCAGCACAGAGACTTAATGGGTTTTAGATAAGGCCCCCAAAGGCTTCAGAGAGGATGGGAAAATAATAAAATAAAATCATAGCACTTTCTTTAATGCAAGTTTGAAATTACCTGCAGCATCACTGGCAAAACAATAAATCAATTACAGGCCTGGTAAAGACTGACTCGGTGTGAATGCTATCAATTGCTTTTTCCCACTGAAACACAGTACAACAGTTCAGGCCATGACCACAGTGCCAACCTCACCTGACAGCAACACAGCCATAGATAGGGAGCTCCTGCACACAGGTTTTAAGTGCAAAGGATTTTCTTCCCTTATCACTCTATCTTTGCTTTTTTTTCTTGGCGTTTTGACAGAGCTGCCTTCAGTTCCATGTCAGTGTAACGCACAGTTGGTAAATTTTAACTGGAAGTTGGAAAAATAAAGCTGTAAAGCAACAGATAAAGCCACGCACTGCTCAGATAAAGATCAGTGTTCCACTACTGCCTGTAATTCAAGCTGTCTTTCAGGCTGGACTCTGCCCAGGTGGCTTCCCAAGGTCTGTGCCACACCACTGGTGTTCCCAGCAATGCTTTCCTTCTTGCTGCAGCCCTGAAGTCACAGCAATCACTGGGAGAAACCTGGAGCTGCCACCACTCAGTGCTCCTTTACACCCCCTCAACTCCAGGCTGGCACAGCATCCGTGAGCACAAGAACCCATTTCCCAAAGCAAACAGCTTTTTCAGATGCCTCTGATTCAAAATAAGAAACATCCCCCAGAAGACGTTCCTGAAGAACAGCATCCAGATGCTGAAAAATCAGTTCAGAGCATCTTAAGTTGGGCACCTAATTGTACACATCCCTGCATTCATTGCCATTTTGGTGTGACACGTGGCTGTGCTACAGGCTGCTAGCAGAGCAGGCTGCACCACACGAGCTTTCAGCTGCAGGCTGCCCTTCTGCATCAGCATTTGGTCCCTTGTGAGATTTCACCACTTCTGTATGAAGTGTGTATTTAAATGTGTTTAAAAATACAAGCCTATTGCCACTTCACCAGCGTACTTCCTATTCCTGCACAGCATTTCCTACTTCTCCTTCTGCAGGGCATTAGTAAGACCAGCTCACATCAATACCTGATCTATTTTTTGCCTCCCCCTGTTGTTGTGTTTTTTCGCTTGTAAGAATACTTTCAATTCAACTTTTTGGACTCAAATTAACTCACAGCTTAACAAGCAGGAAGAAAAACAGGGAGCCCACAGTGCTTGCTGTACAGAAGCTCAAGCAGCCAGCAGGCTTTGCAGGTCTCAATGCTCTGCACGCATCCCAGATATCCTCCTGCTCCTCCTTGCTCCCACACTGCTGCAGCAGACCCAGGTGATGCTGCAAGAAGACATTGTCCCAGGGGGACAGTCAGTTTCAAACACATCCTAATTCTCTATTACTTAACCCTGAGCTGTCGCCATTCAATCCCTTGTGAAACTTCCCATGTAGAATTACAGGGTTGGTAGAGCAGTGCTTCCTGTCTGAATGGCCTTTCAGCTCTCCCAGCAAAGCTCTTCTCACCATTGCTGGAGGGCCGCTGCATCACCACCAAAGTTCCCTTCTTTTAGACCAAGCACAAAACCCTGTGGCATTTGGGAAGCACTGGCACCACTGTCCCACACTGTGTGACACAACCCACGTTATGATCCAGCACACCTCATCAGTACTCATGTCCAGATTTAGCAGAGAGAAGAGACACCCTCTGCTGTGTCTGAAAGGTAATCCAGTTCCAGCACACAGAATGCACACAAACACCCTGGGACTCTGATGAGGATTCTCAGTGAGAGAGAGATGAGCCCTCCAACAAAACCTTTTGCATTTCAGAAGACAATTATTGCTTTTCTACACTTTCTCTGACCTGTTTCCTACAAACTCGTATGAGAATTAAATGCTAGCTGTAAAATCTCTATAGGCTTCCTTTGTATTTCCTACCAGAACCACATTATGCCACTTCCACTGTATTACACAGAGCTCTTCAGCTCAGTTCAAATAAAGCCACACTGCTTCAGGAGAGCCTGCAGCCACCCCGTACCTCTGCTGGCCTTCTCTCTTTTTTCATTCAGATTACACAAACAAATCCAGAGAGAAGCAGCTAGGTTTGAATTGCTCCAAAAAGGGAGCATCACTCCACACTGCAGCCACAGGAGGAGCCCAGCAGCATCCTTGAGGCTGCTCGGGTTTGGTTGAGGACCACAGCTGCTGGTGGGAAGCTGGGATGCAGGCTGGGATGCAGGCAGGATCCTGCTGCAGCCACGTGGAATAGCAGAGGGAGGTGTGGGTGCAGCAAGGTGTGCTCACCTTATCATATGTTACATTTGCTTGTTTGAGTCAGGGATGCTGCAGGTTTGTGAAGATCTGACCAAACGCAGAGCTGTCAGGGATAAAAAGCCCTAAAGCCTTAAGGCTTTCATACAGTCAAGGGATGGGCTGTATATACAACCTGCTTATATATACCCACACATCCTGCCCGAATTTTGGGCACAAATGGGGTCCTCAGCATTAAATATCTGTGACCTCGCTCCCCTTCCCTGCAGTTCCCAGCCGATGGCAGCAGGAGGCTGCATCCAGGTTGATAATAGATGCGTGTAAACAATAGATTCAATAGTGGAAGCTGAGTGAGTCACTGCATTCCTGCATTCAAGTTGTATAACAGGATCCAAAGGCAGAACGAGGACCAGCCAGCGGGCCAGCTAGATAATGACAATTATTCTTGGCAGGACCCAAAGAATCCCCAAACAAAAATGAGTTCAAACATACGGTATGCTCACAAAGAGCAATCGGAGCAGGCAGCACACATCTTCTGCTCTCCTGGGATGGCTCTGCCACTACTCCAGCACTGCTCATCAAATGAAATAATCCACGCACGTCAGAGCAGAAGAGTTATACCGATGAGATCTGTGTGCCTCCAGTTTAACCGACTGCATTTACATAACAGAAAGACATAGGAAAGTTCTCAGAAGAAGAACTGAATTCCCAGTGCAGAAATTCACACGTGCCCTTTTCTCATTATTCGCTCGCACACTGATTTGCTTATTTGCTGTATCTTTAAACAGCAAGAAAAACTTGTCAAATCACCACTGCAGAATAAAAGCATTAGCAGTTCTTAACACTTAGATTAAAACCCTCATGAAGGATGCTTCACATCGCTCACTATTCAATTGGAGATATTTCCTCCAGAGAGAAATGCAGGTGACAGAAGTCAACTATTTTAAAGATAATCAGAAACATTCCGTTATTGAGTATTACAGAAAGGCGCAGTGCTAATTAACCAAACTAGACAAATTAAGGCTTAAGGAACAAGCAGAATACATACGGAGGAAGGGAAGAATTCCCAGAGCTCCCTGTGACGCTGGTGAGGAATGTCTTCAAGCAAGAGGAGGAGGACTCTGAATCAAGTATCAGGTCTTGCTTCATCGTTGCTGATAAAACCCAAAATAGGGCTGCAAATACATTAGCTCCTATCGAAGCCTGCTTACTCAGTACAAAGCGTCAAACACACCTTCATCCCACACGCAGCACGCAGATGCTGCCTCCTAATGAAGCATTTGTTGCAAGGGGGGGAACACCGTTACACAATGAGCAGAAGGCTGTTCCACCATGCAGAAATAAAGCTGGGTTTTGGCTCAGAGAAGGGCAGCAGTGCCCGGGAACTGAGGGTTCCAGGGAGAAAAATAGGCCAAAATTATTAAAAAAAAAAAAAAAAAGGGAAAAAAAAAGTAACAAAAAGGAAACAACCTGAAGCATATGTCCCCTTCCTACAGAGACATTTCCACCCACAGATCTATTATATTACATAAACGCAGAGCTCCCCATCCGCCCCAGCACTACATCACTGCAGTCCCTGAAGCTGACAGCAGAACTGGAGCAGCACCCGTTCAGCCTGGGAAGCGATGCTCTGATTTTAGCAGCTCTCCTACCCCGAATACACACTGCCACAGCGTCTGGGAACATATTTGCATTCACATGCTGAAAAAGCACAGATCCTTTAAAACATATTTAGGAGCTGCCGAGACACGATGCACATATTGACTAATCCCACGGGCCTTGAGAAAAAACTTCTCTTCCAAGAAATCTATTCTTACCACACAAACAACCCAACATCGCTCTCCTTGCAAGTAAAACTCCTTGCTCTGAACTGCAGCCTTTCTAACATGGCTCTAATAATCAAGACTTTCTAATAAGGCTCAGTGCACTGATGGATCTTTCGTGCAACCAACGCTCATTGCAAGGCGAGTTCTCCAGGAAGCCTGATCTGCTGGTTGGCGACCCTGCACATAGCAGGGGGTTGAAACTAGATGATCATTGTGGTCCTTTCCAACCCAGGCCGTTCTATGATTCTGTGACTCTCCTGAAACCTCCCGCTCCCCATCTGTGCAGGAAGAGAAGCGGTCGCCCCATTACCGTCCTGTGGCTCCATGTTGCTCTCTCTGGAAACAGCAGATTCCTCCGTCCCCACGCACCAGTACATTCTGGGTCTCAGTGGTGAAGATCCAACAGAGCAAACTTTCTGCAGCACCTCCGACTGAGCGTTGTCAAAGCTGAATGTCAGCTAAATGCAGGGCAGAGCGGCTGCTACCAAACGCCGTCCTGATGGAGCATCGTTTACCCTGGTTGAAAATCAACAGCAAAGCAAATTAATCATTCCGGTATTGATATCACAAGAAGTGGATCCCTATGCACTCCAACACAGCTGCCAAAATGCTGCTTTGAAGAAACGCGCTATGCAAATGTGAACACAATTATTTGCATAATAGCTTCATTAAGAGCGTAGCGTGAATTAAGAGGGGAAACCAACAACATCTCCACTACTGCTCCCAGTTTTCCTCCACCAAAGCTGCCGTGCCTTTGGGTGGTGCAGCTCCACATTCCCCACAAGCTCTGTGAAGGCAGAGGGCTGAAACAATGAAATGCAGCTGGAAAAATCCTAAAGGCAACCTCAGAACCTTTCCCACCCACAACGACTGCAGCTCTGGTGTGAGAAGCTGGAAAACACTGATGCAGTCACTGAGACTACAGAAAGAAGAGGGCTCAAAGAGACACAGCAGCTTCTCTGCCCACTCCTTTTAGAGAAGCCCACTGCTCTCAAAACAGCTTCTTGAAATGCATCCTGCACGCAGGCAGAGCTTAAGAGCTCTCATGCTGGCTGCTGCTGGCTCAGGTGCCTCCGTGGCATTTCTACCTTCTCACCTCTTCCAATCTGCACACCTGTTTTCTCCCTTTCCGTGCCTCTTCCACAGAGATTAAAGACAAGGGCTGACTTTGCAGTCTGTGCCCAGCTGACACCAGCGTTCCTTCATTTTCTGCTTTCAGTTTCGGTCTGCAAACACTTCTCAGATTCAACACAATGACCTTTTTCACCTTTGATCCCTATTAGATTTTCTCATGCCTGCTGTGCGATGCTGAGGCTTGGACCAGAAGCCCTCATTGAACAAAACACACAAAGCACCTCCTGCTTTGGTAAGGAGAACCCAGGTGTGTGGATGGCTTCCTGAGCTGGAGATGGGATCACTGATCCACCATCGCTACCCAAAAGCTGCCCGCTCCTTCCTCACTGCATACACAGCACTTTAACCACAAACCAAGTGTTAAAAAAAAAAATAATCACTGAATGCTTCATCAGCTGTTTCTAGGCAAGTGTTTGAGTTTTAGGTGCATTTACAGCAAAACTCAGCTTCTGATGATCCCTACTACGTGTGTCTGGCTCAGCGCTGGGCAATGGGCAAAGCCACAGGCTGCAGTTTGGCACTTGGGAGCTTCTCAAAAGGTGGGAAAAATGATTTGGGTGATCACAAGAAAAGGGAGAGGGCTGCACGCAGGCACCTTCACAGCCATCCAACAGCTGAACAGTTTTGCAGCCCTAATTCCAAATGGACACAGGTGTGCAGACACAGCCCAGCATCGTGGCCTCCAAACATCAGAGTGCAAGTCAGGCACCTGTAAGGGGCTGAGTTTGGAAACTTTCACACGGAGGGGATGAACAGATGTTCTTCACATACAGCAAAAGGAAAAGCAATAGCACAATTTCGATCATCAGTTCCCTTTAGCTGCAGCTATGGCAGCAAGCATTGAGCTGTCAGTGCACCGCTCTATTTCCGTATTTCGGGGCTTCTGTGTCTACTAAAAACACCCCCACAGCGCTTTTACCTTAAGCAAGATGCACCCAACTGTAACACGTGCAAATACCACGTCTCGATTTGATGCAGGGAGAGAGAACTCCCGGAAAAACGGCGCCGTGTGGGTCCTCTGAGCTCCGCAGAACGCCACACGGGAGAACGAGCACGAGAACACAGCTGGGGGAGGGCTGCAACCCCATCACGCGTATTCCCAACGCCTCTCCTGACTCTCCATCACCGCGTTTCGGTGAAGCGGAGCCCCTGAGGGAACAACCACGGCAAAAAAAGCACGGCAGATCGCACGACGGAGAGCGAGGAGGCACCCGGTGCGTACAACTCACCAGGAAGCGGGACCATCGATCCCAGACAGCAACGCGAACCCCACGTTGCCCCCAAACTCCCGGGCAGGCTGAAGCGGCGCGGGATGACAGCGCGGTGCCGCCCCGCACAGCCCCCGCTCCGCCGCCGCCCCGCGCACACGCAGCGCCCGCCGCCCCCGCTCGCTCCGCAACTTCGCTCCCAACTTTCTTTCCGAAGCTCGTTCCCCGCTTCTCTCGGCATAGAAAAGCCCCCCCACGCACACGCACACCGCTCCACCCGCCCCGCAGCCGGTGCTGCGCTGTGGTACGGGCAGCCGTACCTCCTGCGTCCCGGGGCTGGCGGCTCTCCGCTGCCACCGCCTCCTCCTCCTCCTCCGGCGCCGGCCGGCTGCGCTGCGCGGGAGGCGGAGGGAGGAAGAAAGGAAAAGGAGCGGAGCAGCCGCGCGGCGCCTCCTCCGCCACCGGCCGCGGCTGGGCCCGCCCGGGAGCCGCGGTCAGGGCGCGGTCGGGGCCGCGTCTCGCCCGGAACCCCGCTGGCTGCTCGGGACGCCCCTCAGCGCCCTTCCCCGCCGCGGGGCACGGCGAGGACCGCGGGGCTGCCCCTCTGCCGGGCTCGTTCCCCACACCCATCGTTTGGTGTCCGCCCTCTGCCTGGGTTCGCCCTACTCGTGCTTACACCGCTTTAGTTTTTGCGCGTTCTTTTTCTTCCTGAAATACACCGGAGGCGGAGGGGCCGCACCGCCATCTCTCAGCCGTGCGGGTGCTTTGCTGCTCGGATTTGTGCCCGACGGCCGGCCCAACCCGAGATCTGTTTTCTAAAGGCTGCTCCTCTCAGGAAAAACACAGCAGCATCGCCCCCTGCCTCCCGCCGGGCGCCGCAGCCAACACGGGCGGTGCGCGCATCCCTGCCCACCGCAGCGCCCCGCACCGCCTGGGGCCGCACCGGCTTTGACTGCGCGATAGTCCGGCTGTATCTTCCCTACCCAACGTACCTCACTAAGGGGAGGCATTTCGGCGTGCCTTTTGTTTATTCATAACGCTCCCTTGAACGACGCGCACAGATCCTTCCTTGGACCAAATCAAGAGATGCGGCTCTTGAGGATGGGAAAAGCCATATCCGTGGCTGCTGCTGCCTCAGGTTTGTTCTGCAGTGCTTTTCTCGCTGCGATTAAGGAGACGCAGAGAAGATCTTCACAGGTGCTTTCAAGTGTGTTCGGATGTCCATTAATCTGCGTCTGGCTGCAGCCACCTGTTGGGCACCCTCTGCTCCTTCTATCGTGTCTGCTGTCTTTTATGCCTCACACTCTGGTTCTTCTACAGACCCTTCTTACACTTTTTTTTTTTTTTTTTTTTTTTTTCACCATTGTTTGGAAAAAAGAATAAAATCTAAAATCACATTTTTCCCCTTTGTTTTGAAAGAGACCATAACTTCCCTTAGCATGAATTTCTTCACTCCACCTTTTTTTCCTTTTCCAAATCTCATCCCGCTCTTCCTGGCTTTACTCATAACTCCATTGCTTACATCACTCACAACAATCCCTTTTTATCTCCATGCTTCTCCCTTCTCATGTTTGGCCACAGAGCTCCTGAGTGATGCCATTACCAAGTGGAAAATCGATGGGATTTGGCTCAGTGTGTGTAGGGAGATGGTAGGTGTTTGTATCTATTTTCACCTGGTCTAGTGGTTGGTGACCCTTCCTGTGGCAGGGGGGCTGAAACTACATGATTTTTGAGGTCCTTTTCAACCCAGGCCATTTGATGATTCTGTGATCAGATGCAAAGAGCACTAAAAATGATGGTATGTTCCTGCTCTGTCTCCTCTGCACATAAGGGAGATAAGACAGGAATGTTTCATTATGGGGCAGTTGTACAACAGTGGCTGTGTCTCAAGAGGATTTCAGGAAGCCCATCTGGCAGCATGGGCCACAGTGCCTTCAGATTTCTCCATCTGAGGCCCATTTCAGAAGGCATAAAGGATCCATCCCACTTTGCACTGGAAGAAGCTCTGTTTGCCCTTGGCAGCTGCAGTTCTCCTCCCCTCTCCGCTTACTGCAAGTGGCACAGCTTCCAAGAGAGACTGCTCAGAGGGTGAGCTAACAGCCACCCAACCCAGCTTTTATTTGTAAAGCTGACCACACTTCAGCACTTGGTTTCCCTTGCCTTTTTTAGAGCGCACAATTCTTCACCAATTGCAGAAGTGAATCCAAGTTGTGAATCCTCCACAGTTCCCCAGCACGATACAGAACCCCCACGTACACACAAGCAGATGCTCCACGTTCAGCCCTGCTGCACATCTTGGAAATCACATCTTGTGAGCCCAGTGCACATTTCTGTATGGGGAAAACTCTTCTGTATGGGGAAACAGACACCAGGCTGTTCTCAGAAGAACCCCCTGCAACCAACAGCACAGTGCTATTCTGTTCCACAAGCGTGAAGCCTTAACTCCTTCCAGTGTACAGGCAAGGAAAGTTTCCCACTCCTCCTTCTTACTTTGAGCCATGCAGCATGCAGAAACCATTTCACAAAGTTAAACATTTATTAGGAACAGGAACTATTACAAAAAGATACCCATAGTCTAAATATATACAAGAAGTTTAAACATAGCATTTTCATGTACCCTTGGCTATAAAAATACATTAGATTAACTGTATCCTAATTTATAAATATAGTTTTGTTGTTTTTTTTTTTCTTTTTTTTTTATAAAGTAGTATTTCATGAAAGCCTTACTGTGCAATGAAAGAATATATACCCTCTAAGGGGTTGTTTTAAAGTTAGTGTCTAGTGTTATATAATTTAGAAAATTCAGTGTGTAGAGTCAAACCCTGATTTATACAATAAGAGATACACTGACTTACAAAACTTGATATGGGAAAAAAAAGAAGTTGAAATATATATTATACATATAAAGCCAAAATATTAGGACTGTAAGAACTTCAAATGATTTCAGTATTGACCACTGCTAATCAAAAGTGAATACAGAGATACATCAGGATAACCAGCCTTCTACTGTTTGCCTTACCTCCATCCTGCCTGACTGCAGCCCCAGTAAATCATCTGGTAGGCAAAAGTAAAACGTTTGTCTGAGAAGACGTTTGAGCTTTAAGTGTATTACAAAAATAGAAGCTTATTTACAATGTTCCCATTTGGCCTTTTGTGGGGTAAGGGTGGACACTTCCTTTGTTGGATGGGGAGATGTGCCATCTCACACCACCATGGGAGGACAGGCACTTAGATGTACACAGCTGTTGGAGGTATGTCGTTTAAGTAATTAAGCAGTGTTGAAGTGCAAACTAATAAGGAAGTTTAGGTTCATGCAAACTTTTTCCTTAACTTACCATCGCCCACCTTCCTTCCTCCTTCTGAAAAACATCCACTCATGCAATTGAACTCGTTACTGACAGCTACCTCTCTGATCACAGAAGTTACTGGTTAAGATCTTGCTTGTATCACAGAACAGAAGTTAGACCTTCATTTCTGCTTCAAGCCCTGACATCCAGAAAAACTCCAAGCAACAGTCTTCACCAGTGCTCCATGGAGAACTGCCCATGTTCCATAAGGAACCTGCATCGCTCTGCTTTCAGAGGATGAGCCTAACAAGATCAGGTGAACTTCCTAATCAGCTGACACCACTAAATCCTGCTTACTTGGAGCTCCTGTAGACACGGAGCTTCTCATATATTTGTAAGTGGTTCTCCAGTACAGAATCAGGAAAGTAATGAAGCCAGGCACTGAGGACAGCAGATGGCTTTTCATTAACCTTGTAGTAAGCAACATCTGGGCATGCAAAGAAATGACTGCAGGAGATTCTAAGGCATGAACTTGGTGTGACAGCCACTCCATGGATGCTTTTCATGGAAATGCATGCTCACACAACTGTAAGCCATAGACAATTTGTGGCAGTTTATTCCTCGGTGAAGGAACAGCTACAAGATGACAACACTTACTGCAAAGTGCTGACACATTTAAGTCCAGCCATAGTTCATTCCAGGCTAACTCATTTGTACACCTACATGCTTAACATTCGGTATGGGCTTAGGAGCACCTGCCTTTTTATACTGTACTTCCAGAAATCCATTTTAAGCTACATTCACAAAGGATAAAGAAGCAGTGAGAAGAACTCATAAGTTTTACTCTCACAATGATAGCTCTGGCTCAAGAAAATGAAGAGATGTTCACACAGTTACAGCGAGAGAGGAGGACAGCCTCTTGCAGCTCTCCTGCTCCCTCTCAGAAGGAGTGGTATAGGGTGTTTTCCATGGGGTATCTATCATGCTACATGTTTAGAATTCAACTTTGTATCATCACGGTAAGTACAGTGCAAAATCCTCTTGCAAAAAGTGCTATAGTGAAGGTATGAGATACAATTGTGACTCAGTGGGAGCCAGAAGAGCTAACAAGCCTGTAACTTGCATTTACAGCATGTATGATTGTGCACACCAAAACATCAGGTTCAAAGGACATTTTAAAGTCTAGCTCTGTCAAGTGACACGCTGGCCCCAAAGGAGTCCTCTAAGAAACTCCCATCAATTTCATTCAGGGCTAGAATATCACCAGAATGGAAGATGCATGTATAATTAGAGAGACCAAGATAGCTCTTACAAAAAACCATTTCTTTACAGATCCTTCCTTGAAAGCTTGCACTCCCATCTAAAACTCCAGCTGCAGTCTTCACACAAACTCCATCAACGTCAGTTGTATTAGCCTTATCACACAAGTCCATTTATGCCAAGTGAAACCCAAGTGCATCTGAAGAAGTTTAACAATCAACTAATTGCTAATGGTACCAGAAGTCTCTTTAACATGCCAATGATGTTCAGGTCCTTTAGGGGTACAGTTTGAAAGCAGATGTCCTGCTAGCACTGTGACTGAGGAATATTTTAGACACAGGTAGCAGATGAGTGTTAAGCCAGGGACTTGTGCAGCACAAGTGTGTGCTATGCTGCCAGTAGGGTCAGTTAAATCAGTTTTCAGAGAGCCAGTTGACAAAATGGAGTCCAGTAGATTCAGTGATTCTAGAGGAATTAAGTTAGGCATTTCCATTTTCTTTCCTACCCCTCCCCTCCCACTTGCTCTGAACACGTCCCCAGTGTGTCACATTCAGAATGTCAGCATTTTTAGGCCTCCTGTTTTCATGGACTCTTCTGGGACAGTTTAATGGTGACTGTTTTCACTTCAGTATATTCTGCCAAAGCATATTCACCACTGGAAAAGAAGAGAGAGAAAGGGACAAGTAATTGTGTGCACTTCCTTAAGAGGTTTCTGCACAAGTGCATCATAGGCACAGATCAACAGTTGCTGTAGGTACTGCTGTAGGTCACTAAAACAAGATGTGAACTTGCACAAGATATCATTTTGGCTCACTGTCTCTAATAATCATGGCAAACATTCACATACATACAACTACACTGTCACAGAAGAAGCTTTGAATGCTTCTGGCCACAGTAACTCACAAGATGACATCTTATGACTCTCAGACTAGTGAAAACTGAATGCTATTCTGATAAGTCATAGAAAAAATAACCACACCAGTAAGCAAAAAGGCTTGCAAGTGGAATTGACTGTCATTAAGATTTTACAAAGCAGGTAAAGGTGATCCTGAAGGCACTGCTCATGCCCCCATAGCTGTGCTGTTAATCCATGCTGCACTGGCCCAGCACCAACCTGCAGAGCACACTGGAAGCATAAGTTTACAGGAAAATTCAACAATATTATCACCAAGTCACAATAATTACTGCATTTACAATTTACAAATAAAATACTGAGCAAAACTTACAGTTCTCTGCCATTTCCTGACATTTTAAAGCCACCAAAAGGAGCCTGTGCATACAGAGCATTGTAACAGTTGATCCTACAATGAGAACATCAGTTGTAAAAAGACGACAGCAAGGAGAAGCAAGGTGATGACAACAACAATGTTATATATATTAAAAAAAAGGCTTTTGGTTTTCTTTTCAAACAGTTCATTTGCTTGAGAAAACAGATTTTAGCAATATAATCTTATTTTGCTACAGAAAGAGAAGACATTTGAGTGGTGCTCTGAGTCTGCCTCGTGTCTCAACTTCCTAGTCTCTAATATCTCAGACATCCATGCTTGAGCTGGATTTTATGGTTAGAATTGTGCTTAAAGGTAACTGAAAGCCCAGCCTAGCTCCTAATTTAATTCCAACATGATGTTGGAACTAAATGATCCTTAAGGTTCCTTCCCATCCAAGTCATTCTGTGATTCTAAAATAGACAGCTTTTGGAGTAAACGTGTTTAAATGCTCACCACCCACTTCCAGGTACAGAGAAAAAGTTGGCCTGCATTAGACACTTGTGTTGTAGTGAAGTTCTTCTACCCAGTTCTAATAAGCACTGGGTAGAAAGAGCTATTGCAGATACTTCCTCAGCAACTCAGTGAGATGAAATGACTGAAGAGAACTAGGTATGCTTTGGTGCTGTAGGACTGCACCTTCATGTATGTACAGCACATGTCTCCTTCAAAGCTTTAGCAAAGGGTTGCTAGTTAGGGTAGTATGGTTAGGTTGTGGTTGGACCCGATGATCCTTAAAGTCTTTTCCAACCTGAGCAATTTATGATTCTCTGATCTTGTTTTTTATGTATTTTTCAAAGAGGTAGATTCTTCTGGCACAAATTTCTGAAATCATTCCTCTGCACGCATAAAATTAGACACCAGATCAATATTCCTGTCTTCATTGGGAAAAAAAACCACAAATCAGTATTCCATCTTTAAAATTGTTTCAATTTAAGAAACATTGTAAGCAAAAATATCTACATATCTTTCCAACAGTGGTATGATGCCATCTACTGCCCATACTCCTTTGTGCAAGACCCCTTGTGATGCTGCCTTAAAATCATGAGCTGCGTTTTTTCTACACACATGGTTTTGGAAGACATCATATCTGGTGCAACTTGGTAAAACCCCTTCATTTTCTGAGTTATCCAGAAGTGAAGAATTACTGAATTAACAAATATACTATTTTATGCCAGAATGTCTGGTCTTCACCACTTCAGTCTGATAAATGGACATTGCTTTCGAGCAAAATATCAAGAATTAAAGAGACTCATGAATGTGACCTCCAGCACTTACACAGGTTTCCAAATTATACAGCTCTCCTCATTCCCAGCAAACAAAACACCAGGTTAAACTCATATTCCATCCTGCTTACCAGACAGTTCCCGACTGCAAAGCAGAAGCTAATGTCAATGCTCTGTCCAGGTTCTTTGTGAACACTGCAGCTGTGAGTCCATACTCAGTATTGTTGGCTCTTCTTATGACCTCTTCTATACTCTTGAACTTCATAATAGGCTGAACTGGCCCAAAAATCTGCACATCAATTAAATATTAGCATAAGAAAGCCTTTCCTATTCATGGTAATTTTGAAGCAATCAGAAGCTCTGTTTGGATAATATAATTGAAACATTATATACATTTTGTAGCCTTCAAGAATTCACTAGAAGACCCTCTTAAAAACTACTAATTAAACTGAATTAAAAGAAAATACAGTGATGTGCTGTGGTGGTTAATGAATGCCAAAAGCCACAACTAACAGATGAGCTACAAAAATCAAAATAAGCAGAGTTAGATCTGGACAAGTTTCAAAAAGTCAAAAAGCAATTAGTGTATTCCAAACATTGCAAGTTTTCTTTGACTTCCCTTTTGCCAGTGTATGCAGTTAATTTGCATGCAGTGCATTTCTGAAGGATGTGCTTGACCAAAAACTTGGCATCACAAGTTGTCAGTATAAAAGCTGCCAGCACACACTAACTTCCCATTTCTGGGATGGAGTCCTCCATCAAGCACAGTGCTGAACTTAGGCACCATTCTGGCTGGCATAGCCTTGCAATACAATAATCCTTCACCAAAAGTGAGAGAAAGTCTCACATGTGCCAGCCTGAGGGCCAGTCCAGGAATGTGCCTGGTCTTTAGGCACATACAAGTGTTCCTAAGCCATTTTTTCCTTTTGGAAGATCCAGGTGTTGAACTGTTTCTAGGTAAGGTGTGGAACCTTGTTCCTAGGTAAAAAAAACACGTATTTGCAAGTAAACCACATATGAACGAAACTGGATAAGCCTCATGAATCACAGCTTGGGATTTGGAGTCAGTTCATTACAAAAAAGGCCTGTCATGGGATTTTCAGCTTTTCTTTCCATCTATTTTTAGAATGCAACTCATGCCCAGACTGACTGATATCTTCCCCAGGTTCCTTGGAGGGCCAGTTGGACTTCAGCATTAACTTATTTTCCACTGGGGAACACGATGAAAAGTAAATTAACTACATTTCAAAGGAATATCACAGGATCTAATTACGTGCAACTTGTTCAATTTTTTTTGTATATGAATAATGGAAGACAGACTGTTAGATCTGCATTTTGCTGGCTTCAACCATATTTTTTGGAAAAAAAATAGTCAGTCTCAGGGAATTTCACCATGGGAAGTGAATCTGAGATTATTTCAGACGCTAACACTAATTGAAAAATGGTCTTCAGTGGCAGTGTAGCATTTGGGTCCTTCCTTCCCTCCTCACCAGCTGCACATCCTGGAGTTCTTATTCCACTTTCCTACTATAAAGCAGCTCCTTTTTACTAAGCTGTGGAGCAAGAACACCCGTTGTACTCTCCTCTGTCATTTGGGATCAGCCTGTAATAGTGCTGAGCAATTTCAAGTCCATTCAGCAGGAGGTGCAGATGAGCACACAGCACAGTCTGTACAGAGCAGCAGAGTCTGTGTTCAGGAAACCTTTCCAACTATGGGGCAAAGACAACACAGAATTTCTCCAGCCTAACACCATCTCAGTTATTATTACTGAGCTTTAAAGTCATGGATTCTGTCAGAAACCACTAACACCACTATTTATAGCAGCTGTATCTAGGTGAGGCATTTGCTTATACTCTGTGTTACATCAAGTGGTTTGGAAATGAGATTTGAAAGCTTTAGGGCAGTGTTACCCACCACGGATTTGTTACTGCACAGTGAGTACACTCACAAGGCTATTGTTTTCCTTTGGGGAAACACAATAAAATGAGGAAAAGCAGCAATGCATTAGAAATGGCTGGCAAACAGACATCCCGTTAATAGTGCAAAAAGACAAAACGCTGCTAAAGTATTTTGACAATCTTTTTGTCTGTGCTGCTCTTTTCCTCCCCTCACAACCCCACCCTCACCTTGCAGATACTCTATTAGCAGAGTACAGATTTTACTGTTTTTAGGATACCGTGTTAGTATATGAGATTTCTATTCTCCTTCCAGGTTTTCACTTCAAACTGTGCCCATACATCTTTTCTACAGCCATCTTCCCCTTCACAGGAGAAAATACATTTAAAGGTTCAGATGACTTGTACTGTACCTCTTCTTTGGCGATACGCATGTTGTCAGTGACCTCTGAAAACACAGTGGGTTTTATAAACAGGCCTCTGTCTTCAATGGCAAGACCACCACACTCCAGCTTAGCACCTTCTTTCTTCCCACTTTCTATCAGCTCCAGGATCTTATCAAACTGTTTTTGGTCAATCTGTCAAACACAAAAAGAAAGCAGGCAGTAGTGACTTCACTATTACCGTGCCAATTCTTCATTATCCACTGCATGAAAGGCCACAAAGATCCCTACTACTGGGATAACTTAGTGCAGTGCAGTTCCACTACGTTCTGTTTTTAAAAATAGAATCATCTTTCAAGGACCTCAAAGACCAGTAGCACCGCAGCATCTTCTGGTTCTCTGAACTGGCAGGAGACATCACTTCATAAGCACAGAGGTCACGTGCTGGGAAGATGTGCAGGACCCCACAGCACTTCTGACCAGTACGTGCTCAGCATGCAATACTGCACTGGAGGTATAGAATCACAGCATAGTATTGTCAGGTTTCAAACAAATGGATGTGGCTATGCAAAGATGCATAATTAAGCAATGCTACGCCTTATTACAGCAGGCTGCAGATGGTAAAATACTTATGAAGATGTTAAAAAACCATAAAACTAACACAAAAACCAACAAATCCATGGCGGTTAATTAAATACAAGACTCTGCCACTGGCTTATGGTTGCCTGGCAGCCTGGGAGGTTAGTCTGAATGCCAGTTATCACCAAATGCTTGTACTGGTTCAGTGCTCCTCCCTAGACATCTGTTTTAATTTTGGCAGGGCCAGTTGCCAGTTGGGACTGTTTACATGGAGCATTTCACATTTGACTCCTTCAGATTACAGACTATATCCTGTCCCTTGTTAATCCTGGCCACACGCAATCCAAGTTTTCATGCTTTTAGACAAATATCAAAGCTTCAGGAGGGTGTCCTTGGGGCACTTCTGGTACAGTGAAAACAGAGAACAGTACATCTCCTGTCACACAGATGTGCATATCACATGCACTGTGGACTGCTTGTACTGAGTGCCCATGTTCTCTCATGTGTTAAGGTGCTGCCCAAGAAAACACTTGATGCATGCCATTGCATGAGGAAATCCGTGCCCTCGTGTAGGACACAGGGTGTCACAGTCAGTTTGGCAGGTGTCATGCATATTGTCTATTTGTCTCGTTGCTTAGCTGCCAAATGTAAATAATTTGAAAATATCTGCAACTGCTTTCCATCCTGGCACGTCTGTGATCCAGATCAATCCAGTTCATCCACTTCACATCACAGAAAACAAAACAAGGATATTTATACAGCTGTAACTTGTTGCAAGGCAAACTATAGTTAGATTAAAAGACACTGGGGAAAGAAAACATTTGTAAAAATGACATGCAAGGGTGGAACTGTTTGTCATTGTAACTAGAGCTTGCAAAGCTTGTTTAAATTCTGTCCCTTACTCTACTATTATTTATGGTTTCAGGATTGCCTTCTATTAAAAACACATGATCTGATAGAGCAAATTCTAGTTTTTGTCCAACTCATTCAAAAGAAAAGGCTTTTAAAGATTACCATAATGCTGAGAACCCCCAAATCTTCAAGTCTTGTTTCATTCAAGCCAGAACTGTGAGAAGCAGATTCTCTTTTCCCAAACCAGTATCTGTAATCCTACAGAATAACTCCACAACTGTGTTCAATAGACTGACTGACCCATGCCCTTTCCACTTCCGTGTTCTACTTTCATGCTTTAATTCTAATATACACAATTGTCTATGGTCTAAGAAAAGAATTCACTGCCTTAAAATTCACGTAATAGGGCTTGGGCTGAATAATTTCTGGCTAGCAAGGTGCCACACAGAAGTTTGAGTGTTTATTTTCTTCCTGTAGACCACGCTTCACAGACCTCAGCATTTGAGGCTTTACAGCAGCAAAGCTAGTCTAGCCTCATTCCAATTTAATCCCTGCTCTAGTCCACTAGGACCTTAGCCTTATGTAATGTACTCTGCTGTTCACAGTTTTATAAATGCCTTGGTTAACTAACTTGTCATCTGTGCAGATTTACTTTATTATTTCCTATGACATAGTTCACAGGAATCCAGAGTTAAAAAGTGCCCTTGGTCTGTTATTTGAGGTTGGCACCTTACTCAAACAGTCCTGATCACCCCCCAGGTTTCTTATGGTGTCCTTTGAATCCCAGCCAGCCCACACAGTCAGACACACATGAGTTTTGGAGGAGTCACATCAGAAGCATGCCTCATTTCTATTTAAGTTTAATACTGTTTAAATTTGATCAGAGAAGCACAGTTTATAACAGCATAATCCAATACTACAGCTGATACAGTATTTTCCCTACACTCATGCCACCAGCATCCATGCCAGTACAGTATTCCACATCAGGGAACTGATCTGAGTAAAGTGTTTCTTCCCCACTTCCAAAAAGGCTGGTTCAAACGTGAATCAGCCAGTTCCTCGAGCTAGCTTATAAGCACAGGACAATATAGGAAGGAGCAGCTGCAAACAGCACCATTTCTCCAGGACTAGCTTGCATCAACTTTAAGTTCTTGGATACTACTGCCTATCACCCTGACTGCCCTGCACCAGGCTGTCCCAGCAGCTCCTTAGAAGTATGCTCAGCCACAGGGTGGTTTGCTTTCCCAGAACACTAATTCAACATTGAGACTGCAGAGGATCTCCTATTTCATACAATCTGAATTCTGCATCAAAGTTCCTGGTCCTGTTGTCTGGCTAAAAGCACCTGGAGCTGGTGAAGGATCAAAAGGACCACAGGCTACCAGCACCACAGCCTAAGGTCAGGCTTCAACTCCTCCACCTATTTAGCATCTAAGCCAGTGATCATCCCAGAAAGAGGTCTATACAGCAGCCTCTGCATGGTTTTGGTAACATTGCATAAGTTGACCCATAGAAGGAGAGTAAAACAATGACCTGGACCTGAGGCAGCTGAGCTCTAAGGTAGGGAGATGAAAAGAAAGATGAAGAAAGATGTTTTCTTCTCCTGGTAACTATTCCCTTCTCCATCAGTTTAAAATCTACATCCTCCCAGCACAGCAGGTTACTGCATGTACAGAGAAGTCTGGAAACTTTACAGTTCAACAGTAGCTTGTGGGCAGGTGTGAATCTCTGCTGCTTTCAGAAATATTTTAAGCCCTTGTGACACTGTATTATTTTTCTTCTGCTTCAACTTCCGCGCATTGCATCATAAAGGGGAGAGCAACCATATCTGCAGAGGAAGTGGTTGTTTCTTTGCACCAGAGCCACATGAAAGCTTTGAGTTTAACAGTTTCCTTCCACTTTCACAACACTTTCCCATCTTGGTCTTGAGAACTGCACACAGAAAATTTCAAGTGTGTGCATATGGGATGATATCTCTGCTAGCTACAAGGGTAATAGGTAAGCTAGAAGAAGGAGAGGATATATGGACCATATTTACAACCTGGCCAGAATCTCTGTACTTACTGCTACCCTTAATTATAGCTCTGTATATAGCAGTGACAGCAGTGTTGTGCACTGCCAGCCCGGCAAGCACCAAGGGCATAGATGAACTGAAATAAGCAGCCAATAACTGCTACCAAAAGCTGGTTATGTCTTAGGATGATATTATATAAATCTAACAAGCCTAAAAAGCTGAGAGCTCTTACAGGAAGTTGAGAGCATGCTGAAACTGTTTGAGAATCAGCTCATCTCTCCTGAAGCAAGATCCAACATGGGATTATTTTCCCAAGAATGCTAAGCAATTTGAAATCTCTTTCTAGGCCTAGTGACAGGGAAAGATGCAGCCCCAGCACAACCTGGAGATGTACATCATTATTCCCCTTTCAAGAGGACACACATTTAAGTTCTCCCATGCATGGATCATGTGTGAATGGGTACAGAGATCCAGGCAAGGGGAGGCAGATGTCCCCACAGTCATCCCTTCTCTGAGGGATCCCATACAGCACCAAAGAAGAAAATCTGTGTCATACTACAAGCAGGAGGCCTGGGCTATAGCTTTCTGGGATTCTCCCTTTATTTTTGGAAGCAAACAGTGGCCTTGCAGAAGATCTGACTCAAGGATCATCCTCCTCCGGAGCTCTTGACTTCAGCTTGGATTGCCTTGGAAGGAAGAAATAAGATGAAGGCTCTGGCAGCAATGACAAAACTGTTTGCAACATCAGCTTGGCATGGTTCTTTCTGCTAATTCAGCTGAAACTTCTCCAAAGGATCAGAAGCAAGGCAGAGGAGGAGATGGAAAGTGGGGACTCAGGAGTCTCTGGGTTTTAACTACTTGTCATCACCAGCGTAGCCAAACACAGCCAAGTAGCTGAAATGGTTGTTTCTGCAGCTGCACCCATCTGTGTATCACTGTTCCTCACTGCAACATGCTTTGTATTACTGTACCAGGGAGGCAACCCCTTCCATAATACTGGATAAGAAGTGAATTAAATACATTTGCATTTAAAAAATTACAACATAACATTTCAACAGTTTTGATTGATTGATATTCAAACTAGAGAGAAAAATAAAGCCACAATACATTACTCACCCTTACAAGCTTCTGCTAGGACCATATTTCACATGGATAATATTTTCAGAAGGAAAATTAAACAAGAACAACCAAAAAACCAAACAACAACTGCTTTCAGGCACACAGTTACCTGGGGCCCTTGCTCAGTTCTGGCATCAAAGGGGTCTCCAACAAGTCTCTTCTTGGCATACTCCACACTGCGCTTGACAAACTCCGGGTATATCTGCTCTTCTACAAACACTCGTGAGGCAGCTGTGCAGCACTGCCCTTGATTGAAGAACACACCTTGATGGGCACATTCCACTGCCAGGTCCACTGCAACAGAGCCCAGGAGGGAAAAGCGTTACCACACGCACAGCTTCAGCCTTTCAGTGTTCTCAGACTTGCTTTTCGTCCCATTTCTCTTTCGAAAGACTTCTTAAAAAATGCTGACAATGATCCACACCCACTGAAGGCACTCACAGGGGCTCACACTGCCCTTAAACCAGCTCTCTTATTATTTCCACTCCCTCTCCTGTCCTCTGTCCGAGACTAGTTTGCCACAGTCACAGATATCTGTGTCATTGAGGGCATTAACCAGTTTCTGTCCGCAGTGGGAATTCAAATGTGGATTCCTAAATACAATGCAAGTTCCCAAAGACTTATTTCAGCACTGACTGTTCAGAAAGCAATGTGCCCTTCTGTTGTACAGCCAGCTCAGACCCTCCCCTTGCAGTACTCACAGTTAGTAGACGACACAAGTAACTTTGACATTCAGTTTCCACCGTGTTACACAGGAGAGTAGAGAGTATGTTTCCCAAGCCAAACAGAATTTTCAAATCATTTTGGTAACCACAGTTTACACATCTTATAGCATTCCTCACTAATGCAACAGTCACAACGTACCATGTGAAACGAGTTGCACAGGCTCCCAGGATAGAGGTGAAAGCTGGATTAGATCAGGTCCTATGGCATTCTTCTGTGATATGAATGACTGAGGGGGGGGGATTATATTTTAGGAAACTGCTTTCCCCACCACTTTGCTCAGGCTATGCTGTACCACAAACCAAAGAGAAGATACCACAACAGCACACGTGTGCAAACGCAGGATTTGTCTGCAGCTACAGCCATCCCCAGGGAAAGCAATAAGGTCTCCTCATTTTTCATGGGAATGGTCCCCATGCTGGAGAAGAGCTCAAGTGCAGCACAAGGTCATCCTGCTCCTAAGCAGAGGTTTCCTCCAGCCTTTAGGGTGGAGGCAGTAGCAAACACCAGCCCTGCTAGCTGCCAAAGGACAGCAGAGGCAAACAGAGCACCACGTTGTCTTTTATAGCAAATAAACACAGCAGCCAGTACTTACAGTCTGCATCTGCACACACAATGCAGGGGTTTTTTCCTCCGAGTTCTAATGTCACCCTTTTCAGGTTGCTTTTAGAAGCAGCTTCCTTGACCAGTTTTCCAACCTGCAGCATTGAGACAAAGAAAGGGCATGGGCAGTTTCTCCTAAAAGTCTTAAAATGTGTGAAGTGTGATGCCAAAAAAGGTCAAAGAGCCTACCAGGCAGCTGAAGCAGGCAGAAGTCAGTGCTAGCACTCTTATACAGTTTGGGTAGGCAGATCTGAAATGATGAGCTACATGGAAGACCTACAGAAACTGCATTCTGAAGTTACCTGCTACCCACAGCTGCAGAACAAGGCATCTCCCACTCAACACAAACTAGTGAGCAACACTGGCACTCCGTGGGGCTCTGGGGGTTATTTGTAAAGCATTACTGTTAAAAATCAAGAATTCAGCTTCTTCAGATAAAACTTTCCAGTGCAGTGATAAGAACTAACTTTTCCTATCTATTACCACTTCCGTGCCAGAAAGCTATGGAGAGATTTAGACATTTTGGAGAGCCATTTTGAAAGGGGCACTAAGGATTGTTTAGTTTCAACTCACTGCTAGTGCAGGGTTGCCACTCACTTAGATCAGGTTGCTCAGGGAAAAACCTATGTCTTTCTGACTGTTTGGGCTGAGCTGCTCCATGGCTGAGTCATATCCCTTCCAAGACAATATCTGACAACATCAGCAGATAAATTCTGGCTAGCTTTGCTGTGGCACTCTCTGCACAGCAGCCTGCTCTGGTAATGTGATGGAAGTTATCTGGCCAACTCCCCTGAAGAGAAGGATTTACTCTCATTCCACATTTTAATCCAAATAACATCAAACCAAGGGTATTTCTTCCCCTTCCCCAGAAACAAACAAACAAACAAAAAAAACCTTTCATACTAAATATTTTCCCCAAATTATTTCTTTGTTATGCTGCTGCTAACACCAAAACAGTGATTTCTCTTCCCTTTGAAAAAAACCTCACAAGAGCATAAATCAAGTGTTGGTATAATTTAGTAATCTAATTTTGTTAGAGATAGTATGAATTAAAACACTTTGGGAGTTTCAGTTATTAGGCATTTTATCTTAGGTGTGACTTTATTTTTCATCTGCTTTTCTTGTATCTTACCTTGGCATATAACAATCAACTTCAGTTCTGCCTAAAAATATTACTGCCCTGGAATGCAGCTGTGAGCAAGGAAAGCATGTGATGACATCAAACTGAGTGGTGTAGTTGACACAATAGAAGGAAGGGATGCCATTCAGAGAAACCTGGACAGGCTCAAAAACTGGGCAAGTGAAAATCCAATGAGGTTGAACAAGACCAAGTGCAAGAAACTGCACTTTAGTCAAGGCAGACCCAGGTATCAGTGGAGCCTGGGAGAAGAACTCAGTGAGAACAGCCTTGCAGAGGAGGACTGGGGGGATCCTGGTGGACAAAAAGCTGGACATGAGCCAGCAATGTGAGCCTGCAGCCTAGAAAGCCAACAGTATCCAGGGCTATATCAAGAGAGGGGTGACAAGCAGGGAGAGGGAGGAGATTGTCCCCCTCTACTCTGCCCTTGTAAGGCCCCATCTGAAGTTGTGCATCCAAGCCTGAAGCACCCAGTATAGGAATGATGTGGAGCTGCTGGAGAAGGTGCAGAGGAGGGCCACTAAGATGATTAAAGGGCTGAAGTAGCTCTCATATGAAGAAAGGCTGGGAGCTGGGCTTGTTTAGCTTGGAGAAGAGAAGGCTCAATGAGGGGAAACCCCACTGTGGCCTTCCAGTACTTGTTGATTCCCCCTCCTGCTTGTGAGCTCCCTCCTTTTTACACTGATAGTGATAGGACAAGGGAGAAATGGATTTAAACTAGAAGAGGGGAGATTTAAGTGAGACATTACAACGAAATTTTTTGCTCTGAGGAAAGTGAGACACTGGAACAAGCTGAACAGAAAGGCTGTGGATGTGCCATCCCTGGAAGCATTCAAGGCCAAGTTGGATGGGATACTGAGCAGCCTGATCTAGTGGTTGGCAACCCTGCCATGGCAAGGTTGGAACTAAATGTCCTTTAATGACCCCACCAACCTAAACCATTCCACGTTTCTACAAGGCAGCTAGCTGGCAATTCAAATTAGCATCTCTCATGGTTTGCCCTTGTAACTCAAGTGGGAGTCCTGAATGTAGAAGTACAGATCAGTTCTAACCACTTAGCAGCCTAACCCTAGAGACAGGAGAAATAAAGTGATGCATCATGCTGCAGATGAACATAGCTACACAAAAAGTATTACTACAAGCTAGCTGGCCAAGGAGGAGCAAGTTAAACTGAGGGAAAGGAAGAAATCTAGATGGGAAAACTCTCATGGAGTCTAGTCTGTCATCAGCATTTTCAGGCTGGCACTGAGCCCAAGCTGGGGCTTAAAAACTAAGTCAAAATGTATTTTGAATTAGCTTACTTCCTGGCTCAGAAACAGTAGCATTATGCTGCAAACACTGCAGAGGTGCAGCTGAACTCACAGATGGGTGGAGGGGGAAGAAAACACTTCTAAATTACACACACATTAGCAAAGAATCCATCTCCCTTGGTGCTTCCTGCACACCCATGGATTAGAAAGACAAGCACAGCATCTATAGGAGTTTTTTGCCCATAGGCTCCAGCAGCTGAGGTTTTCCTTATGCCCCTAATCCACTGGATACTCCTTTTTCATTAAAAACCCAAACAGATTCATGTGGGCTGGAAAAGTCTATAAGCTCTATTGTTTTCACACAGCCAGCATCTAATCTGGGTAAAAGCTTATGATCTAGGATTTGGAGAGAAGCATGTATCTGGATAAGCTCTGAGATTAGGCCAACTATCAAAAGAGCAAAAGCTCATTGTGAACTTTTACTTTATTGTGTTCATATTTGTTCCCATTATTTCCATACAGAAACGGAGGCTTAACACACACCCTTTTGGGTTAAGTTAAGCAGTTAGTATGTACACAGAGCCACTAGATGGTACTGTTGTTAAATGCAATAGCTTTTGAATGTTTAGTGATTTACCTTTATCGGTCAAGAATTCCATTCAAGGTAATTAGCAATAATTAAGTAACTTGATTACACTCTGCAATTACGAGTATAGGCATCAGAATGCATGAAGTCATCAAGCGATCATAAGAATAACATTATTCAAGGAAATAAAAATGAAGAGACTACATTTGCCTCAACTGAACCTATTGGCGTTAGCATTTCCATTCTTAGCATGCTGCCCCTTCTTCAGGGTGTGTGTATAAACATTGCAAGAAAAATCTAGAACAGTGAGTGGAAAAGAAACAGTCACATTTATAAGCATGCTTTTGTTTGAGAAATTGCAGCAGCGATTACTAGAAACAAATTCATGTGCGTGTCACAGCTGTATCTCAGTTTTGTAGATCAGGCCAAGCCATGCATACCATTCCCCTACAAGATGAGGATGGCTGTAGGTATCTGATATTGCAGAGGCCTCACTGCCACCCGCCTCCTACGCAAGGCAGCTATAGCTGTTTACAGGAAAAAAAAAGAAAGGTGCTTTACTGTGCAGGTCTCAAAAGACACTCAAATGTTAATCCCATCCGCATCACTGGAAGAATCTGTAGGCATAAGGCCATGTTTTTATTTAAGTTCTAGCTTCTCAGAGTTAACTAAAGCCAAGGAAGAATTCTTCAGGGCTCTGAGTGACATGTTTTCCAGTTGCACACATATGCAGGGCAGGATTAGCAGGCAAACTTGCCCAGAAGTTCCATCAGGTTAATGACATGATGTTAACTAACTGCCAGTCGCTCCTGTAGACTGTCTTACTTTGTGTCAGAACATCTATTGCAGATCTTATAAATATGTGGCAGATCGACAAAAACCCAGTTTACAGAGGTGGGATTATCACAAGCACAGGAACTGGTAGTAAAAAGAGATGGACCTGACTTAGACAAATCCTGAACACTTCTGAGAAATCCTGTCTCACAGAGCACGATGGAAAATAGTGTTGGAAATCACTGATATTTCATTGGTATTATCTATTATGAATTGCTGCCTTAGAAGAGAATACAAAGAGGCACAGTAGGTGTTTTATAAGGAATCCATCACCTACCTTTGTCGATCCAGTAAAAGCAATTTTATCAATGCTCTGATGGGTAGAGATGGCTGCTCCAGCTGTGGGGCCGTAGCCTGGCACAATGTTCACCACACCTGGTGGGAAACCCACCTAAAATAGAGGTTAAATACAGCTTTGTAGAGAGGGATTTTGAACACTCAGAAGCCTCTCTGCACTCCTGAGAGCTGCAGTTCAGTTCTCAGGATGCTTGAATTACTTGCCCTGTATTCTTATGGATGAGGACCAACCCTAAAAACAATCATAGTAATTTCTATAGCATTTCCCTTGCAAACATTTCTATAGCATTTCTAGGAAGGCTGTACAAAACTCCTTTATCTATGTAGCCTCAGAGAAGATAAGTGAGCAAAACATCTTAGCCTTTAATAATAAACAGCACCACCTAAATTTAATAATCTCACTGAAATCAGGTTAAGGGCACAAACATGCATTTCCCTATTAACATACAAGAAACAGATATGCAAAAAAAAAAAGTCTTGAACATGTCTAGTGAATGATAAAGTACTTCAAAGCATATGTAGCACTTAAAAACTGCAAGCTGCAGACAAGGAGCCCAAACTACATACATCAGTATTTTCCAGACTTTCCAGTAACACGGCTGTGTGCTATCAGCTGGAATAGATATGGTTGACAATAACAGCCATGCCTAGGAAATGCCAAGGCTCAGTAAGAATTCTTGGAGGAGTCCCAATGTCAAATCAAACAAGAACAAGTCTTTTGGCCAAACTTGGCCCCCAGGTACTGCTTCGCAGATGGAGCCAAGGGGTAAATGAATGAAAGTTTGTTTTGAACAAAGGTTGACACTTGTGGTTCTTCAGGGGCCAGAGGGATTAAGAAGTCAGTAAAACCTCACTAGATGATGGGCCTAATAAAACAGGAATACAAGAGCAGATGGTAACAGACATATGCCAGTTTCCACCACATTTACAACTTAGATTATCCAAATAGTAATTTTGCCAAAAGGGACAAATGGTAAAACTTCAGATGAAATTCTAGCACAAGGAAAAGTGTGGGACTTATTGGTCTGTTCTTTACTTCCTGAAATAATAGTTTCAAGGATTAAGCTCTTCTAAGCTAGCCCTTCCCAGCTAGCCCTTCCCTACCACTGATTGCAAAGGCTGTTTTCCCTGCATTTGCTAACAGTGAGATAGCAGAATATTAAACATCTGCTTCATTCCTTTTGCACTTTCCACACAAAACCTCAGTACACGAAGCTGTTTCTTCCTAATACAGAAGAAAGCTGAAATAATTTTTTGTAAGGTAGTTTCTATACTACCTTACAAAAAATTGCTTTGGTAAGATTTGTTTTGTTGGTTTTTTTTATTGTAAACCAGGACAATCTGCTTCTACTATGTATGTGATAGTGATAAATGACAGTTCAATAGAGTTTGCATTTTGGCTAATGAGTTTTCAAAAAGAAATATTGAATGTCAAACTGTGCAAGTAATGGTGTTTGGAGTCAGCAGCAAAGCCACAAGGAAGCAAAAAAATTGGTTCAGGTCTCCCTGAGCTAAATTTTTTTTTTCCTGTTTTTCTGCAAAAACGAAAGCCAAAATATTTTGGCTGGCCTCATATTATTTCATTCAACCAAACACGTAGCTTTGCTTGTATACTAAAATCACCTGCATCCTTTTAAAGATTAAAAAATAGTTGAACTTGTTCTTCTAAAAGCCCTCAAGAAGTCTAGCTGGTTTTGGGTGAAGAAAGGGGCACCTTCACATCAAATTATTCTGCCCTAATTATACTTCTGTATTGAAGCACAATTGCAAGAAATGGACAGCTCGGACTTTAGCTCCAAATATTAACCTTACCAGAATGGAGCTGCTTTCTGTGGAGAAATGCTAAACAAGTGTTCAAAGAGCTGTATGTCAGAACAACATACAAAAGATCAGTTGCATGGCAGGGCTACTAGAAGTAATGACAACTGCACTCTATGCTCTCTAAACTTGTGTAATCTTATCAAGTCAACGGGCTACAGGAGATACTTAAGTGGAAGTGCTTTTACACTTCCTTTGCAGGCAAAGAAGCCCTTTGTGTCAATTATTAACATATCCTCCTGTTTCATCTATCCAAGAACAGACAGAATCATCATTAGACTGAGCCTAACGAACAGACTTTTCCAGTTGAGAGGCAAAAGCATGCCTCCAAACCTTTTAGTTTTTTTTCACAGTTAGTCATGTAATTAACTGTAGGAGGCTGAGGATGCATTAACCAGTCCTGGAAGGTACTGTGTACCTCCCACCGTATCTGGACTATAAATAGATCTGAGGGCACTTGGGATCCTACCTGACAATACCTAAACAACACTTTGAGATCTCAGCTTATCTTCCCTCTGTGTCAATATAGGAGTTGGCCTTCAAGACCAGATGTAGCTAAATTCTTCTTTAAGCCACAGAAATATGAAGAATTGTTTCTTATGGCAATCACTCTGTCTTTTTTGAATTATCTCACTTAAAAACTCACTGTTGTCTATCGTATTCCTTTTTCTCCCATTGCCTAATAAAACTGAGCTTTAATCTTCTGCTCATTTGGGAAAGTAAAAGACAAGGAAGAAAAATAAAAGCATCAGCAACTTCCTAAAGAAGGAGGAAAGCCTACAAGTTCTGTGCTTTGCTACCTGTCATCCAGCCTCTGCCAGACAGGAAGGCCTTTGGGAAAAGAGGCAGAATACAGGTCATTCTCACACCTCATCGTATATCTAACAACTTTCAAACCTACTCAGACAATTCAAATTCTTATGGTCTTAGAAGAAAAGTACCTAGGTGTGTTATTCAGGTTTCCTTACCTCCTTAATCAGCGAGCCAATGTACAGTGATGTGAGAGGAGTTTGTTCAGCTGGCTTAATAACCAAAGTGTTTCCACAGCACAGCGCCGGTGCCATCTTCCAAACCAGCATCAGCAATGGGAAATTCCACTGCAAGAACACAAGGTCATTTGGATTAGCCACCTACTCACTTCCATGCAGCGCTTTTCCCACCTTCAGACAGTCAGACAGATCAGGGAGAAACCAGCAACTGGGAGCATAGCCATAAAGAAAAGTGTTTGTTTACAATACTGCATTTTCTTGGACTGCAGAGCGTATCTTCCTGTACCACACTGAGACCCTAAATATTGTTGCAGTCCTCAAGTTAACTCTAAGTTGAACAAATCTTTGCATGATGCGACCTCATTGCTCACAGAAGTATGATCACACTTTCTATAAGATTTTGTCTGTTCACAGAAACCGTGGTGGAGATAGTGTTCTGATGCACCACTTTTGTACAGAGTCTTTATATGGGAGAATTGAAGCTGCTCATTGAAAGAAACTCAGTTTTCTGTATTAGCTAATCCTTGAGGAGTTAGGAGTTACACAGAAGCATTCATTTCCAGGTTTATAATTAGAAAACTTCAGTGGATTGTTCAGTCATGAAAGTCCAGGGCAGCTCTTAGCCTCCCTTCATTCTGTAAAATGCTCCTGTCCAATTAGTTTTCTTATTTGGAATCAGGAACAAGTCCACATCAGCTTCCTCTGTGCTAATCTCTCATGGTCATGTGTATTTGTAGATTTTGGAGCCTAAGCAAGAAGTGGAAAAATCTAGCTCACACTGAATCTCAGTAAAGGTCATTTGGCAACAGAAAGGATTTCTTCATTAAAAATAATTAATGCTGCTTTAGGAATGATGGAAGTGAGCCAACAATAAGGGGACTTCTTGTCAAGTCTAAAGCCATGGGCCCTCAGCTAGCAAGAAAAAAGCTAAGCATGTTAGGAATCCACAAATTCACACTTACAAATAAATTAACAGTTCAGATTTTAAGAGATGAGTTCCGTTGTAACCCAGCAGCCCTGAGATAAAGTGGAACTTCAGTTGATGTGCTGCTCTTCAGCTTTTCTCTCCCACTTTTCCAGACCTGTTTCATTTCAGTGATTTTTCCAATGGCCACATTCTATGATTTACCCATTTGTCTTTTTCTCCTAAGCCTTCTTGAAGGCCTTAATTCTCATGTTTGGCCACCTGCATCTTCACTACTTTTCTACACTTTCAGAGCACAGCATAACTCCACTGAGACCTTTCTATTGCAGAATAGCTGGTGAAAGTAACAGTTAGAAACGGATATGAAGGCTGCCTAACAAAATCTCCCTGGGATAAAGTTCAGTCATATGATGCACCTTCTAAAAAGTACCCTCACTAGGAGGGTTGTTTAACTATAGTCAAGCCACAGTAAAAAGGGAGGATTGTTAATTGGCCTAGGGAGACATGCAGAACAGTGACAAATCCTTTTATATCAGGTTGGAGTAATCACATCCACTGGCTGTTCGTGTTAGAGATCAAACTAGAAAAAAAAAAAATTGAAGAGGATTTGTTCTAAGTAAACTGAAGACAGATGTGGCTTTGTTGACCCCAATCATGTTTTTTGCAAACAGTGTCGAACTTGAGACAAATCTGGTCTTATTATTGTATTTATTGCTAGTGTAAGGCCCACCTGAAGTAGTAGAAGTCCCACTGTTTTCCCTTTCAGTGGCCTTCCAAAGCATCCTCATGCAGGCTTTTAAGGTGATCAATTCCGAAAGTGCTTCTGAGCGCCAAAGGTGGCTTAAGTATAACAGTGAAATATCTTTTAATTGATGATCAATTAAGCTTAAAACACTAATGATCATTGTTGATATACCTGATGTTTTGATATTGCGTCACAAATTCCAGCTGCTTACAAGCAGACACTTTGCTTATTCAAGCAGAAAAGCTATGCAGATGTCATTAAGCCAAATGCCTGATAACTAGTAACAACTGTTTCCCAATTTGCCTAACCCTCATAGGGCAAAATAGACTTTACCATCTTATCACCAGGTTTACAAGCTCAGTCCAGCTAAAGGAAAAGGTAAAATTTCTCCAGATGTCTTCGGGAATTGGTCCAGACCTGGTATCCGCAGGGTCCAGAAAATCCCAAACCACATATGCATTTCATCCCATCTCCCTTATAACCTGATCCCATGGGTCAAAATATTCCATGGACTCCACTGATCCAAGTATCCAAAGAATCTTGGCACAACACCACTTGCCTCATGGCCTGTAGGATACCATGTTCAAAGCATTTTACAACCAGACGGGAATAAACTATGTCTCCCATATAGCTGTAAAGTCTTTCTGGTTGTCTGTTTAAACAAAGCAAGCAGCACATACTAAAACTGGAGGTATTCCAAGAACTAGCCACACTGTCCCCTAAGCAGAGAAAGAGACCTCAAGGAAAAACTGCATTCAGTGAGATTTGATCACAGAAAGCTCAGAGAACAGCCAGGAGTTATTAATAATGGATATGATCTGAAACTCCAAACTATGCATCAGCTCTAGGCAGCAAAAAGCTAGTACATGTAATGACAAGATGGTTGTCCTAGCAGTTGAAGAGTCAGAGAGCTCTGACTGCTCTCTGGTGACTGCTGTCATCCTTAGAGAGGAACAGAGCAACTGATTAGAAGACCCACCCTTCCATTGCAGAGGATTTTGCACTGCCAAGAGCAATTGGCATGGGGGTAAAACAAGAAACTACATCAAGCAACTGAAATGGGAGTTCACTGCAGAACAGCTGCACTTAACTAGGAATCAAATGGCTGCAGTACAAGATAGGGAAGTGCACATACACTTCCTCCATTTCCAAGGGCACCGTTGCTGTTACTTACTGGAGTTATAGCTCCACAAACACCCATCGGTTCGTGCCTGGTGAAACACACAAAGTTTTCATCTGCAAAACAAAAGAGTAAAGGAAAAAAAACAGTAAAAATCTTTGCTTCTATAGGAACAGTTAAGATGACTGCAAACAGAGAGATTGGAGACAGATCCAAAACCACATTAGACAAAGAATCCTATCTCTGCTGATCTTAAAACACACCTCTGGGTGACCTCAAATGGATGAGGATCCGTTTCAGCATAGGTCCAAGTGTGCAATGTGACTGCTCTAGGCCTGTAGTCCAGAAATCTTTTGAAATAACTCTCAACTCAATTAGAACATTTGACACTGTCCTTTCGTTATTTTCCCAGAGATCTATCCAGGCATTTCTAGTCCTCATTTGAACTTGAATCTCAGAAGATACCTACTTAAAATCCACCCTGAGACAGAAAATAAATGCCTTCCATTGCAGGTTTTCAGAAGCAGATCTTTCCATGCCTCTCACTTGTCCAATCAAGCCTGATCCCTTTCCAGTCCTGATTTTGGGTGTGAAGGAACTTACCCACAGGGATAGTCCTGCCCTGGATTTTATCAGCCCATCCAGCATAATATCGGAGTGTCTTTATACAACCTTCCAGGTCAATGAAATAAGCCTGCAGAAAAGGTTTTCCCGTGTCCATTGTTTCCAAAGTCTGAAAAAAACCCAACAATTTACATGCATTGTCAGACACATTCATAGGTTTTTCTTAAAAACAGAAATACCTTTCAGAAAAGCTCTTAATTTTTCTTGTGTTTTGCTGCAGAGACAGTTCCCTTCCCTCACTTTAAAGGAAGATCTAGTTAATACAAGTCAGGTAGAACAGGGACAGCTAGACCCACTAACACTGATACATGCACAAGTTGCTTTGTTCAATCACTGCAATGAATGCACATTTTCTGTAAGAGCCCAGGAGGTAGTTGTGGGTGGGATACAGGGCTGTGTCTGGAGCACCATTCTGAAGGAACGCAAGTCCCTTGACTTCACTGTATCTGACCTTCTGACACAGATGTTCTGGACTCCAGATGGTGTCACTAAAATCAGCCTGACCCACTTTCCTTTTATTTTTCTGCTTCATTGTCCTAAAAGCAACCTCCAAAATGCCTCTTTTATCCACAGGATGATAGAAAACACATTTTTTTACAGTGTTCTAATAAAGTAACATTTGGGCTCAGAACTTTGCTTAGACAACTGCAAGGGAGAAGTTATTTCACTGAAGCTGCACTGACATTGAGCAGCTTTAAACGAAGACCAGTCTCAGACTGCACCCTTCTCACTGTTCTGAACATTAGCTGAGTGAATACTTTGTTCTGCTCAGGTCATTAAAAGGGATATTGGTGAAAAAAGCCAGCACATCCATAAAGGAAGCAATATCCCTTGGTAGATTGAAACATCTTTGTTTACAAATGAAGTCATACCCTGTCATATTCCACAGACGTTAGGGTCCAAACAGACATTCCCCTTGGAATGACCAGGATTGTTATCCACTCAATGTCTGCTAAAACAACTGATTTTTTAAGCGATTACTTAACATGCAAGCAAAGCAGCTAGGGCTGGTTTTTCTTCAGAGAAAGTAGCAATGCCAAGAAAGTCATCCCAGATCAGAAGGACAGCAGAAAGCTGGAAATCAGCGTCCTGGTTTATGGAAAAAGAGGCTCCTTTGAATTTGCATCAAAAAAATGGGCAGAAAATGAACAGAGCATATTTGCACACACTTATTTCTCCCCCTTTTTATTTTTTGGCCAGAAGTACCTTCAAACCTGGAGTTTTTGAGTCTGTTCTACAGAACTTGGAGGCATCACATGGTTCACAGAGAACATACTGGGGAAAGAGACCTAGCTTGAAACAGTCATGTAAGTACAGGGAGGTGATTGTCCCCCTCTACTCTGCTCTTGTGAGGCCCCATCTGGAGTACTGCATCCAAGTGTGGAGCCCCCAGTACAAAAAAGACAGGGAGCTGTTGGAGAGGGTCCAGAGGAGGGCCACAAAGATGATCAGGGGACTGGAACACCTCCCTATGAGGACAGGCTGAGGGAGCTGGGCTTGTTCAGCCTGGAGAAAAGAAGGCTGCGGGGTGACCTCATTGCAGCATTTCAATACCTAAAGGGAGCCTACAAACAGGAGGGGAATCAACTCTTTGAAAGGGTAGATAACTGCAGGATGAGGGGAAATGGTTTTAAGTTAAGGGAGTTGGATGTCAGGGGGAAATTCTTTACAGAGAGTGTGGTGACGTACTGGAACAGGCTGCCCAGAGAGGCTGTAGATGCCCCATCACTGGAAGTGTTCAAGGCCAGATTGGATGGGGCCCTGGGCAGCCTGATCTAGCATTAAATGAGGTTGGTGACCCTGCATGTGGCAGGGGGGGTTGGAGTTTCATGATCCTTGAGGTCCCTTCCAACCCCAGCCATTCTGTGATTCTTGATACAGACTTTAGAAAATACACCCCACACATGCTGCTCTTAGTGGGACATCAGCTCAGGAACTCTTGCATACAACAGCACTGAGCAACATGAATGCATTACTCCTAAAGAAGTGCACAGTAAGAGTGCTGCGTTGAGCTAGTGAAGTACAGATAGCAGCTCTAAGCTGAGAGCTATTAGGAACTGTAGGCACTGTTTGTATAAATGTATAAGTCCAACATAAAAGCTTCTTATCAGCTGCAGAACATCTTAGCCAAGGTCCTACTCCCCTTGTTTTGCACCAAAAGAATTCTTTTAGGACAGGATAGGAAATCATTAGCAGTAGTTCTTCAGTGCAGAAGTCCAAGTTAACACAGCCTCACAGCTATAAAGAGATTTTCCTGAGCCAGTACATTCAATGGAAAAGTAGCAGATCCCACTTATATACATTCTAAACTTTGGATGACATCCAACAAGAATCTCCTTCCAGCCCCCTGTTTTAGGGAAAGCAATTTGGAAAAAAAAAAAAAAAAAAGCCAAATTGGCCTTGCATTTTTGTAATAAGGACCGAGGCAGATTTGGTTGTTTGTGAATTTTTTCCTTCCTTTATGGTTTATAGGCTTTTTCTTGTTGTTTCAAATATGTAAATACTACCTAAGCTAGGAAATGCAAGAGCATCGATAAACTTAAAACCAAGAAACATGTTTATTGCTATAAAAGTAATAGTAATATCTGCAATCAATTCAATAACCAGCCAAGGTCTTGGATAAGAACTCCAGTATACAAAACTAACAGTCATTGTCTATGATCCCCAGAATCATCCTGCAGAAAAGCAAAAATTAGCTATAACTCCTGCCTAGATTCTTCTACCCTTCACATAGGAAGGGAAAAGGAGGGCTGGGAGGGAAGAGTGCATCCAGTTCCAAAGAACATATACAGTTAGTGTCAGAGCCCAGAGAAGAAATTTGGTCCTGCATCACTGTTATTTGTTTCTCCATGTGGGAGGCACTGTTCTTTACTTCAGACTTAAAGGGCAGGCACAAATGTCTCACTTCTGTTGGGAAGAGGAATAGGAGCTAGGTCAGGACTGAAGCATGGTTCTTCTTCGGAGGAACTGAAATCCATAATACAGGACTGCACTAACAAAGCTCAGGCTAACACAAGGATGAGTTAATCCAGAAAGGTTTTATAAATGTCACTACAGATACTGAAGCCCATTGACACTGAAAAAGCTATCAGGCATTCCCAACAGCCTAAGGCAACGAGCACAGGAAAAAGGAGCTAGAAGATGCAGGATTCCCTCCTCCTTAAGCACCCTTGGAAGTAGTGTGACAGGAGATGAATGCAGCAAAATGGTAAAAATGAAGCTGAGTTATCAGCCAACTGCAGTTGGTTTATTTTCACTCACTAACCACAATACTTACTGCCAGGATGACTCTGTCTCGTTCTAGAAGATCAGCCAGCTTGTGTAGGAGCCGTCCTCTGCTTAAGGCATCCATCTGTCTCCACTGAGACCCCCTCTGGAATGCTGCCTTTGCTGCTTCTACAGCATTATCCACATCAGGCTAGAGCAATGACATACATAAGAAAATGTTAGGTTACAAGGAAGATGTTGGACAAAGGCAGAGACCCCAGCAAGCTGCTTCCTAGACAATGCTGTGGTGGCTAAAACCAAATCTCATGAGAAGATCACCTCCATTTTACTCTTGGATTTATAACCAAGCCTGCAAGCCATTTTGGGTTTGCCTGGGCTGATAAACAACCTAAAAGTCAAAGTATCAGCAGGGTTTTTGAAGAGTAATTTTATGCAACTGGTTTGTTTATAAAATAATCCAGAATCACATTCCTGCTGATACAGGATGTAAGTGACACCAGGGAAAGGATGGAAAAATGAGATCCCAATTCTGTTCCCATTGGAGCTTCCCTAAGCTTGACAGGCTATTGTCCTCCATCAATCAGTCTGGTCCACACAAATGTGGGAAGAAAAGTCCCCCATGAGAGAGATCAGTTTTATCCAGGGGAACAAATAGCTCAGATCCCACCACTACATCCCACTTGAATGCATGCCAGTAACAGTTACCATACAAAAAAAAAAAAAAGCTCCCTTAGATCCCAGATTGCACTTCAAGATTATTTCTACCAGATGGAAGGGTTTTTGTTGTCCAGTGCTTTGAAAGTCATTTCACCTACCCAGACTTAGTGCCACACTCTCAAATGCTTTACTGCATGCAGGACCAAATCTAACTCTGTTTTTGTAAGCAGCTACTTAAATGAGGAGGGCAACAAATTCCATCACTTCTCATACCATCAACCCCAACAAAGCTTCTTGTGGTGCTCTGGCCACAGTATTGTCCTGACTCCTCCTTTTTCCCCTCCACTAACATACAACAATTAAAAAAATGCAATGGCAAGGGCAACCTCCTGACTCAATGAAGTCAATGGAACACTGCCATCAACATCCATGAGGCCAAGACTGTACCCCAAGCATACACAGAGCACAATTCATTCTGTCCTTGGTCAGATTCCTGCTCTGTGTAACGTCTGGTACATCCCATACTTCTCTTTAAGCTGAAGGATGCAGTGAAGTCCTTGCACCTCACCACAATACGTGGCTAAAGGGAGTGGGCTTCAGGCCTTGATTGCTCCTCAGAGCTCTTCACCAGCTGCTCTCATAGATCTTCTCTCAAGGCTTGTCTATTCAGACTTGATCACATTAGATTCAGCTACTTTGCACAGACCCAGAAAGGATTGGCTGCTCTCCCATCACAAGAAAGCCTGTTTTGCTCAACCAAGAAAAGTGTTACGGAGAGATACACTTGACTTACAGCAAGTCATTGTCCACTGAAGTAGCACCTTAAACTAAATTTGGCTCTTTCTTCACAAGATTGCACAGCTTTGAAGTACTCTGACATATACTGCCAGGAAAACTACACCCTCTTAGATGGGGAAACAATTGCAAGAGACTTGAGTTGCTACAGGAGATAAAGAGTGACTCTGATCAAGCAAGCATGGCTATGAAGCAGAGGTAGCAAGCAACCACCATATGCATGCAGGCACCTCCTGCCTGGTGCCTGTCCACACAGGCAGAACAGGGCTTCAGAATGGTTTGCTTCTATCCACTCAATCTGGAATGCCACAGAAGCCAAGAGGCATCACCAGCTACTATACACTTATATGTTTCTCATCCCCCCTGCTGAAATGAGGGCTTAAGCTAAAATAAGGCAACACTATAAGACACAAAGCAGACAAAAAAACAAACAGGAGAAAGTGTCAGGTTTAAAGCAGCAACAAATCACCTTCTGAGATCAGGCTGGGAGCACCAAGACTTCATGGCCACAGTGCTAAGCCTTCCCACCACTCTGGCACTCACAGCACTAAGAATGAGATGGCTGCATGGGCAAAGGACTTCAGTCTCCATCCTCTAAGCACAGGAGCACCCAAGCCCTGCTACAGCTCCTCTAAGTGATAGTGGTGGTCTAGTGAAGCCCAAAAGGTCTCAGCAAAGCTCTCCTGTCTTTCATTTTGATTGCAAGCTAGGGATACTGTCTGGAGCCTCTTCCCCCTAAAATCATTTGTACTGGGGTGGAAAAAAAACAAAAAACAAGCAAACAAAAAAAGCAATGGCCTTTGTCCTTCTCCTGCAGAGACTACTACCTGACATGCTTGTATCTTTGCCATGGCAAAAAATGTATCTTAACAGATAGAAGTGCCATACTGATACCATCCAAAAGCCCTGGGGTGGATATTTACTGAAACAGTATTCATTCTCATCCCCTTTTCTTGGATTTGCAGGGCATGCACAGCAGCTCAGAGAACGCAGTCAATATTACAGACAAAAGCTTCCCCAAAACACCCTCAGGGGTAGCACCACCAACTGAGACCTTGTGAGCTCACAGTTTCTATAGGTCTGAGAGACCAGCAAAAACAAGGAAGTCCTTCAGGAAGGCTGAAATGCTGCTCTTAATCCATCCTGTTATGACTAGACATTAGGGGAGTCTGAATGGTGTGCTCATTACAGGCATGTTGCAATAGGTAGGCACAATGCGTGACAAAGACAGACTTCTAACTGTCAGAGTGCCAAGGACACCCTGCAGCACACAAAACCACAAAGAGGTCCATGCAACCTGGTGCTCAGTTTTGATCTATACAGATTTATTATTACATAAAAAGCTTTACTAAGAGAACAGTGAAGTTGCAAAGTCAAGCAACGCAGGATTGGGAAATGCCAGCAAACCTTCATACCCACCCTGGATGTTTGCATTATGATACAAGCCCCAGTTACACAACTGCATGCCATTTTCCCCTGAACAAACTCATGACTTCTTTGTTCTAAACCATGTCCTCCACCTTCCTTCTCTACCTTAAATTCTGCTCACCACTGCTCCATTTCTATGGAGTCCCTTCTTCCTCTCTTCTGCCTCGGCACCTGGCAGACCATCACCCCAGTGCCTTGGTGAACAGGGAGAATACCTGCAGAAAAAGCTTTCCTCTGCTTCAGGCTTAGTGTAGATATTATGGCTTTGATCCAGACAGTAAGGAGACATACTGGGGATGGAGCACACTCCACGCTGACTATTTTACCTGAACTTCTTGGGAGAATCCCCACTGTGCACATCCTCAGAAAGGCACTTTTCCAACACAGGCAGGAGCATGCCCAATTAGAAGACATTCACAACTGAGCCACTCTCCAGCTAGCCCCCTGCAGTCTATGCTTCTCATTGCTCTAACTTCAGACCAAAGTTTCAATCAGCTACAAAGAGCAACTTAGCAGTCTGTAGTGTCCCAAACCATTATCTATGGTATTGTGAGCTTGCTGCGTGGAATAACATTTTTGCAGCCTCTTACCTCAGCTCCTGTCCATCGGAGGAAGGTGGGCAAGATGCCTGTGAACAAAACATACTTATAACCCTCTAAAGATACACTACTAAAGAGCAAATTGCCCAGAAGTGACCATGACAGATGCTCCATAACACCCATCCTGCTAAGTCCCAGCCACGCACCTGTGCCAGGCAACTAGGCAGCCACTCCTTTAAGAATGGAGTTCCTTTCCCCCCATCCTTGCTGGACATTAGAAAGCTACTTGAAGAGCTTATCTTAAAGTGTTACTAATAGGACTAGAGAAATTACAACAGTTAATGTATTTTTTCCCATGATACATTAACACAGCAAGGGAGGGTAGAAGTTCCAGGACTGCACCATTTCTGAGGGTCAAAAGCCTAATGAAGAAAGCTACCCCTTTTTGATTGTAGCTGGAGAACACTGAGACAATAAGCCATTACTTAGGAGGCAGGAAGCCTCCAGGTATCCAGTAGAATCATTTGCTGCCTTACTGTTATTGCTTTTTTTTTTTTTTTTTAATGCTTCTTTTTCACCTGAGACTTCCCTTTATTCACCAACTAGTCATCAAGAGAAACTGTGTCTTGAATTTTGTGACTAAAGTATAAAACAAAACCTTTACACCTAACCTTCTAACACTGGCCAAGTGTTTAGCACCAGACTTGTTTGTCACCACTAAGACATCAGCTGCCAAATTCCCACCCCTCACAAGCAACCCAAGCAAAACATACCCAGCATGGCCAGGGAGGAACAGGTTTCTAAGCAAAGTTAGGGAAGTGGAGTCTTGCTCTCTGCCTGCTGTGAAGGCAGAGCCAACCCTTGCTCAGCACAGCTGAGGCCAGAGCCAGAACCTGCCACCCTTGCTGGAGTACTTGCCAACACAACTGAGCATAGTGGCTCGAGGAGACAGAACACTGAAAAGCACCACGACTCACCATTTTCTGTAGTAACAGGGAGCTCTGCCCCAATAGATTGGGGTCACAGATTTAGTATGGAGATGATCAAGCTGGCCATGGGAATTCTCAGGGAACTCTGCCCAGAGGGTGGTGGGACATCATTACATATCGCTAGCAGCCTAACAGCTGGTTTGGAACCTCTCCCACTCCAGTTCTGTCTGTTAACTAACCCACTAGCAGGTCTGACTCTTCTCAGTTCCTCATACAAGTCTAATTACAGTGAAATACATATCTGATGTAAAGGGGTAGATGAAGCTTTCAGCTGCATCTAGCATACGTTCTTGCATGCAATTATTTTACATGCCTAGGAGTCAGGCACCTATACCAAGTATTCACAGGCAGGGACTCTCCTGCAAGCTGAAAATCTATCCTTGAATTCAGGCGAGGGCTCAAGGAGGCAAGGCACAGCACTGGCCTTTCAGTTCCACCTAAGAATTTTCTCTAACCAAGTAATTAAGAAGTAGGCTTGAAATACTCATGTAATGCTCTGTAACTGCCTGAGAGACACTTAGCTCAGCGAGTAGTGGAGTCATGGTTTCTGCCTCACAAAATATAGTTGCGTCAGAGTTGCTTCAGCTCCACTGTTTACATACCACTAAATAGAGTTATGTATTGCCCAGTTAATGCAGAGGAATTACATACATTAAGCTTTGTCTTCATCTACAATTGTCCCATGGATTCACAGATTCACCATGGCACTAGGCTTCAGGGACTGCTTTAGTGGCATCCAAAAGGAACAGCTACCTCGTGCACCATTTGCAGGGAGTCCTGCATCACCAAACAAGTTTGCTCCCACCTCCAAAATTGTCAGGCTCTATTGACCTGCACAGCACAACACCCAGAACCACACTGCACTTTTCCATCTAATGCAGCTCTTACTAGGAGAGGTTCTCCAAGGCATACAAGTAACAGGCAAACTTAGATACTGAGAAGAGTACACGCTGCCTGTCGCTACTGCCCAGAGTGATGATTAGCCAAAGTCCTGGTACATTAGGGAAGCTGTGAATCACCTTCCCATGACATACTGTCAAAAGCAAGTCTTAGGCCAGCTCTCTCCCACAGAGCAGCCCAGATGGCCCACATGTGATCAGCTGTTTTGGACAAAGTGTTGCATCTGATTGTTCCTTACCTCGGACTGTTACCAAACCCAAGCTATTATGCCTCAAGCAACTGTATGTACAGTGTACCAAGGCCAAGGACTACTGAAATTCTTCAGAGATACTGGTTTCATTTTAAATGACAGTTGCCACATTTGTGCAGGTAGCCATAACCCATAACACCAGTTGGAAAAGGAAACCATAAGGAATCACTAGCAGTGTTGCACTACTGAGCTCAAGTTTTCCCAAACAGGTTATTTGTTGATCATATTTTTAAAAAGTGAATTTCAGTCCAGTGACTTCAACAGGCTGCCATGCAGACTGCATGTAAACCACTCCAAAAGTGACACACGAGTTCTGTCAGGGATGTACGTTTGTTGTCATCACTATTTCCTCAGCATGGCTGCTTGCTTCCAGCTCTATAAAGCTAGAATGATGCTGAATCTCATTCCTGCAGTATTTAGTAGGCAGTTCCTATCAGGGAAAGTGACTCAGCTGAGCTAGACAAGACCGATCCCACCCAACCCATGTAATCCTCAAGCAGCACATGCAGCATCCCAGCTTCCAGTCTGGTTAGCTGTATGCTGTCAAAAGCCAGCTTTTCCTCTGTATGCTTTATGAAAAAAGTCAGTCCCTTTAACTCTTTTGCATCTCCTTTCTAATAAACACTTACCTTGTCTCCTTCCTCAATATCACAAATTTTCTCCAGTGTTGAGGGATTGTAGGTAGGGAACTTCTTTCCACTGGTAGACTCATGCCATTCATTGTTTATAAATATCTGAGGAGAGAGCAAGATGAGCAGAACAGCTAGGAGAAGGACAACACTGGTGCAGACAAAACAAAAATCACAGAAGTACTCTTCACAGCTCCCAAGGCTCTTCAGCTTCCATTGATGGTGTGTTCAATCCATCCCAGTGAGACTTTATGATACAGACAGCAGTTATCCAAAGTGAGCCAAAAAATGGACAAGAAAGCCTTCGTGCACCCACTTAGTTTTGAGCAAAAGGAAGACAGAGGATGGGGCCCACACAGTGCAATGCCATAATTTAGCAATGAGAAAGAAACCACTGCTGAAATCAATTTCCATGGGAACAGCAAGCAGACACCAAGAGAAACCCATAGGGCTCAGGCAAAAGTTGCCCCTTGTTGCATGCTACAAGCAAGTGTCTGCATGCAATATTACTTGGTTACTCGTATCCTGCCCTGGGCTAGTTCCATAACTGCCCTCAGCACCACAGAGGAAGGTAGGAACAGGCTTGGTTCTACCCCACTATGCCTTGCCACAGGATAGATCGAGCCTCCCACGTCACTGGAGTCATCTGTGACAAGATTTAAGTGTTTCAAAATATTACATTTCCAGAGCAAGAACAAACAGTCCCAGCATTGCGTAACTAAAAACACATTAAATACTAGAGTGTTGTTACACACTGTAAACAGAACATGAATACCTATATACAATTAATTGATTCAACATGCATCTTATCCACATTGCAATCTAACTTGGCAGTGTTATGTTTTATAAATAAAGATACTTTTTAAAATCAAGATTAGATGAAGTAATCTTTATTAGTGGCTGTAAGCTAGTACTTTTACTTGGAAGTCTTCCACATTTGCAATCTTGTTTACGACTCTCTATGCACCAGCAGGAGATTAATGTTGCATCCCTTACATTTGAAATTCCCACTGCTCTGGGTCATATTTTTTCCTTGGGCAGCTTTTTTCCTGAAAGGAGTTCCTCCCACCTATTTCTGCAGAGAAGTATTTGAGACATAACTGGCGCAGATACTGCACTTCTGGTCCCACCTGTTTCATACAGGCTTAGGAAGAAAACATTGCCAGGAAGTTATCATATGAAGTCAATGTTAGAAATATTAATTACTATTAGAAATTAAAATGCAGCACTTAAATAATAGGTAGCTATTTCAGGAGTAGATAACAGTTCCGTTTTAGGTTTCCTCTGTTTCTCTTGAAAAAAGTCACAATAAGCATGAGAGGTGATAGCAAGAAGTGTGAAGTTACCAAGCCAGACATATGCTCACAACCTCAGTACAGGGGAGTAATTCCTCTACCTCTGCACCGAGCGCTTATTTTACATGAGAAGGTTGAGAACAGAAAGCAACATTTCTATGAGAAATAGTAAAACAAGGACAACAAGATTCAATATTTTAAGATCTAACATATATGCTGACACCATTCTGGGAAGCACACAGCATAGCCCGGTCTGTGGTGCCAGGAGTTGAAATGAAACAGAATAGCGTATCAACTGTTCATGTTGCATACTATTCATGTTGCATACTCCAAATGCAGGACACGAGATTCTGGACAGACCACTTCCATCACACACCCAGGACAAGCATTAAGCTGCTCTGTAAGCAAGATTATTGGTGATAGACTTTCTTCCCTCTCCCTCAGCCCAGTAACTGGCAGAAACAAAAATAATATATATATTTTTTTGCAAAGCAGAAAGTGTGCCATCAGCTGCAGACATCTGGTGGAACTCAGAGCTTGCAGAAAACCCCTCCGTTTTATGAAGACTGACTGCTGCTCGTTATTTTCTCAGATGCACTAGGGGCATTGGATCAAATATCAAATTCACACTTTTAATTAACATTGTTTCCCACTATTAAGTTACAACCTCGATACTTTCGATGCGGAGAGTCTCTGGCAAAACTCTGGAGAATAAAAATTTGGTCTTTAAAACAAACGCACTGCAGGATTGGATCCCAAAGGAATATTTAAAAGTGTTCACAACAATAAAAATAACACAAAACAGAACATTTGGATGTTTAAGAAGAATCCTGATGCGGTGTCCATTCCGGACACAGGAAAGAGCTGTTAGTGCAGCATTACGCTGTTCTGCGACCAGCAGCTGCAGATCCAATCTGCTGCTAAGTGACAATTTTATCTGCAAAAATATATATATGTGTATTAAGAAGTTAAAAATTAGCAGTTAGCATAACCACTAGGCTAGATTAATTCGTTTCAGTACTTTGGATGCACAATTCAAACCAACACCTAACCGGACAAACTATCACTGCTTACTCTTTCTTCTCACTGCAGGAGAACGAGCTTGGAGTTTGCAGTTTTTTTGCCTTGAAATATTTAGCACAGAAATGTAACAGTAATTAACATACACTCAGCCCCTCCAGCTCTTTTAGCCCAGCCACGTAACTGAAATATAACAGCATGAGCCTGGCTATTTCCCCCACTGCATGAGAGCGTGGGTCGGGCAGCTGGGAACGAAAAGCAGTTCGGAGCTCACAGAGCTGCATGCACAGGGAGTGCTGGAGCGGAGCTGAGCGCTCTTGCAATGCCAAAGCATTTCTGAAGGACAGAGCTCCCAAACTAAGTTTGAGGGCAGACTTAGAGCTGCGGGTTCTTTGGCTTCTCCTAGAGGTGGCCAGTAAGCCCACGAGGAGCTCCATGGGGATGGCGAGCAAGCAGCAAGATGGGCATCCATACTGCTCACCTCACAGAGCTACCAACAGGTCCAGCCTCACCTCATAGCCCTTCCACGTCCTCCTAGAGATGCAGCTCTCCTTCATCCCCTGCTCAGTGCATCCCTGCAGGGATGGCAGAACCAACCTCTTCCATCAGCACCCTCACACAGCACTCCTCTCAGCCCTGCCCAGGCTCACCCTGCCCAAACTTTGTAGAGCACTGACACGATGCTGAGTGCCGCCCTTGGGATTCACCACATGGGTTCCATGAGCAGGGAAGGGGCAAAATGGCCGTCAGGGCTGCGGCCCTCAGCAGGACCAGTGCCAGGGCTGAAAGGGCCTGCAGGCACCTGGAGCAGCACTACAGGTTCATTACGTTAAGAAACAACAATAATAATAATTTTGTTTTGTTTTTAGACTTTAGAGGTTGGAGCAAATGCAGCTCTCTAGAAACAACACAGAGACCCCCTTGCTCTGTTCACTCAGCCATTCTTACAGCCCCATTACCCCACTGTCTAGGGCGTTAGGAGACGATAAAACAACAAATACAGCTCACACTGGAGGAATTAATGAAAAACAACTTGAAAAGACAAAACACCTCACCACCAGCCCAACTCCCCCAAGCACGAGGTGACACTGCAGCAAAGCCCACCTCCCCAGCTCACCTTGGTGTATTTCACCTCCAAACCCCTCAGAGGCCGTGGCAGCGGCGGCCCCTTCTTGTCAGGCTGCCCGTTCTCCACAGCACCGTTGACCGCTGCCATTCCCACCCCGTCGAGCCCACACCACCGTTCTGCCGCTGACAGCTCACGGCGCCGCCTTAAGAACGCCGCCGCCCGCTCCTATTGGCTGCCGAGCCGCCACGCCCCGCCTTGGCCCCGCCCCCCTCCGCGCGGCAGCGGCCCTCAGGTAACGGGCGGCGCCCCGCCGAGGCGCTGCGGCCAGCGAAGGGTCGGGGGGCGCCCGCGGGCCGCGCCTGCTGCCTCAGGGCCGCGAGGCGCCCTCAGGGAGGCGGTGGAGGCCTCTCAGAGGGATGGAGGCACCTCAGGGCTTGGGGAGAGCGGCCAGTTGGCCTGCGCCCATCTGAGGGGCCCCGAGGGTGCGGCCTCCAGCGCAGCGCTCTTAGCGCGGTGGGGACGCCGAGATGGATGCTCGCTGTCACGGAGTCCTGAAGGATATGGAACGTGTCTGAAGTGACAGATCTCGGCTCGGAGCCGGAAAGAGTTCACTACGCGTTGCTTAACAGCCTTCTGAATCAAGTATGCGTAGGGCTCCTTAGGCTGGGGGCCAGGACACTGGGAGCACCCTCACACCCACAGGCGCATGGAAGATAACGCGGCATATTTTCCATATAACGAGTGGCGAGGTGCCAGGACATATCTTACAAAATGTTTCGCAGAATCTGTAATCCCCAGCACTCGTCAGCACTTTGCTGTTCCAGCGCTCAGAAATAAAGGCAGATCAGCTGTGATATCATGAGCCTCGGTGCTGATTCAGAAGGGAAAGTACCACCGCTGAATCAGATCCTGCTTCCCGGAGCCTGCAGGATGCTCCTGAGATCCCCGCTCCGTGTGGGGAGATGCAGTACAACAGCAGAAACGTCGACATCCATGCTGTCCGTTTTTAACTTTCCAATTGCTATTTCGTAGAATCATTGAGGTTGGGAAAGCCCACTAAGATCCTCAAGTCCAATCCCAACCCACCATGCCCACTGACCACGTCCCTCAGTGCCACATCTCCACAGTTCTTGGACATCTCCAACCCCAGCAACCTCCCTGGGCAGCCTGTTCCAATGCATTACTGCTCTGAGAAGAATTTTTTCCAATCTAAACCTCCCCTGGTGCAACTTAAAGTCATTATTTCTCGTCCTAAAGTCATTACCTCTTGTCTTTTCCCACCAAAGCAAGAAAAGCATCAAAACTAGACAAAAATTCTTAACTAAAACCACACCTAATACCAGTCCCAGTAAAGTGGAAGTTGCATCCAAGCTATTCTTGGATGTCATCAATGTAACTACAAGGTGAGTGATGTGATTGCACAAATCAGAGTCAGGATGGAAAACATTTCTGTCTCCTCTCTGGAACAGACACGGCCACAGATCCATTTCAGGGCTGGTGACACAGTCTGGCAATAGAACTTTATGTCTCAGATAATTTGCCAGTTTGGATTTTATGATAATGTACAGGTAATAATTTGATGCTTCAAATATCAGATGGGGGGGAATAGACTGCCATGGAAGTAGCACAATACAGGTATAATTAATTCATTTTTATCTGCCTGTACTTTGCCCATGGAAACACTCAGCACACATGGAAAGTGCTTCTGTAATTAGAGAACAAAATATCTGGATGAGGGCAAATATGAATAAGAACTTTCAGGACAAGCAGTGTCAAGGGAGTCATTCCACTGGATTGTCTCATACAGAATGACTTTGCCTCAATCTCTGACAAGGAAGATTTTTTGCAGGGCAATCCTGGAAACATTATTTGAGGTATTATCACTTCTATGAGTTAATGTAAGTGCATAGTGAGTTGAAGCTAAGGTAAAAGTTCTGCACGCAGGGTTTCAGGATACAGCACTGCTTTAAAAGGCTGTACAAAGTAAATGATTTGTGAGTCAGTGGCATATGGATGAGCTGAAATAATAAGCTTTGACCAATATACATAGCTGTAAACAGCGTGTCCCTTAGTCATGTCACAAGTAGAGTAACAATACGTTCCACCAGTGAGTTTTGTGGACACTGGGCCCTCGTTGGGAAACTCTGTCCTACCATAAACCGGACCAACACCACCAGCCTCACGAGATGTGTCCTCTGTGGCCAGTGATTGTATCAGACCCACCACAGAGAAAACACTCAGTCCTCCATCTTGCTGAGAGGTGAGCTCAGTGGGAGATGCCCTAAAAGCAACAGCAGGGTCCGTGTCAGAATGGGTGAGAGGCATTTTTATTTGTTCCCATGCTCCAGGAGCACCACACCACCATTCACGTGGAAGTACTGAAAAAATGGGTTTTACCTAACTTTGTAACAGTTCATAAATGTGTCAGAAACAGGGGAAAAGAGGAAAAGAGTCTGTTAATGAAAGGTCATGTTACTATTGAGTCACCTTATTACGTTCTACTGTTGCAGCAGTGTTCTCAGAGATGTCTACAATATGTGCACTGACTGCTCTGCTTTTGTACAGAGCCATGTCTCACAGAAGATTTCTAGACTCTGAGTACACCAAGCTCCCTTCCAACCCAAGCTATCCCACGATAGGAGTCTATGATACGATTATCTGTCAGCCAGCACAAAGATTGCCTTTCCTAATTTGGGTCAGACATGTACACTCCTAAGTCTCTCACCATACGTTGGATCTGACCATGCTGTTCTGTTCCAGTCTGTCTGTGCCAAGAGCCATCCCAAGACATGTTTGTGCTATGATGGAGTGGTGTCCCTATCTGCTGCAGAAATTAATTTGCTAGAATTCCTAACCTTATCCAGTCATAAGAAAGGGAATATTCTGGGTGGTAACTCCTTCAAACACAGCCCGTGCCTGTATATCTGTCCTATATCCTGGCCCCACACCAGGAGTGCAGTGGGGTTGTACCCAGAAGATTGATGAAGATCTCTGTATCACCTGAGATCATAATGGTTCTGGGCAGCTTTGGCATCCTGCCCTCTGGATAAACACAGACTTGGCAGTAGGGCAGATATCCACTGACACGACCACGGTCTGCACTGAGCCCCATCAGCAGTGGTATAGCCACTGAGAGCTGCTGTAAGTAGATGAGAGCTGCTGAGCTGATATTTACCGGATATTTTGCATTTATTCCTCAGCCTATATTCCAAGCTGAGCAGAAGTTCTATAGCTGTGCAGTTAGAAGCTTATTCTTCTTACTTTACATACACCCCGAAGCACACACACAAAAACATGAATACATGTGTGAAACTGTATACTCTGACAGGCTACTGAGGCTGTATGCTTCAGTACCCAGCAGCCAGGAGTGACCAGAACTTGCCTGTTTGTGTATACCCTGATGAGTTGTAATTGAGTGATCAGTGCCCTTTTCCTACAGCTATCCCCCTCAGTCTGCATCAGCAATGGTTGCTGCTCTTGAAAAAGCAGCTCCCCTCATGCTTTATCCTTAATGTGCAGAAAAGGGACTTTTTACTGCCTGTTGTTCAAACTGCACTTTGGGCACAAAATTATTCACTTCCATATGTTTTTCCCATGTTGCTTACCGTAGCATTTTCTTTCCCACTAGTTCTGAGAGGATGCTGACCCTAGAGAAAACAAGGCAGGACGTGATGAATTCAAAAAAGGACTTCATTATGTTGGGTGTAAGCCACCTACAGCCTGAGCACTTCAGATGAGGGCATTCAGAGCTCAGTTCCCACTGAGCTCAGCTCCAGATGTAATTGCACAACACAGGGGCTCTGCAGATCTCCCACCTAAACACCCAGATAAGGCAGAACACACAGCCCACAGGGCATTGCTCACCAAGGATTTTAAGCTGGGAACTTGCTTATTTTTCAGAGCCAGATTTTGCAAACACATTATTCATATAACTTTATCTTCTGGGTGTAGTTTTCTACCATTAGAGTTCATTTTTCCAGACTTGAAAATCATAGCTTTCATCTCTTTTGGTCAAATTCACCAACAGGATGAAGAAATGGTCCCTCAGATACCCATCTAAAAAGGCTATTTATTAACAAACATAACTAAATGCTTTAGGTGTCTAACCAATGACTTAGCTGTCTATGGGTAATCTCTGCTGCTTAAAATTTGGCTTCTACAGGTTTGGTTTTTTTTTTTGCTATGAGTTCATTGAAGCCAAACATGCCATATGAAACAAAAAGAAATGGTAATAACCGAACTAAGGCTCTCAGCTGTAAAATACATTGCAAATGACACTATGTTAATGAAAAATTCTGCCATTTTATACCAAACCAAATTCTATTCCGTGTTCATATGCAATTTTGAAAGGGCTACAGTCTAGAAATAGGACCCTTTTTTAAAAGAAGATCTGGCTGCTGCAAAGATCCTTCGGAAATTGTATGTCTTACAGTTCTTTGCTTTTTTTTTTTTAGTTAATCCAATCTTACTTGAGCTATGCCAAATGCTATGAGGAGAAGGGCTGTATGCACCAGGCGTGTTTGGGAGTTTGAAGCAGCCTTACCCCATGAACTCACCAATCTCCAGTTCTCCCATCACCTTTCTTGTGACTTCTCTGGTTAAGGCATCCTCTGAAGAAGAGCTTGGTCTTCCATTTCTTTCCATCTCCACAAAATCTGCACGTAAAGGTGAAGAGAAACAACAGAAGGTAGTGCAAGATGTTATTTGGGTAAGCCTGGCAGCCTATCTGTCATCCTAAACATGCCCTCATGGTGCAAAACAAGACTTCAGGGGCTCAGGATGGAAGACAGCCCTTTTATACTTTGCACTGTAATTATTATTTCATGAAGCAAAATACTCAATTTTCTTCAGGTGTGTCATAGTATTAAACTGACTGTACACATGGACTGGCTTTCTCTTTAGTTTTCCTGCCTCCAAAAATATATTGGAAAAGTTAGTGGCAAGGAAATAACAAACAGCTGAGCGTTTTGAAGCCTTTATATTATAACAACTTCTATTTCCTTTTGCCATCACTTCCCTCTGCCAGGGTCAATGCTGGAAAATGAGGAGAGTGGGAGCAGGAACAGAAGCAAGTGCATGATAACCCACTAAGATAACGTCTGTGCTGGGAAGCAGTTCAAGGACCTGTTTCATTACGAAGCATTCAATGTGTCTGGCACCACGAACCACTCCCTGCATTGATCTTGCCATGCAGATCTGAGCATTATTTGCCTACAAACAGCTATTGTTAGTGGGGGAAAAAAAAAAAAAAAGAAAGAAAGAAAAACCAAATATGTTTGTTTTTTCTCCCAGATCGTGTTGCTTTCTACTTTCTCTTGATAAGAAGCACGCGGGGTGGGTGCCCAGGCTTTGTAAGCCATGGTTGCCTTGTCAGGAACTGAGAAGCCTGAAATGTGCTCTCTTCTCTTCCTTCCTCCCTGCCTCTTTGCTCTCACTCATCGTCACATCTGTTCTGGGCCCAATGCCCACCCGCCCTGCATTAACGCCCCAGTACACACAGCCCATGCAGCAGAAAGCTTTGGGATGCGATGCACCCAGTGCTGCAACATCTTCCCAAACCAAGAGCCTGCAAACAGTTTTGTTTTGTTGGCTTCGTAATGCTACTTTAGAGCTGTGCCCAGCCAGCTTAGCCACTTCGGTTCTTGTCAGAGAAATAGCTTTGCAGGGCACAGTCATGAATCTTGAAAATACAGAGCAGAGCAGGTAAACAAATATCCTTACAGAAGATACCATCTCAGGCCTTGATCCTGCAAACTCACCCAGGCTTAATGTTAAGCAGTCCCAGATGACTTCAGCACAGCTCCTCACATGCTTACAGCACAGAGCCTTTGCCAGATCAGAGCCTTTATGTCTAATTGCAAAATAAAAGGCAACTCTCCCAGCCCTATCAGCTGTAATGAATTGTTATTAACATAACATTTTAAAATAGCTGCGGGGCAGATCCCAGGCAGACCCACTGGGGATAAAATGATGTGTGCAGGCTTGTTGTAACAGGACCTAGAATTACTTTTCCTTGGACGAAGCACAGTGCCAGTCATACAAAATGCTAACAGCACAGCGAGGTTGTTTTCCTAGGCTCTGATCTGTGCGAGGGTTTTGTGGTTCTTCGCACAGCCCCTTTGTTTGCCACCTTTGGAGCTGAATCCTGATTTTTGCTTCAACTGTGGGTTAGGAAATGTTCTCCTCCTCACCTAGGGCACGCTGTCTAAACAATGTATTGGTTTCACAACATCCCGACCTACCTTGGCCAGAGACAGCAAACCAAACCAAACCAGCACACTTGTCTTGCACACCGGCTCTGTACACACGACCCGGCCCCGGGGTCCCATCCGTGTTTCGAGGTGGCAAAAAGGAGCACAATGAGCCGCATTGTCCAGCGGCTTCCACCAACGGCAAAGCTGGGGCAGAATCCGGGGGCACAACAAGAGAGAAGAACCCACCCAGCTCTGCTGCTCGCCCTGCTGCCCGCTAATTGAAGAACCAACCCAGGGCCCTCATTAGGGTTCCGGGGAGCGCACCCAGCCCTTCGCGGAGCACCGAAGGTTGAGCGGCAGTTCGGGGCTGGCGTTTGCACCTGGGGCTGCCGCTTTTTCATGGATTTTAACACATGCAAACAAGAGCTTTTGTTGGAAGGGACAAAAGCTGTCCCGGCGCGGGGCTCTCCCCAACACTGCCCGCATTGTTTCCTCTCCGCTGCTTCTTGTCACCCTGCTTGTCGGACTTTAATGAGGACAACGAGATTTCGCAGGCTCATTTCGCACTTCAGCAACTTTCTAACACTTTCTTAACGAGGAAGAGGGGGCGGGAGGGCTCGGGGAGGAACCGCCCGGCCCGGCAGAAACCCTCACGGCCGGCTGCCCCCAGCGCTCCGGCTCAGCCGCTTCGCCCCATTAAAACTCCCGAAGAACCGGGGGTGGGGGGAATCCGCAGGAGGTTGGCAGCGGCCGGGACCGTCCGCACGGCTCGCAACCAAGCGGTTCCCCGGCGCAGGTAGCGTTTCCCGGAGCAAAAAGCTTTCCCCGGGCTCAATCTCAGCCCTGGAAATCCTCCCCCCCCCCCGCAGCGGGGCGTTAAGGGCAGATGCTGGGTGGAGGGGGGGGGGAAATGATGATGGGCCCCAGCCCCACTCCGCATAAGGCAGCTTCTCCTTAGCATCGTCAGCACCGCGGAGACGCCGCAGATTGCGGATGGCTGCGCTAAGGCGGTGCTTTGCCCTCCTTTGGCTTTCGGGGAGCGACCCCTGAATGCCCCCCAACCCCGTTTATCTCTTTTGCTGGCGGCTCTGGGGCTCCCGGCGCAGTTTTGCGGGCACGATTTGCCAGCAGCCTTCGCAAATCCCCGCCTCGCAGTCCCGTTCCCACGGCCGATATCTCCCCTCTGCTTTTTTTCCTTCCTTCCCTTCGGTGAGACGTGCGGAGAACTCGAGAAGTCGTTTAATGCGAAAGGATTTTAAAACACAAAAGTATGCGGCGAAAGAAAAAAAAAAATAATCACACCCCGACCGCTTAATTAGGTATTTACCGAAGGAGTCATTACGGCCTGCTGGGTATAACAGAGAATTTATAGGTTCTCAGACCACAAAGAAATTCGGTAATTACTTTTTTCCCCCTTTACGATGGGATGGGTTGAGGGTGGAGAGTGATAAACTTAACTCCGTTCCCCGGCTTTTGCAGATTAGCCCTTGGCATTGGTCGGCAAACTGCGAGTGAATAGAGACTGTGTGACCACAGTCCCTTGAATTAGGGACAAACATTTCCTCTGTGCATTTTAAATAATGCTGCTGCCAAATATTTTGTTACCAGAGATCATTATCCTTTGAATGAAAACTCGAGGAGTAAAGGCATTGGTTTTGTCTTTGCTGGTGTGGAACGGACTATATGATATCTAGAACAGCAACAAGCTTTCACAAATTGCTATATGATTTCTACTGCCAGATTCTGTGATATTGGATACGACATAAAAATAAAAAAGCCGGGCAGATAGACACAGAAAGTCACAGAAACCACCTGTATATTCTGTTTCAAAGGGAAATCTCAGCTATTGTCTTACTGGCTCTGGTTCTGTTAGGCCTTGGATCTGCTTAATCTTTAAAGCTATTCAAACAAATTGAATGATACAAGGCGAGTCTTCTATAATTAATCTGGATTCTTGAATTTTGATACAAACTTTTATGTAACTGAGAAGTTTCTCCCTTTTCCTTGCAAAGACACTAAATAGACACTATGTCCTTCTGTTGAGGCCGCTACCACAGAGTCAAAAAGAACAAACCTGGACATTTTCCCTCAGCAGGGAAAAAAATAGGAGGAATGTTAGAAAGAGATGTAAACCCAAAGTCATGGGAGAACTGGTGGTGGTGCCTGGACAGGAACCAAAGGTCGAAGAGGTGTGTAAGCTACGAGCTGCATGAACAAGCCAATTATTCTCACGTGGATCAGCTTCAGTACAGCCTGTCCCAAAGAAAAGGCAACAGTGCTGTTGTGCATGGGAGAACCAGTGACTGCCACTGCAGATGATGAGGCTCAAGCTATGGTCTGTCCTTTCTTAAACTGTGCAGTTTGCTCTCAGTATTCATCAGAACCAATAGCTCACAGAGCTGCACATCCTGTGATGAGGCATTGCTGAAATCCCCCAACATGACTCTCTTGTAGGGGTCGGTATTTTGTCTGGGTGATCAAGGAGCAAAGAATGATGTCTTTTACTTTTTGTTTCCTGCTTTTTTCTTTTCTTTATCTGATGTGGGCTGTCCAGTCTGTGACTTTAGTGGAAAATCAGAACACAGAGGAAGGTCAGCAGACTTGGATCAGCTTAATAACTCACAGCTTGCAGGTCCAGTTCCCACCAAGGTTGCTGGTAATGGAGTCACAGGAGCAGCACACACTTGAATGGTGGCAACTCTCCACGTCATCCCATATCAGGTCTGTGTGTCTGAATTTCCTCTGTGCAGATTTCTTCTCCTCATCCAGATTCTTCTTTTAATCACAGAAGGTGCAGGGACAGAACGTAAACCTTTTGGCTTTTGAAGCTGATTTGCCTGGTGATGATGGCTTGTATGGGGATGGTCTATGGCCAGGGAACACATATGGGAGAGGAACCCTGGGCAATTGCTGCTAGTTAGGATGGTGCCATTGAGCAGTGTCACCTCCAACCCTTCCAGGTGTAGTGCCAAGCCATGTTCCCAGGGCTCTTTGCCTGCCTACCCCTGCTCACACTACCTCTTTCTCCAGAAATGCCCAAGGATTATTCTCCATTCTCTGCAGAGGTATCACCTCCTCAATGCTGTGAAAAGACAATTTGGACCGCAGCTATTCATTTTAGAATGGGAAAAAAAAAAGAAAGAAAACACAAGCCACGCCAGTTTCCTGGCTCCCATGGAAGAGACAACCAAAAGCTGCCCATGCCATGGTCCAGCTGGGATGGCTTTTCAGTGCCAGCAGCACCTGGCTTGCCACCAACTCCAATGCCACCAGGTCCTGTCACTGCTCCTCAGTGCCGGCCCCAGAGGCCACGGCAGATAAACCTCTCCAGGTGTTCCGCTGAGAACAAAGGGCCTTTTCAGTGGCTGCTGGGAAGGAAGAAGCCTCCTTGCTGGTTGCAAAATGGCTTTCCTGGATGGCAATATTTGGTTACAGTAAGATCTGTTATTTCAGAAGAAGCCCTGCAGAAGGGAGGGTAATTTGACTCAGGCACATTAAAAAAAAAAAAAAATGGTGTGTGGGGATTCGTCTCCCTCCTTCCTCAAAGTAGTGAAACAGTATTGAGTTGCAATGTTTTGCAGCAGAAGTGGGACCATCTCACCTTGTTACACCTGCTTAAAGCCATTGCAACTCAGTTTCCTCTTATGCCTTCCCCACGCTCCATAGGCTGCTCTAGTCGGTGCTCTCTGGTAAGTGGAAGATCATCAAACCATTAAGGTTGGAAAAGAGGTCTGAGATCATCCAGTCCAACTGCCACATCCCCACGTTTCTGGAACACCTCCAGGGCTGGTGACTCCACCACCTCTCTGTGCAGCCCACACCAGTGCCCCACCACTCTTTTGGAGAAGAACTTTTCCCTAACGTGATATATTTAAAATTATTTTCCTCACTCACTTCAGATCGAAACGGGAAGGACAATGAAAGGAACCTCTCCACACTGAGATGGCATTGCCCATCTATGAAAGAACAGCAGAGGGAGGCTGCATGAGCACAGATGTGTGTGCTTAAATGGAAACACAAGGACGTGTAACATTTTTTAATGTCTTCTAAAGTCACCATGACAATTCTTGCATATTTATTTATAAAGCTGTACTTCTTATTTTAAGTAAATGACTGAACTCTAGCTCAGAAATCACGCTTTCCAATAAAGCTCTGTTATTTCTTAATAAGGACAACTCTATCCTAATTCTTCAAATGCTCCGACTAACATCTATACAAATAATGGGATTTGGCTGAGTACAGTTAAATATATTTGATTACTTCCCTTTTATCTTGCTCTAGACTTACTGTACTTTTCCTTGGATGGCAAATAAGAAGCCCTTTTCTTCTAAGTGACAGCAGGGGAAAGAATCAGGTTGCTAATTTACCTGAGACCCAGGAGTGTGTAATGATAGATGTGTGCTGGAAACAACCGAGTGGGCTTTCTGATTTTGGGGGGGGAGGAGAGAGGTAAAGCGTGAGATTCGTTAATCTTCCACACTGATTGCACTTTTGCTGGTGGACTCTCACAGCAGTAATTAAATGCACAGCAGGAAATGAATGCTTCAAGGAGATCAGCTGGCAAGGAGCTGGGACCTGACAAAATGTGTCAGAAAGGAAACAATTAGAGTCAAAACAGGAAAAAAAAAAATAATCGCAGTTTTCTACACAAATAGGGGCACATTCTGCTTGTGAGTACCTGCTGAATCCCTCAAAGTGAAGGCTGGGTTTACCTGTGTTGTTGATGGAAGCAATCCAAAGGCCAGTGCACACATGGCCCTGACCATTTTGGTCAATCACTGTGTGGATGCTCGGTGTTGGTCTTCACTCTAAAGCTTTCTTAATGGCCAGAGCTGGATTCAAGAGACAGAGAGCACTACAGGGACCATTCAGTTCTTTGCACATTGGTGAACTGAGCCTTTTATCAGTCTTCTTGGACACGTGTGAGACAGGAGGAGGAGGAGGTTGCAGGCAAGCACTGATAGGCCATGAGCAATTGTATGGTTTGGGTTTGCTTTGTAGCCTCCCCAAGGGACAACCAAGGGCAGAACATGCCCACAGCTCCACCCAAGGGAAAACCAAGGGCAGAACATGCCCACATTTTCATGGTGACCAGCCAAAATGGGCTTGATGCACAAGCAGCTTTGGGTAGAAAGTCATGAAGCTGGCAGTTCCACTGGGAGCAGCTCCTGCAATTCTGAGCTCCGTAGAACTGGAAATGGTGCAGTTCATGAAAGCCACTCATAGTAATGTTTGGGAGAAAGTGTTTGTTCATATAATTTTAGAAAAGTTCTTACTATTGCCTGATAAATGATGCTGCCTTCTTGTTCCTTCAAAAGCTCTGCATATTAATTCTTCCCCTGGCTCTCTTTAGGTTGGTTCAGATATAATATCGACTACTCAGAAATCCACAAAGATGCCATAATTTCCTCCAGGCATATTTCTATATGACAGCACTTATGGCAAACCCCAGCTCCCTAAAACATCTACAGGAAAGCAACATTTCTCTTCCTTCGTTGCTCTACAGAAAGAAATCACGTTGTGACTCTCAAGTAGAAAAAAATTAGAGAAATAATAACATGACCCAACTGCAAAAATATTTTTTTTTTCATGAACTATACCAATGAATTGGAAATGCAAGTAGTAAAACGAATTGCCAAAAGTATCAAATATATGTGTTTTCAATAACTTTTTTTTGTTACCTAGTAAAATATTCTCCTGGAGAAGGGTTGTTAAAGCCCTGTGCACAACTTAAAGGTGCGGTGATGTATAGTCTCAGAAGTGGTTTAATGGAGTTTTGGGGTCCTATTTTTGTATATATTTTCAACACACAGGGTGCACGATCAATTTGGATTTATAAAATGCCATATATTTCTTTCTAAGCAACAATCTGAAGTTTTAAAGAATGCTGCTTAGCTTGGATTGCCTGCGTGTGTTTGCATTTTGGCAAGGCAGCAAATAACATACAGTATTTATGTCATTTGAGGAAAGCATTCTGTAGATTTACCAAAAGCAGCCCTTTCTAAGGACCGAAAGGTGCCTGATCCACACTCCATGAGATGCAGCAGGAGGAGAACAAGGCACAGTGGGCAGAGGAACCTCAGTACTGCCTTTGCAGCGTAGAAGGTAGGTTTTAAGCCAGCAAAACAGATCTTCCTTCAGCTCAACCTCTTTGCCTCAGTGAAATGGTTTCAAACCTACCTGTGTGCACAGGGCTGGTGTGGTCAGCAGGCTGGGGGTCACACCAGCACCTCCTCCAGGCTCTACCCATCTTGCCATGAAAACCAACCATCAGCACATCCAAAGCTGGAGAACAGCAAGACCAGCTGCCATCAGCAGGAGTTCATCCTTGTCACCTCATCACACTGGCACAATGTGGGAGCAAAGTCATAATACCACCTCAGTTAACCAGATGCCAGCCCCCTCACCATGACCAAAGCTCATTACCTTCCACCTGCTTCTTCCTCAGTGCTTCCCTGACCTCCTAACATTTCATCCTGCCTAATTATTGCCAGGATCTCACCTGGGGGCAGCTGCAAGGCACTAATTGCAACTTGCCAGCCAATGCTCACTAAGAACAGTTCTTATCCATCAGGTCATGCTCCCCACTAGAACTAACCCCACGCGATAGAAAGATGCAAGTGATCACGATTTAGCCTTATTCTAATCTCTGTTCCCTTGTTTGCTTTATCAGTAACCAAGACCAGGGCTGTGACATGGCTGCTCGGTACCAGCTGCTGCCCATTCATTCGTTCTGAAAGGCAAAGCCCTCTGCCCCATTCACACCTCTGTTAGCCCCACAGATCCCTTGTGCTGAAATCTCCGTGCCAAGTCACGATATAACATTTCATTCAGAGATTTTTCTCCGTTTTCTTTTCTCCTTTTTGCTTTATCTCTTCCTTCCATCTCCAGCCTGTCAGGACTGTCACATACCTGCGGCTGACAGGTAAAAGATCAGGAACTTTGATGTTGTAAGGGATATTTTATCTCAGGTAATTCTCACCAATTCATACGTTATTGTGTAGGATATCCAAGGACTCAGAGTGTGAGCAACGCCTTTGTCTGGTAAGATGAGAGCAATTTGCAAGCTTTTCTGGGAACAAGGTCCAATAAAGGGACTTTAGAGATATAATCTGTCAGTCCCATTGAGCAGCGCTGTGACAGCAACCTGATGATTATTGACAGTTTAAGCATCAGGAAAGGACAAGACTGAGGGCACGCAGTTATTTGTAGCAAGACATTGTTTGCTGAGGAAGCAAAGGAAAACCTTTATAGCCAAACTCACCGTGGTTTTGCTGGGTCCCCTCACACAACTGACCCAAATTTCTCTTTACCAAGAGTTGGGGAAAATAGAAACAACACTTTCTACTTTGTAACTTCTGGTTTAGAAAGGTGGATCATTATTTAACTCAGTATTTCTGAGTTAATTTGGGCCCCTTGCTAGATAACCATTCAAATCATTTATTTGCAAAGGCACCAGTGTCTTCATTTTCAGTAAACACACTGAAGTCTTTATAAAGTTACTGAACCCCCTCCCATGGCTGCAGCTTGTTCTCTCACAGAAGTTACTTTGGGGTAAAACCTTTCTGCAGAGGCACATAGCAGGTCTGTATCCATCCACCCCAGTTTGTGTCCACGCCCTTAGTCATCAAGCTGTGTTAATATATGCTCCAAGGAGGTTAATTGATCTCTTACTGATCAGCTAAGCACAGCATCGCTGATATTTAATTCAGTGTGCAGCCATGTCTTGTTCCTCACACCAAATTCCCCTTCCAATCTCTCAAACCCATGGTCATCATTCACGTTCTCTATCCTCACCAACTATCTTGCTGTATTTTGAAGCCAAACCCCTGCGACCCCTTGGGAGCTGTTGGAGAGGGTCCACAGGTGGGCCACAAAGGTGAGTTCCAGGGGACTGGAACACCTCCCTATGAGGACAGGCTGAAAGAGCTGGGCTTGTTCAGCCTGGAGAAAAGAAGGCTGTGGGGTGACCTCATTGCAGCATTTCAATACCTAAAGGGAGCCTACAAACAGGAGGGGAATCAACTCTTTGAAAGGGTAGATAACTGCAGGATGAGGGGAAATGGTTTTAAGTTGAGGAAGGGGAAATTTAGGTTGGATGTCAGGGGGAAATTCTTTTCAAAGAGAGTGGTGAGGTACTGGAACAGGCTGCCAGAGAGGCTGTAGATGCCCCGTCCCTGGAAGTGTTCAAGGCCAGATTGGATGGGGCCCTGGGCAGCCTGGTCTAGGACTAAATGAGAAGGTTGGTGGCCCTGCATGTGGCAGAAGAGTTGGAGATTTATGATCCTTGAGGTCCCTTCCAACCCTGGCGATTCTGTGACCTAGGGCAGAAGCCCATGACTGATCAGTGGTGGTCCTTCCCAGGACGAGGCTGTCCCAAAGGTCAGCATCTTCACCCAAGCAGCAACATGGCAGTTGCCTCAACCACCAGCAGTGCCTTGTCCCAGGTTTTCATGAGCACGAGTTTCATAATTTCACTGTTTCTCTACCCTGGGTTTCACTTTTCCTTGTATTTTCAGGAAAGCAGCTGGGGGATGGCTGGGGGTGGTGTAGGACAAGACCAGCAGACCATGGTCATCAGCTTTGGCTGTGGAGGGAGGGGCTGAGGGAGCAGGCTGTGCCAGCCATCACCTGCCTGACCAGAAGCATTCCCTTAGCTATGGATTCTGACTAATGGTCCTGAATCTTCCCATCGGGACTCAGTCAGGTGTAATGGTGCAATCCCAGAGGGAATCATCACCTCCCAGCACAGAGGGCCATGGGGCTGGACTTGATGAGGGCTCTGCCAACACCTCTGCTGCTGCTGTTACTCACAGCCAGAAAATCTGCCCAAATATGTGTCAAAAATACACAGGAAACTCCCAAGCTATCGCTTACGTTGTGTCTACAGTGGAACATCTACAAAGGGTTCATCACCATGGAGGGCACAGCCCTGAATTAGAACATCCCAATGGCAGCCTGTCCCACAACACCACCACAAATAATGTGTGGGTGCTGAAATAACACCAACTCATGCCTCCCAGCTCATGGTGCCAGCCAGGCTTCAAATATCCTGTTGAGGTGGAAGCCTGGTATTGACTGCTGCACTGAGCATTGCTTGTTGATATGTTGACCTGCACATTTGTTCACTGGAGTTTGATTTTCCAGATTGACCTGCAATGCTGGCACCAGGTGTTAAATGATCTATCATAGGGAAACCATGGAAAAGCCAAGAAGAAAACCCAGATATCACCAGTCTCAAGATATTATGACAACTGACCTGTGTCAGAAAACACTCCCTGCTGCTGCCACGCAACTTTTTTTATCAGCAAAAGATGTGGGCTTTTTTGTTGGTTTTGGTTTTTTGGTTGTTTAATCCTTAGCAAGATGCTGTTTCACTGGAGACCACTTAAAATGAGATTTATCTTCCTTGGAATAACTACAGACTCTTGCATTTGTAATTCATTCCCCTCCCATTTCTAATCTCATTTCGATTGAATGTATTGTTTTTCTTTCCATTATTTATAAAATGAGATCATTAAATGAATATTGGCACTTGACAGGTTTGAGGCAGAGGGAAATTTTGCTGCAGATGAATCCTGAATAGAACTCTTTGGATTACTGCAGAGCCTTTTCTGGTGAAATGGCAAAAATGAGCTCTTTTTTTGTGCCATCTATTTGTTCCTCCGATTTGACATTTTGGGGACAAAAGAGATAAATAAATCCTGAATTCCAGAGTCTTTGACACTTGCTGCAAGAAACAACCCAGGACAATGGTGCAGGGGACACTTTGGGAGATGGGGACATGGATGGGGACACGGGGCAGCACTGGAGAACCACAAAGGCACCATCCAGTCCTGTTCTGTCCCACCAGCTCATGTTCTGTTCCCAACTAACCAGTGACCAAACCCACAGGAGCAGCTGCTTTTCACACCATCCTCATCAGGGTGGGTGCTATGACTTCTGCTGGGGGTCCTCGAGGATGCTCTGTTAAAGCAGGATGTATCTGACCCTTGGAAATAGAGCAATATGTTCCAGATGCAGCAGAGAAATCTGGGGAGGGGGTTCTTTGGAAATGGTTTGCTTCCTTGAACTTCTGTTTGGAGGGGAAAAAAAAAAAAAAAAAAGATCTAAGAGCATAAATCTGCAGTAATTCCACTGCAAACCACAGCTTGACTTTGAATTAATATTGGTGTAAATTGGAGTAAGATTTGGCCACAACTCCCCCCTCAGCTCTCCCCTCATTCCTGAAAGACACAAACACAAAGCTCTAAACATTGACAGTTATGTATTGCATAAAATATTTCCTGGCTTGGAAAACCTCATGGGACAGCGATCAGGAACAAGATGATGCAAATAATCAGCTTAATTGAAAGTAAAGGCACATTACTGAAAATAAAGAGATGGAAGTGATTTTTCCTTTGCCAGTTTTAAGATGAGCAATATTAGTAGCAGCTGCATCTCAAGCCATTTTGCAGATAACCCTGAGAGGGGCATTCTGAAAGCTAAACAGTTTAATTGCATAGGCTACCCTTTAATTTAGGGTGGTGAGAATGATATGAAGGGTTCATTAAATTGGGGCATTAACCATGGCAGAAAGTAGAGTAGTTTCTTTGTTGTAAAAGATTCTTGCTACTGAGCCATCACTGCAATAGATGGTTCATGGGAATCACAGTGAGGTAGGGTGGGTAGATGGAGACACGTTGAGATAGAGGGACGCAAACAAAAAATAATTGGTACAGCACACTGCAGATTGCATATTGCTGCAGACAGTTATTTAATAACGATCCAATTATTGCTGCCAGCTGGGACATATTAAGATGCTTTGAGAAGTCAGGCTTAAGTCCCCAGGGCAGGGCTGCTTGCCATGAGGTGGTACGAGGCTGCTTGGGTTCTCCTTCCTGCGTAGCTCAACACAACAAAAAATGAAACGTTGGTCAAGCATGGCTTCTATGCTGGACAAAACACCAGCTGCTTTGCTTTTATTTTGGGGTTGCAGCAGCATGGGATGGCACACAGTCCATGGAGGATTGCGTTTCACCTGTTAGCTTTGTGTGTTGAAGATCTGGGGTTTTGCTGTACGAGCCCCTTGTACCTGATCTGTCATTTTACCGGAGGACACCATGCCCATGGCTGGCACTGATGCACAGCCATCAGCAGACCAGGAGCCGTGGCTGCTATTATCAGCCCCAAAGGGCTGGCTGCATCTGGGGCAGGAGCCTCTTGGTCATTGTTATGTGCAGGAGATGAGGATCAAACACAGGCAATGGGATTTACCCCCTTGTCCTGATTATAACAGCAGCTCAGCCTCTCACTTCCCTTTCCCCACCACTCACAGATCAATTCAGCATTTTGAGAGCAGCCACCAGGAAGGAACGGAGCTCCTGAGTTGTGTGGCCATCCCACAGCCCTTGGCACCATGATCCCAGTGAGGGACAGAGGACCAGGGAGCCTGCCAAGATGCTCTGTGGGCACAGGGAGCCTCACGCCTGCCGGGTACAGCCTTTGGGCTCTGGAGACCCAGATCGTGTGATGGCACAGTCTTCCCATCCTTTAAGCACAACCTCAGATCCAACAACAACAAACAGTGCTCTCAGAAGGGTGGAAGAAAGCTTCATGGCGTCAACCCCAAAGGCTCAGAAACCTCACTCAAAGGGAAAAGTCCCGGACCTGCTGCTACCCAAATGCTGGGTGTCACAACCACCACGTCTCCTCGCACTGCAGGTGATGGGTGGGGACCAGGGGTGGCACAGACTGCGCTGGAAGCGGCTGGTCCTGGTGCGTAGAGCCCAGCCCCGAGGTGGGGTGAAGACAGGGTAACGTTGCCCTCACTCCCCTGCAAAACAAAGCCTTTTTAATGACTCTTTCCCCAAGCTCAGGATTGGATCCATAAAATAGAAACTGTGCTTCGATACCAAATGAAAAACATTACTCACAGACTGTAATTCCTTTCTGCAAATACCGGAGGAGAATATTTCATTTGGCAAACAATTGAGCCTTACAGTTTAGAGCTCTTAATGTGATTAGGGACAGGTTCTGCAACACATTTGTAACTCCAGGTGATTTTGCTATATCTTTTTGGACTGTGACCAGAAGTAAAATGCCCTTTTGCTAGATTTGGATCCAACTAAAATTGAGGAGAATCAGATGTCGGTGAGTCCTTTCCAGTTTGATCTTTACCCAGGGGTATCACAACATGCTTCAGCTACAGACTGTGCAGAGCTGCTCTGCAGTCCTGGGCTCTTTTTTGCATTAAGCACATATCTTCTCTGATAAATGATAGTTCTTCTGTAGCAAATACTCTGCAAATGAGCTGCTCTGCATCACTGTTATGTACTTATGGGGCCAGGAGAGTGAGTGGATACTTCCATCAGCCCTATGGACACATCTTCACTCCCCTCGACCTTCTAAAGTTGCAAATCTGGCTTCAAGCAAGCTAAGACAAGATGCCCTCAGCACTCAATCCTGAAAGCAGAGTTTTGTAGGATTGGACCCCTGTGGGATATTTGCAGTCACAGTTTTCCATTCCATGCCCTGTCTCTGCTGGTGTTGCTGCATGGCAGCAAGCAGAAGTGAGGCTTCAAAGGAGTTAAGTTAAGAACAAAACCTCCATAGGAAGGAGAGCACCACAGAGAAAAAATAAATTGTTGTGTGTGCAGCTGGAAAACAAAACCAAGCTCGTCTTTTAAGCCACCAATAAGAAAAAAATCCCTTATTTCTTGTTGGTGAGAACTCCATGGCATCACAGACATGGGTCATCTGGAACCATCAGCCCCTCAGCCACAAGCACAGTACTATTGAATATTTATGGCAAGCTATAAAGCAGGGAAAAAAAATACTCACAAGCCCTAACAGATTTATCACTTTCCAAGAAAAGGAAAACTGAACTAAGGACAGAACCTCATCACTCTCCCAAGCAGGTAGGTCAAAGAAGAGTCCACAATGGAAAAAACAGATCACAGCTGTGTGCATGAAGGCCTCACGCCCACTAAATGGCCATCCCAGCCAAGGCTCCACGCGAAGGAATACGCTTGAAGTGTTTTACGATGTCGTTGATCTTTCCGACCCCAATAGCTCTGCTTTATGGATGCTGAGGGAGGGCAAGCAGCTTGAGGACAGTGCTTCACTGGGGGGCAGATGGGAGGAGGAGATCTGACATTTTTAGGCTCTTTACCTCCCTCTGAAGAGGGTCTGAGGGCTGGGAGGGGAAGCGAGCAACCACTCGAATTGAAAGGAGACTTCTGGTTTTCAGCCAAGGGAGCCAAGCATCAGAATACATGCTGCAGATTCCTCAAAACTCTCTGTCTTCTAAGCAAAGAATGAGCTTCTCATCTGGAAAGCCCTGATCCTGTGTGACACGACTTTGTCACAGAATCACAGAAAGGTTGGGGTTGGAAGGGTCCAACCCCTCTCAATCAGTGACACCCAGAGCAGGTTACATAGGGCCGTGTCCAGGTGGCTTTTGAAGATCTCCAAGAAGAAATCCTGTCCCTGTGTTCTGTTCCTTATTTTTTATTTTTATGCTGTGGGACAAGCATGTAGGCCAGGAAAATGTCATTTAATTCCTACTTTCCTCTCTCTCTCTTTGTTTTTAGTTATCCTTTGGTATCACTCACAGCCCTCAGGGCTCTCAGCTGGGATGCAAGGGATGTAGGTGCCAGCCGTCCCCCAACCCAAGGGCTTCCCTCAGCTTCTGCCATAACCATATCTGAGGAACAAGATGAAAAACAACAAGATTCAGCCAGCAACCCACAGATCGGGCATATCCCGTGACCTCACGATCTTTCCCAGGAAGCAACAACTGCTAAATGCTCAAAACAGCTGTGGTGGCCATCATGGTGATTGGAGTCCCTCAGATCTCTTCTATTTGCCTGAAGAAGCTCCAGGTTCCTCTCTGCGATGCTCAACCTCAGCTGCCAGCATCAGAAGGAAAACAAAAGCTCTTCTTCCTCTTGGTTCGTACATTCAAAGGTATCTTGAAAGCCTGTGGTAAAGTTTAAGGTAAAATTTACACCTTAGCTTGTGTGTAACCCAAAGAGTTACACCTTAGATTAGGTGTAAATCACTGAGCTCTACATATGCCAACAGAAGCCAATTTAAGATTGTACAACTGAGAATGCTAAATCAATTCTAATCAGAAAAGTATCATCTGTTCATTTAATGCCATAGAAATAGTTTTTATAACTTGCCCAAAATTATCAACTTTAGTATTTATTCATCCGTTTTCAGATTGCAGTGGGCAAGAAGTTGGGCTGTTTTCAGTGGTGAGGATGAAAATTTCCCATTTTTTTGAGTATTTGCAAAGCCAAAGGCCTCAGCAGAAGTTTGAAGCCAGGCTAAAAAACAAAACAAAAAGAAATGTATTTCTTCAAAAAGTATTTTCCATGGAAAATACACCAGATGGAACAAATATTTGAGTTCCCATGTAGGTACAGCATGCTCTCCAGCTCAGGACACCCAATGCTTTGGGAACAGGTATATTTGGGATTGAGGTGACCAACGAGTTGGGTGAGGTGTGCCTGGAGCACATCCTGACAGGTGCTCAACACCATCAGCTTGCTCAATAATGACTATCAGGGCACTTTGTCCCACTGGGAGCGAGACATATTTGTACAACCCGATGCTTCTCTCTGCCTTGCCTACATTGAGATATATGCCCCAGCTGCCACATGGTTAATCACCCTTGACATTTTTTATGGCCCTGGCAGTCGGTTGTTGCTGAGAGCCTGTGAAGGAAGATAAAAATGACACAGTGTCAGAGCGTTGTCACATCCGTGGCCCTCTGTTTTTAACCTTTCCTGGCTTCTTTTGAAGGGATTTGCTTCCTGAGGACAAAAACATTCAAGGCAAATGGTTTAGATTTGGAAGGAGAATGAAACTGAATATCCCTAAAAGTGAAAGCCCATGTCTTTGTGTCAAAACAATACAACAGCCCCAAGTGCAATTGCTTTGAAATCAGCCAAGTCTTTAATTACGGTGCACGTGTGCGTCTCGGTGGGTGCACACCCGGGTGGGAGCACGGAAGGAAGGGCCACCATGGGCTGTTTCTTAACACTAAGTCATGGTGCGCTGACCTGAGCAATGTTAATTTCAATTAACAGAAAATACTGCAGAAGGAGGAAGGCAGAATAACAATTTCTCCTCTGACACCATCCTTCACCCCAAAACACTGCCTGGAGGCAGCAGGAGAGCTCTGGGCACTGCAAACTACAGCACAGCAGAGAGCTGCAGGCGGCCACAACTGACCTGAATGATGGTTACAGCCTCTCCAATTCACTGCAAGCTTCTGCCATGCAGGACCCCTAATTAATAAGTTTCTCAGCAATACATGGCATTTATAGGGATACCATCATGTAATAATCTGTTTTCAATCGCAAGGTTTGGAAGAATAAGGCTTTGCATACCTTAAGACCCCCAGAGGAATGCATTGGTGATGATGATGTTCCTTTAAGTAGCAGCAGATGTCAAGACCTGGAGGAACAATTTTTCTTCCAGAGCTGAAAGTGGTGACAAAAAACAGCATCTTCACTGAGGAAAAGCTGCATCTGTGCCCACCACAATGGCTGTGTGGAGGGAAGAGCTTTGGGCACGGCTTGCAGTGCGAAGCACCATACTGAAATGTTGAGGTCTCCATGCACAATGCATCATGAAACAGATTTGTACCCTTACTGGAAGGTGGGTGCTTCCCATCTGGGCCATGGCTTAAGGCAATTGAGTGTTTATTGCCCAGTGCTGTGGGTTTAGTTTCTGTTTGCTTGAAGGTGAGGACCAGCTTTAAGTCCTGACCCCTTCATAGTGCTGGAGCTGGGGCATCCTTGGCTGGAACCAATGAAAAACCAACATCCAGATCACAGCTTAAGTTAATATCTTCTTCCATCCGGAGTAAAAACTGCAGAAGCTGAATTTTCAGTCCAAAGCCACCCTTCTGGGATTGGACTTCGAATCCAGTTCTGTACTGAAACCACTCATTTTCCTACTGCCCCAGGAAAGACCTGGGCATAGGAAAACTGCTCTTTTCCATTATTTTTAATAAAAAATAATACATAAAGAACAACGCAACAGATTTCATCCCCAGTGGCTCTCAACCCCAGATCTGGTTTCATACAAGCCCAAACCTGACCCTGTATTCTGCCTCAAACCCCAAACTTTCCACGGGCTCTGGGTGGAAAGTTACTGACCCTGTATCCAAGCCAACTCTCAAACACACAAATAACTCGCCTGATGAAATTTTTGTAGGGAAAAAAAAAATATATATATATATATACACACACACACACATCCGCGCTGTATATAGCAGAAGGGATTAAATCCTCATGTTGCAAGAATTTAATTTAAAAAAGCTAAGACATGGCAGGAATGCAGAGCTATCACCTCTGCTGGGTAACCTTTGGCTGAGGCAGGCACTTCCCGGTGCCACGCCGGAATGCCTGGCTGCAGCCCAGCCTGCAGGCCCTGCTGTAATTCCCACCTAACACCTCCCAAAGGCACCACGATTCCCAAATGGCAGAAGGAAGACGATAGAAGGGTTGTATGCAAAAGGATGCCATGCATTTTCCCATTGCAAATTTTGTTCTTGGTGCTGTGCCCACATGCTGTAGGTATTAAGAGGAGCTGGTCACCGTAATGTCCTCGGGAAATATTTAATGCCTAAACAGGGGCAGGAGTAAGCTCGTTTCACACTGAGGTTAAGCGTTTAATAGGACCCTATGTGTTAGCAGAATTCCTGGCAAGTGAGAATTGTGTTTAAATGGTGGACAGGAAACTCCGTGCTGATCCTGTGCTAATCACAACAGCCAGGGGAGCGACCTACAGGAAACAATCCTCCAGGTACTGACGTGACCAAATAAAGCCGGCTGCTGCTGCAGTTTATGGGCTGTGCTTTTCCCCCCAGCAGGCTTAATTTATGGTAATTACTAGGAACCGTGGATTAAATTAATAACAAGGAAATTATTAAGATTTCCTGACCTGAAAGCCATAGGTAAGGAAAGAGAAGCAAAGCGCTGAGGATGGAAACGTTTCCCTGCTGCAGTGTGGAAAGGGGACAGTGGGCTGTGGGGAAGGATCTGTCTCTCCTTGGGCATATACAGCCCCAGCTGCCCCAGTCTCAGACAGCACAGGAGAGGAGGTTCAGGTTGGATATTAGAACAAATTTCTTCTCAGAAAGGACAGTAATGCATTGGCACAGCCTGCCCAGGGGTTTGCTGGGGTCTCCATCCCTGGGGGCGTTCGAAAACTGTGGAGATGTGGCACTGAGGACATGGTCATGGGCATGGTGAGGATGGGTTGATGTTGGTCTCGCCTAGCCTTAATGATTCTATGCACAGGGTATGCAGCCCAGATTCATACTTTCAGTTACCAAAGAAATAGGGATCTCTGTTGGAGAAGAAGAGACTATAAATAATGTTATGCAGAAATGCAGCCCCATTCGGGCTATAGCAGAGTCCAGAGTCCTGTTCTATATCCCACTCTGCCAGCTGATCACAAGTAATTCTGCCCTGCCTGGGTCTGAGCACGTTCATTGCTGCTTATAATTCAAGTGTGTCTCATACTTTCAGTTATCATGCTGAATGTTCTGATGCTGCTATTTGCTCATCAGACCTGGCCTTCCATCCTTGCTGGCCTGGTAGGAATATGAATCATTTACATCAAAGCAGAACAGAGTGTGCACCATCAGGTGGGTTAGGCTAGAATCACAGAATCATTTGAGTTGGAAGGGACCTGTAAAGGCCATCTTGTCCAACTGCCCTGCAATGAACAGGAGTATCTACAGCTCAACCAGGTGCTCAGAGCCCATCCATCCTGACCTTTGCTGTCTCCAAGGATGGAGCATCCAGCATCTCTCTAGGCAGCCTGTCCTGGTGCCTCACTGCCCTTTTTGCAAAAATCTCTTTCCCTATATCCAGTCTAATGAGAACATCATCACTTCTCTCACCTGTACATCCATGGCTACTCTTCAATTTCAGTTATCTGCTTCATAATCATATCAGCCCTAAACCTGCTGCTAGGACAAAGTGAAATGTGTTGTATCCCTCCCGCAGACACTTTGTGCCTGGCAAACGGACTCATCCAGCATGGTCTGAGCCATACCAGTAAGTATCACAATGTTGAATAACACACAAAACTTTCTTAGTGAAACCAAGCAAAAAAACCTCCACCGAACCAAACCTGGACAGGCTTTTGAAACCAAGTTCAAAAGAGCGCCTGAGATCACCTCTCTCTGTATACGAATTAACTAGAAGTGCACAGACTTGGACTTATATTTAGATACACCTGAACTGTTTTAATAAAAAACCCTTTTGATAAAAGCACCCTTTAATAAGAAGTACTGAGGAAGGCAGCACGGAGCTCCCAGCAGGGCTGGCAGCGAGTGGCACAGCCGGTGCGTACAGAGGGCAATTGTTGTGCTGCTGGATTGCATGTCAGCAGGAGGGATATCGGCGTCCGATCTCGGCAAGGATGGGGCACGGGGGTACCCAGAGCCTTGTCAGGCTCAATGCTCTTATGTAGTAGGTTGAATAACAGCACAATGTTTACATTTCCCCTCCTGCCCTGAGTAGTTCGGGAGCTGGACACCTGAAAAGCATGAATGGTTTCTAAAGCAGAGCTAGCGTCAGCTCTTGTTCACTTGACTGTTCCCTACTAGCATTCCTCAAGGGAACAAATGAAAAAGGAAACCCAAACCCAAGGCTTTGCTGCTTCTGAACCTGGATACGCAGAAAAGACAGTACAGCCAATGGGAAACGGAAGAGCTGCTTCTGTGTAATTCCAACAACCTGAAATGCAACCGTTCAGCTGAGAACCCGATCAATTCCAACCAAGAAATAGTTTCTTTTCAGTTTCTTCCATGTTAACACACCGATACTTAATACTGAAAGTTCTCTAAGTGTGCAAACAAAAGAGTATCTATAGTTAATGGCGAAAATATAAATTGAAGTTTGCAGGAAGCACACATTCTGTAAGCTCTGGAGAGCAATAAATGAGATTGCAGGAAGCTATATAACAAATGCACGAGAAATATTGGGTGGGGGACAGTAGAAATTAAATTCAAGGCTCTTACCAACAGGATCAGAGGACATGAACGGAGCTGTTCAATGAAAGAAGAGATGATTTGTCTGATATATTTAGCATTTCTCCTTACTGCTGCCCTCTCTACAAAGCATGCCACACTCTCCCATAGCTTTCAGTTCTCAGCTGGCTGTGGTCCTCACAGAGCAGTACCTTGGAATCTCGTGATGAGAGCAAGGCCCTGTGTCACTCAGTAGGCATCACATTAATCCCTTGTAAAAGAACCATCAACAGCTATTGAACAGTCACAGTTTTCCATCGTTGTCAGATAGGGATGACCACTCTGTGGTGTAAAAACCCCTTTTTGCTATTGCCAGTCTGAATCCCAACACAGTTTAAAAACCAGATTGGTAGCTTTGAAATTCAGCTTCATCAGCCTCTTCAAAACTCACTTGATTTCCAGAACAGTAAGTCCTAATCTGCTTTGAATGAGTGCATTTCATCTTGTCCCTGGCTCCAGTGGGTGTCAGTCCATCAAATGCTTCTTTGAAAACTGATTCCTTGCAGATGACCACGATCGCTATAAAACAGTATTTAAAAACATTTTAATATTTAAAAAGAACTTTCCTTTCCTCCTATATCAACCACATGCTTGAGAATGGGCCTGGGGTTTACCACCACTTGGTGAGAAAAATAGCAAGAAAGGGAAAGGATAATGGGGTGAAAATGACTGGAGATGTATGGATTGAATTTGGGACCTATTTAAATACAATTTGTGACTGCGTGGTGTACGCAAACACGGAGAAATGCTTGTGGCTCAAGTGTGCATTTGAATATGGAAAAATGTTTTGCAGCAAACTGTTTCTCTTTAAAGTGCAGACAAACTCTGACCAAGTTGCCAGCTGTTTAAACTGTGGTCCCCACAGCAATCCAAGCAGATGGGCTGTGCCTGCTAGGGAATTTCTGCAAATATTTTCTGCTTCAGCATGATTACCATTGGATGGGAACTGCCACCAAGCATCCTTCCATCACACCGCACACCATGGCCAGGAACAGACCTCTCTCCTTTGCTTGGTGCCACCCAACTGTTCCTGCTGCTTCATATCTTCCTAGTAGACCCAACCTAGCAGTAATTTGTAAACTTGAATCTTCTGTGTGAAAACTGAGTATCATAAAACTAAAAAAAAAAAAAAAAAAAAAAAGAAAAAACTATTTCTGAAGAATGCATGAAAACACAGAAGATGCTCACTACACAAGATCCCAAAGGCTCTTGCAACAGTTCCTCGATTCACTTGCTTGTTTTCCCTTGAAGTGTCCCATCTTTCCAAAACCCGCTGCAGAGCAGGAAACACGCCAAGCACGAGAGCACAAAGAGCCTTATAAAAACATTCCTCCTTATTAAGCAACCGGGCTGATTTTCTCTGCATGAGAGACAAAGCAGATTGAACAAAATGCTTACCTATACATCTCCATTTCTGATACAAACCCTAGATTGCCTTTGTCACTTTAGCACATGAGCACGAGGCCAAATGAAACACATGTTTACAACTATAATGAGGATTAAGTTTGCACTAAAAAAGTTGAACTACAGTCAAAATTAGATGGTGACATGGGTATTTGCCAACAGCATTAAAAGAGAAATAACGGAGTATGAGGTTTCTGGAATGAATAGAAAATGTATTGTTTAGAGACCTTTTTGGCCACATATCAACATATGCCAATACTTAAGACTTCTTGTTCTTATTTACTTACTCTGACAATAAAACAATTGTTGTTGTGCGCCAACAGCCTGACAGACTGGTCCTGTACCTTAAGAAATACAGATTGGATATTATTTCCCATGTATCAGCTTCGACCTACTTTTCCAAAAGCAGAAATGCAAGATAATTGAGTCCAGAGGAAAGGAAATAAATGAAGGAGGTAATGGATTTTAATAACATACAGCATCAACACGCATTAAAGAAATACATCAAGCAGAGAAGAAAGCTCTCTCCCACCTCCAAAGTCTGGGCAGCATTTGTAGCTTCACCCAGCCCTGGGCAGAGGTTATCAGCAAAGCCTCAACATCAGCAGTGATGGATCTCTCCCCAGCGCCCTCCGTCAGCACAAAGCCAGAGCAGTGAGGTAACCACAGTTGTTCTTATTGCAAAAACAAGAGAAACGATGAATTAAAACCCTAGGAAGTTTTCTCAAAACCAAAGAACTTGAAATGTGTTTGCAGTTCTAACGTTCAGCTTCTTTTTGGGTCTAACCACTTCTCCGTGGTACCCTCCTCTGCCAGGCCACCCCTGTGTTCGGAATGCACTCCCTCCTTGCAATATTTCACACCCAGGAGAGTGCCTCTGTCCTCCAGCCATAATTCTGCAGCTGGAACAGATAGAGACACAAGCCAGAGCTCACTCGATTTAAAAACAGATATTGCTAGTAAAGACATCAGGAAAGCCTTCAATTTTGGAATCATTTTCCCAATGTTTTTTACTGCAACGCAGTCCAAGGCAAATTGCTCAGGTGGCCTTTGCATGGTCATGACACAGAGTGGGGCTGGAGGGGAGCTGACCCCATCCATGGCCCTGCTGTTTACACTGGGAAAACATTTAGCTCTGTTAACAGCTGGAGGAAAACAGCAGAACTCTCGAGTTGTGTTGTGTCCAGTGAGTTTAATGCTCTGAAAAACTGCTTATGTTATTGGAAAAAGTTAAAATGACATCTTTCTCTAACTCGCAGAGGTGGAGTAAAGCTCAATTCATTCATGTTTTCAGTCAAGCCACCAGCAGTGGGTCTTGTGGGAATGCATGTAGCAAAAGCACCGCTGATTATTAGTTAACCTTCTCTCAAGATGAACTTTCAAACTCCCTGCTGGAACAATGCTGGCAGAGAACAATTTGCCAATGATCAAAGCGCTCAGTGGAAACCTTAATGTGCACAAGTCCAAGAAGAAGCAGGCAGGGGCCCAGCATAACCCAGCTTGAACCACCAGCTCATCTTCTAGGCTGGGGACAAGGGGAAGAAGAGAGCCTACGCTTCCAAAGTTCCCAGTTCACCTTGGGCTAACTACCTGGCCCTGGTCTGAATAGGAAAACTGAAGCCCCAGTACAGCGAGCACAGAGGAATTTCCCTCTCTATGGAAAACAATGCCAGTACTACATGTCTCTCAAACAAAACCCCAAAGGTTAGAGTCTTTGTGGCCAACCGTTCTGTCGGCCTCATGAATGGAAGAGACCATATCTGACGTCAGGAATATTGGTGGTAACTGGCAACACCTGGGTCCTGAGGGCAGAGAAGATATGCAAGGTCCTGAAGCAATAACTGGAGCCTTGCCAGCTGTCTCATCTGTATTTAGATCACAGTCTTCATAAAGCAGTTTGCTGTCCTCTGAAAGATGGTGATCTCACACCAGCAGCCCCCTGGCTCCCTCTCAGCAGGTATGGGAAGGCAGGAAATAGGGGTTTGCCTCCATCTGATCACTCACAGCCACGGAAGAGATGAAAGGTTCATGTTTTGTCCCAAAACCACCAAAGGTCACTTCCAGCAAAATCTTCGTGAGACGCAAGTAATTGCCAGTTGAATGTTTCAGATTAAAGAGAGGAAGATTTATCTCTAGGGATACGTATCCCCAAAGAAAAATCTACAGTCTGTGTAGATCCATAAAGAGAGATGACATCTCTGGATATCATCACTGTGGTAGTGCATGGTTAGCTATATGAGCTTGCAGCTCTGGGGCTGTAAGTCTGAAAGCTCAGGCCAGGAGTCCATTCGTGACCTAAACATCCTGCATCAATAAGCAGGAGAAAGAAAGCATTTTCACCATTTTCTAGATATGTGATGCTGGAATGGATGTGATTCATGCTCGATAACAGAAAAAAACTGCTCAGCCAGCAGAAGATATGACCATCATTCAATTTTCCATGGATCACCTGTGGCACATGTCCTTCCATCCCATTAGGACCTAGAACTGTGCTTGGTTCGGACACCTCCCACTGAACAAAAGCTATAGAGATCCTGACAGCTGAGTGCCAACCCCTGAAGTCTATGTAATACAACACCTACAACACCCGTACTTTAATGCCTTGTGGCCATAGGGGTTCTACACATTCACTGCAACTCCTGTAGGTGAGCAGTTCTGCCATCCCTTAAAAACAAGAGTACCGATTGCTTACCACCTGCGCTCCAGGATAGCATCCTGCAAATGTTTTTGCTCTGGGAACATGAAGCAACATATGTTAGCATTAACTTTTCTGCCTTTTTATATAGCTATAAACAGATCCACTGACTCCCCCCCTTTTTAATTTTGCAAAAATAAATGCTTTCCTGGACAGTCAGAGTTCGTTACTGAGATAGAGCACAGCTTCCCCTCCTCCTGCCCACAAAGTCAGAGCAAGGAAGCTCACATGGCATGCAGACCACCCATCTTTGATTGTAGTGGGTAGGGAAAAAGTCTCTCCTTTCATATTAATATTTTCTTGAGACTCCTAAGATCATTTTCCTTAGCAGGATTTTTTTAATGCATCTTCCGTATCATAAAACCTGTTTATTTTTATTTCTCTGAGCCATTTTTATTAGAGAGGTCATTTTACTGAGTTTTATATTAAAGATTCTAACAAAGGCAAATAAAATTACCTCTATAACTAAGTGCATACTGTTATAAGCTTGCGTCTGTCCCCATGCCAAGGAGAGGCTCTGCGTTGTAAGGCTGTCCTTGTGAGTGTGGAATTGAGTCAGGACTTTCAGCAAAGCTCAATACTCCCAACGTGGCTGGGTTCCTGTGGGAGCTCACCTTCCAGTTCAGCACCATGAGCAGATGGCTTCAACCAGAGCTGTGTGATGTCATCCTCACCTCCTCTTCAGCACCTCGGTGTTAGCATCGCTGTGGGACACACTGTGCCATGCATGAAGGGAACTCTTCTAGGGAATGGGTAATTTAGGAAACTTCACAAGCATTCACGAGTATGAACACAAAGAGTTTTTCGGATAATGCACAAAGGAGATGTGAGTTTGGGTAAAGGAACACAGACTGATGGTTGAACCAGAGGATCTCAGCGGTCTTTTCCAACCTTAATTATTCTATCATTCTGTGACAGTGCTGAGAGAGGTCGGGTGAAGCGACACAGCTCCGTGGCACCTCACTCAAGCAGCCAGCTATCAGTTTACAATAGATCTCCAGGGAATTTCACAAAGAATTTGAGTTTTTGAAGTCCCTGCTCCTTCTCCTGCAGGCACCCCTTGAGGGCTGCCCCGGTTCCCAAAGGCAGACTCAAACAGCCCACACACAACTGTGAAAGCAGCAGGGACAAGCAACAAAATGCATCGCCCAGAGTGAGCTCGTATTTTTATTTTCTATTTTTTAACACCTCTTTTCTCCCAGAGCTTCATGAAGATGACATGGCAATGAAAAGAAGGGGATTGCTGCTCTCACCACGAGCCTTTCTGGGTAGAAACCGTCCCTCCTAGACTCCAGACTCGGGCTTGAAAGAAGCCATTTTATCCTCAAAAAGCCCTTCTCCTCCCACATGCTCGCACCCTCGTCCTGGCTTTCGTCTTGGCAGTCTCAAGAAGACCCCAACTAATTTCATTTTGCTCACATTGGGTCAGAGCACAAGCTTCCCAAGAACATAATTGCCTGGAAACTTCAATGTTCCTGCAGCTGGACATGCAGGAGGGGTTTTCACACACCCTCTGGTTTTGGGACATGGGACAGAGGAGGCGGTTATGCAGCATCTCTTCCTACTCAATTAACTCAATGAGCCCGGAGGAAAGCTCACCATCTGCACAGCCCGTGAGTCACCTCGGGACTCAGGCAGTTTACTGTATATATTAGTCAACAGAAACAAACAACACAAATCCCCAGACATTAAAGTCATTCTTTTTTTTTTTTTTTTTTTTAATTTATTTTCCTCCCCATTTAAATTTGGCTACGGATCCCTAATTATAATTTGCTGGAGATTTAAAAATATTTAATTGTAGTTTCTATAAACAAGAAGATAAATTATTACATCTAAAAATTGGTTCTCAACAGTTACTAATGCCTCTCAAGGGGCCGCTATTATTTTTCTAAGACAGAAAAAATATGTTATAAAAGATTTTCTTTGTCTCTCTCTTGCCATAGCAGGGAGTAGGTTTTGAAAAGATTTCTTGTAATCGCCACTGAATGCTTTCTAGCTGATGACTTGAGACAGCACTATTAAGTAAACTGAAAGGGAAGATTGATTTCCAAGCTGATATATTGTAAAGTCAGGAGAAATGAAAGCTGAAGCTTTTATTCCAGAAAATGAAGGCATGGTGAATGCAATGAAGACAGAGAGATAGATATGATAGCACCCATCAGTTCCCCTTTTAGAGCTTCCAAGCTGAGTGGAAGACAGAGTGGCAAACGGGACGTTTTAAAGGTTTTGGGGCTTAGGTCCGGATGAGCAAATCAATGTTTGTGAACATCCCCAAGGCTTTTCCAGGCTGAGTGGAATTCCTGGATCTGCAGTCACGGGGTGCAAGATTTAAAAGAATGCACTGATTCATGACTTCTCGTTGGGTTAAAATAATACCCCAAGAGCATCTTCCATCCCAATATTGCCCTGTTACGACCCAAATGAGTCATTAGACCCTCTGAGGTGATCAAGGCTGAAAGTACAGGAAGGTCAACCGTAGGTCACTGGCACAAGCTGCCCAGGAGGTGGTGGAGTCACTGTTCCTGGAGGTGCTCAAGAACCATGTTGATGTGGCACTGAGGGATGTGGTTTAGTGGGCAATACTGGTGGGAGGTGGATGGTTGGACTAGATGATCTTAGAGGGCTTCTCCAACCTTGGTGATTCTATGATAAGGAGATGGACCTTAAAAAAGGCAATCCGAAGGACATGGTGCAAAATGGAGAAGGAAACCAGGGGATATACCAGAACATAGCTAAGCAAGGGAAAAGAGCCAAATTCAAAGCCCAGAATGCGGTGATGCTGAAGAAGAAACCAAAAGCAAAGAGATAATGAAAATCACAGGCATGAACTGGTCACTGCAGTCAAAATGAGGCTGTTCCCCATCCCTTTAGCACTCTGACTGGGCAGAGTCACCAAAAAAGGCAGAATTGGGAACTGGTGATATTACCAGGAACTGAAAATATTGTAAGCACTGCTGCAGCTGAAATCCCACTGTCAGTCCCGTGACAGCCAGACAAATCTGTTCCTGAGCAGCACAGAGTTTCCAGTTGGTTTGGGACCATGTCAGGCACAAGGTTTTTCCCACTATGAGCATCTCTCTCCTTCCTGGTGCCTCCCTGGGTCACACCAACGCTGCGTCACTGCACTGCCAACCTATCTGAGGAACTGTCTTGCTTCAAAATACCCCAGCAAAAAATCCAAGTTTATGAGTAAGTTCTGTTTGTTTGTTTAAAGCCAGATCAGTTCCCGACAGCCACAGCACAGAGCTGAAGTTTGAAGGCTGCTGCTTGGAAGCAGGAGTCAACAGGTAAAAGGCGGAGTCATCAGCGTGACAAACTGGAATGGCCACCAAAGCCTGGTGCCCCTCTCAAAGCAGGGTCAGCATTGGGCCACTGATGCAGGTAACTCCTGGGATAGGTGCATTTGGAGCAAATGGGCTTTGGTCAGACTGGCCAGGCAGCAGATAGCCAACACAAAGCCTAGGAACAAGGAGCCTGCATGGGATAGAGCACCCCAGGGGCTTCAGATGGAGGATTCTCATCAAACCAAAGCTTCCTGAGCAGGGAGAACACGGACCCTACAGGTGATTGAGCTGAGCCATCCATAAGAGAACCAGTGATGCTTGTCCTCCCCTGTAAATTAGGTCAGGAAAAGGGACATTTTCCCATTTATTTTATTTTAAAAAGCAGAGACATTTTGCATAGGCTGGTATGCAGAGCTTACAGCTTGGCTGCCTTGTAATGAGTTTGCCTGGCCCAAAGAAACCACAGCCCTTGCTGGGACCAAGAACCATACACAGACACGCAGTGAGGCAAAGCCCAGTGATGGAGCTGAGAGCCTGGTTCCGAGCTCCCCTGCCCTCCTGCCACTCTGTGCTGTGCTAAGTGCTCCCCAAACACGAGGAGACGTGGTTCCCACCCAAACCAGCTTCCAGGCTCCTCTTGGGCAGACTACAAGGAAAGCAGAAACCACGTATGCAGCTGTATTAGCCACGCATTCATAGACACACACTAATAATAGAGCCGAGGAACTGCTCCCAGGTTACTCATCTCACACGTCAAGCCAGTCCTCATGGTTTCCATAGGCAGAGGGGAGAGGTGGGTGTCTTTCTTAGTTTCATAACAGTGCTCCACGCTGGTGTGCAATAAATAAAGATGAAATGGAAATAATCCAACCCACTCCTCTTTGAGCAGAGTTCAAGGAAAATATTGCAGCTAGAGACTATAAGCAGACCCAATAAATTTGTTCCACTGCCCCGTTCCCCTTTTGTTATTAGGGTGTGACTAAGACTTAGCAGCATCAACTCTAGGTCTTAATTAGAGGTTCTTGCTGGAAGCTCCAGGGATATTTCAAAACCACGTTAAAATACCATAGGAACTCACAGCACACATGCAAACATGATGCAGAACTGTGAATCAGGTTGGCTGAAACACGGCTGTGGTCCTTGGGTTTCTACTTTATCTCAAGCCTCAGATTCCTCTGCTACTACATTATCTCCTGTGGGTACTGCACCAAGGGAAGGTAGACTCCATCATCTGTCATCTCCATCCATCTGTCCTCCAGTGTTCATACCCAAAGGGCTGCTGAGCTTCTTAAGTCAAAAGTGGAGAAAGTGGGGCTGTATTATTTACAAGGAAAAGCTCATTGCCAGGGCTGCTGCTGCCTAGCTGTGCTTTCCACCCTCCGCTCGCTTCAGACGACTGAACTTGACCTATCCACCCATCATAAATTAAATTCTTTGATCTCATCTGTAACAACACAGAGCCCTAATAACAATAGATCAAACCATAGCAGGAACAATATGCTTATTCTCTACCAACTAACTTTTAATTAGTAAACAGCACAGGGGAAGAATCCACCTTTAAAGAACAAAAAGGAAAAGAAAAAGCATTTTGTACTTGAAAGAAATAGCTGATAAAGAGCAGAGGAATCTTTCAGAGCTCTACATCCTTGTTCTGTTCATCTGAAAAACCACACCATCCCCAAACCATTAAGACGAGAATGAATTTCACATTGTAAGAAATCGCCGTGAAAGCAAACATCAAAAGGAGCCGTAGAGGAGGAGGCAGGTCAGGTGGTGCAGAAATAGCACGACGCCTTTTATCCGCATTCATACAAACATCTCCCCATTATCTGTGTTACCACTTCCCAAGCAAACCTACCCAGACGACCACAGAGCAGGAACAAACCCACAGATGGGGAAACTCCACAAAACATTGCTGAGCATCAAAAACTTGGGTTGTGCCTCCCCGTAGTGATAAGATGAGCTGTAAGTGGATCTGCCTGTCGTGCCAACCACCCCTTCAAAGCCCTCACTGGGGCTTTGAAAACACTGTCACACTGCACCTGTGTTGTTTATCCACGTAACTGCTGGGCAGAGGTTCTAGGATTTCATCAGTTGTACCTGACCGGTTGTACAGAACTAATAACAACTGTGCAGAAATAATAATGCATTTATAAAAAATAATTCAGTTTCAGAATGGAAGCTTGCACTGGCACAGGATGCCCATTGAAGCTGGGGGTGCTCCATCCCTGAAGGTGCCCAAGGCCATGGATGGGGCTGTGGACAGCCTCAACTGGTGCAGAGCAGCCAGCCCACGGCACGGGGTGGGACTGGGTGATTTTAAGGTCCCTTTCAACCCAACCATTCTACAGTTACCTAGAAAAAGCCAACACATTGCGTCTGCCTCCAAGACAGAGCCACTCCTGCAGTGCAAGGGTGCATGAAAAGCAATGACAAACTTGGATTTCAATTCAAAAATAGGGAAAAATCTCAGAAACAAAGTGGAATTTGTTCTGGACACTGGGACTTTTATCAAATGAGAAGTGACCCATTGCCTCACGACTCACCACCAGTACCAATTCCCAGCAGAAGGGATGCAGACACTTCGTGGGTCTTCTTTCTGACTGAGATGGGAGCCAACGCTCAGGCTGACTCCAGGTACATTTCCCAAAGCAGAAACACTTTGATTTCTTCTCTATGATTTAAACACCCACTCTTGAGAGAGCTTTCATTTTTACAGGACAGGTCATACACTGTCCTCTTGATGTAATCTGTCATTGGTCTAAGAAGACTGAGAATTCGACTGTGGTTATTTCCTTTGGATGAATTTTCAGTCATTCCTTCAGAAGTTAAAAAAGAAATAAGTAGGGTAAAGTGCTCCCATTGAAGACCGTGAGTACTGACATGGGATAAATTCCTGCCCACACCAAATCAAGTAACTGGCAAACACATCCAAGTTGGTGTGGCATGCATATATACATACATACAAGTATGCCTGTGGACACATAAAAAGCACAAAGTGCTTTGAGGATTGCGCAGCCACAACAGCCAGGAACGAGGAACTCAGCACTGGCAGCACCCAGCCCTCAGCATGCCTGCAACTGGGAGAATAAAAAGGGGAAATCAACTGCTGTGGGGATTTTGAAACCACAGTCACAATTCTGCCTTGTGAATTTCAAAGCCGCAGCCACCACTTGCATCCATTAAGCATCGATAGGGTTCTGGCTGTATGGTCTGAGCAGCAGAGGTGGTTGTCTGGAGGGGACAGAGCAGCATTCCCTCCCATGGCTGTGCAGATGCTGAGGTCGCAGAGCAGAGCTGGTTGTGCACAATCCTAAAACAGCTCTGCCACCCCGTCATAGCCCTGAGTCTTGTGTGTGGTCTGCAGTTGGGTCATGCAACCAGCCAGAGCCCTCTCACTCCATTTCCAGTTCACATCACTCTAATAGGCCCTCAGTTGGCCCGAGAAATTCCCAAACATCTCTTTCTACAAACAAGGAATTGGATTTCTTTTGTCTTGCAATCAGGGGAGACAAATTCTCCCCTCAACCACAGTTTAATTTATTCCTTTTGGTTGTTACTGCCTCCACCTACTACAGTTGTCTAGACTGTTGGGATTTTTTTTCCTCCTTTTTTCTTTCCCCCCCCCTTTTTTTTTTTTTTTCAGTTCGAGATTTTTGGAAGCTGCCTTTGCCTCTTTCCGAAACAAGTTTAATTTTAGTGTCACTTTTTCCATTGGCAAGATATCATGGCTGAGAGAGCTTCTCTTGAAGGAAGTGCTTTGTTTCAATAGGAAAATGAGGAACCCCGCCCGGTTGCGGGGATGGCGCAGCAGAAGGCGCTTAAGGTAACGTTGTGTTGTCCGAGCTGGAAGCTGGTTTGCCTGGAGCAGGCCCTGCTCACACCAGTGGGATGGAGGCCATGCAGGGCACGCCAACGGGAAGGTTGAATTGCACTAGAATGGTTACCTTGCGAAGAACGAGGGCACAAAAACCCCACAGTATTACCTTTGGAAAATAAGAAGCAGGCTCTAAACAAATGACCGTACCCGCATTTTTTCCAGTGGTGTTTTTCAGAATCCACGCTCTCAGAGCAAAGGCTCTTCATCAACCAACAGCGGCCTGGCTTTGCTGCTGAGCTCCATTCTAAAGAATGGAGCAACACAGCTTAACTATAGCAACGCTGACAGTGAAGACGGAAAGAAAGCAGTATATTTTAAAGCAAACGTTTCAGGCTTTTAAGTTGGGAGCGAAGAGGTGGAGGAGGGCATTAAAAACACACATGCACACAAAACCCCTGAACTAAGCAAGCGAGACCATTCCAGTTGAGCTGTTTCAGACATTGTCTTATTACAACTTTAAACCCAATTGCTTCTTTTTAATGAGGTATTTTCTTCCTCTTAGCCACCCAAATTTAATCCATGATGTTAGTCCAACTTAGTGAACTTAAAATCAGAACATTGGGGACTTTCTTAATCCTCTTAACTTGCCAAAGGTTTTCTGATCACACACCTCTTCCTTCCTACTTAAGACTGTTTTTTTCACCACCCCGTCTTCTATTTACAGCTGTGAAAAATTAGGATTTAAGCAGTAAAATCTCTACATAACAAATGAGCATTTAGAGATAGCTTGCATGTTTCATTGAAGGAAACCAGGCACATTTTGTTGATCATTTCATCAAATCATGTATCTAGCAGCTCCCTGTGCTCAGATACTCAGCTTTTCTTGAGGGACATTCTTTAATCCGCAGCCTTTGGTTCTACTGAATAATTGCCTTCAAAAGATAAACCCTGTCTCATGCTGTGGCCACTTTGCACCTTTCACATGATGCGTTACGCCAGTAGAACTGCTGTGGTGGAATAGGATCGTGTGCAGAATGCAGGAATCCTTGTCATTCACCTCCTGCAGTCCTCCTACTTCCTCAAGTCTAAGGCTTGGCCACGGCTGTGGTTTGGTCATTCCAGAAGGGCTAAGGGCTGACTGGGCTCCTCACGTGAAGGAGCTATAAAAGCTCTGATCAAGTGCTAGTTGACTTCAGGGCTCACAATGGCGTGCAGATACATCTGAGATCTATCATCCTCTTGAACTGGGATCTCAGGATCACAACTGGATGGGCACGAAAAATTATCCCTACTGGGTATCAAAAGGATACCCTGTTATAAAGACATAGGAGCTATAGAGGATTGGAGATTGAACATTCAGCTCCAAGAGAAACCAGTATCCTTCATGAAGTTTAGTGACAAGAGAAAGCAGCGGGTGACCTCTGTGATGTTCCAGACATAAGCCCTGTTAGATTTCCTTTACAATTGTGAAGTGCTGGCTGGGCACTTTCTTCTGACATCATTTCTTGCTGTTGGACTGTGCTGAAGAAATCAATACATGAGAAACCTTTCCTAGCCTGCCAGCAATACATGCGAGCAGCAATAGCTGCCTTCAAGATAAACTGTGAGACGGAGTAGGAAAGGTGCTGAGCAACACAGGAGCCACGAGTAAACAGCTGTCAGACAACCCCTGTCATGTTCTGATCCAAATTACATTTGAAAACAAAAACAAAGAAACTTCCTCCCAGTCCCTCACTGCATAGGTCCTCTTGGAGGGATGGGTTTTACCGAACAGGCCACGGACTTGTGATGAAGTAGGAGCCAAGCGGAGGGCTTGAACCAGAACATGACTTGGCACCTATCCCAAGTTCCTTTCAAGTTTGGTTAACGTTCCCCACCCATCATTTTTCATGTGCATGTGCCACATCACTTCCTGGTTCTGATTTGCCTGCTATTTGCCCCACGGGTAGGGTGTTACCCATCAAGAGTCAAAAACCAGCGAGTAACCCCTCCTCCCCCTCCTCATAAACCCCACACCCATCTCTGAGGGATCCAAGCATCCCTGGCGGGAAGGAGGCCAAGAATTCTTCATGCACATAAGAATGTCCCCTTGCCACATCATAATCCTGCTTGCTACCAGTGCCACACACTGATGGTCTGGGTCAACCACCAGATGTTAATAAACCTCACTAACAACTGCTCAGAGAAAATGCGGATAATTGGTCTCATACCTTCTATTAAGGAAAAGAAAATCAGGACAAAAGAAAACACGTCATAAAAAAAAATGCATCTTGGTTGCTTTTAACATTCTTTTCTAAAAGCTAACTTCAGCTCGATGGCTGGAGCTTGATGGCAGATGCACATCTGGTGAAATATGTCTACTGCCAGGGGTCTGGCCATAGCACTTCTTTGCTCTTTTGCTCAAGGAAGCTACCTCACGTGGCTTCAAATTGGAAAGTGTAAGGTGCTGACTGTAAAACAACTTCCTCCTGGTTCCCCCAGCACTCAGAAAGTGCCTGGGTTGTGCTGTTATAACAGCATTCATATCTGGCTTGTAGTCACCAGTCTTTTCACTGCCCTCTGCTACTGCCATGGTGCACGTACATCTGCTATAGTGAGAAGATATGCATCTGAGATGCCATCTGTGCTATCTATAGGTGTGTCTCTTCTGTATTAGAACCATTATTACCATATATGCCCTTCAAAAATGGTTTCCAGGCAGATGTTTATATTTTGCCATTGGATTGGCTGGGGTTCAGAGAGGATACGGTCAAATTCTGCTGCTACTGCAGATAATGCAAATCCTCCAAAGATAAGTGAGGTCAATTAGCTGCAGTAACTCACTGGAATTACACGCCAAGCAAAGAGTTTTGCATTAATTTGGAATAAGAATTGCAAGGTCTCCATTCCTCATCAGCTCCAGCAGTTGGCAACGTTATTGATCAGTGCTATTTACCAGGGTATTTCAGTCCACATTTTATTCCCTGCCTAGTTATAAAGGTTTCCCACAACTGGCTTGTAGGAACATGTTGCTCTCTGAACCTGCTGCTTCATCACACATCCTATATTAATAGAAGGAGCAAGGGTTCTGCTCAGCAGCTCCAGAGAGGATAGGGGCTGCTGCCTATGAATTAAACATGCCAGCTGCATGTTTCTACTTGGAATATGATATGTTTAAATACCTGAAAACACCTCTCCACAGCTCATTTGTGAGCTGCTTCTGTGCTAGGGAAGCTTCATCAAGCACCTGAAGGTGAAAGGATTGGGTCTCAGCAGCCACCAGCCTCCACCAGCATAGCACACCCACACAGGGACCTGGAATTTCCATTAGCACCCTACAGACCACACCATGGCCAATGCCACTTGGCTCCAGCACTTTGGCTTTCCCTTCATTTCCCATACACTAGAACACATCATGGATACCCACACTGTGCCCTTCCATCTGACCTTCCTCATTATGGGTCGATTTTTAGCAGATGAAGCTGTAAGCAGCACTTATTTATTGTGCTATTTATGGGGAGAAAATGTATGAAACATGTTAAAAACTTTATAAGGAGATCAAGCCTTTCCTAAAAAACATAGAAGTACCAACAGTGTTTTTCTGGAGTTGGGTTGCCTCATGCACCAACACAACCTTTCCAGGGTTTTGCACCAGTGAGGAGGGAATGGCTTGGAGATAAGGAGTCTTCTGCCCAGACTTTGGCAATTAGGATGTGCTTCAAATTTGCTTTTTAATTCAGTGTTTGCACACGGCCTGTTTAGGTGAACAGGCTCACTCTGAAGAAGACAGAGTCAGATGTTGGGGCTTGCAATAACCACATTTTATAAAGAAAAAGGAGACAAGATGGAAAAGAGGGGGAGAGAATGGACAAAATTTTTGAATCGCTTGGTTGTTACCCCAACATTCTTCAAGCAATTGCTGTGGTCTGTATAATGTGGGTAGCGTGGAGCAGTCAAGCTGTAAATATTTTTCCCCCAGCACTTTTCATGCTCAAGTTTTAGGTTTTCAGAGGGATCTTTTATTTAAAAAAGATTTTTCTTTTTTTTTTTTTTTTGAAGGAAGATCAACGACTTAATGAAAAAAGTCTGAGATACAAGAGCAAGGCTATCGCTTCAAGAGTGCTTCCAGATTTACATAAATAACATTCCTGCTGCATAAACATCTTGGCAAAGGCAGAGCCTCTAACCCCCTCCTACTCTATTGGCCTCCACTAAATTCTGCAGAATATTAAAACCCCTTGATGGTAACATGTTCTCGGCCAGAAACAAATCATTAGTTTGGATGAGGGCATCAAACTGCATCTGCTCCGTTCGCTGAAGTTCCAAGTGCGAGAGATTTAGGAGGGAGGGGAGAGGATTTCTTTGATAGAAGGATTTAGAAGAACGGCAATTGATATAATTTTAAAGCAGACACAGGGGATGTGTCTTTTGCAGACATAGACACATGGGAATGGTCTTGTATAATTAAAAGGGGAGATGGGCTCAAGCTGTGGAACTTGGAGGTGGATCTGAATGTTCAGTATTTTCGGGTCAGAGCTTTTATTCCGTCCATTATGCACAGCCAAGGTGCTCGGTCCACAGATCAGCTTGATCAGAATTTAGGAAGGAGAAAAGAGCTGAGTCCACACTCATTCTTAAGCAAAAAAGTAAAAGAATGACCTGAAGCTGGAAGCCACCAGTGGGAAGAAAATTGCAATGAAGGAACTGCCATAGGCACAGCTCTTATGGGCCAGACTGCACACTCCTCATTGCCAAAACTCCCTGCAGACTGGCATTTAAGAAGAGAAGCATGAATGAAGCAATTACCAGTCATTAATTCTCCTCCAGGTCTCCCTTTTGGGGCAAAGCCTTCCCTTTCCAAAAGCATCACCAAAAGCCACCGTGAGCAACTCCACCCCATCACAGAACTACATGGCTGTTTCTAGGAGGGGAGAAAATCTCTTACCAGAAACATTAATTAATATTAGGGATGGTTGATGGTCGATATTTTATATCCAGCCTCTCTCTTCCTTTTTTTTCCCCTTCGAACTTTTAGCTTTCTGCTTCCTCAGAGGTTCTTCTTTAAGCCCACAACAGCATCCTGTGTGGATCTGCAGGGACAAATGATTTCTTGAAAAACACTGGTCTTAATCAGCCTAATCTTTCATGACAGGATAGAGCAGCCTGGACAGCTATTAGATTTAGCACAGCTACTCGGAGCAGCACTGTTATGTCAAAATTATGCAACCTAGACTTTGATAGGCTTTGGGGATTTTCTCAGTGGTTCCTTATGAGCCTGTTGGTGCCCCTCACATTTCAATGACCACAATATGAACATTAAATGTATTTCCTTTCTCACAGCTGGATGCTGTCCCATCTGTTCTGAGACAGCCAAAGTGTCAAGTAAGCCAGACAAGGCAGACAATATTTCATGCAAATCTGTTGACTTTAGGATTTTTTAAATATATGTCTTTTTAATAACCCACAGATTATCTCACACAAAAACAGGTCATTTGCAAGAGTTCCTCCAGCAGTCCTTGGCACCGTTAGCTAACATTGCAATGTACATATATTATTCTCAGAAGACAACCTGGCAGAAGGACAGAAAGAAATGCCATGTACAGTCAGACTAATGGTTGAGGTTGGAATGACAGCGCTCAGCCTGAGGGATGCACACAGCCCCTGACCAACTGCAGACCCGCAGCACTCTCCAGCTGTGTAGCACAGGTGGGAAGGAGAAAAGCTCATTCAGTACATTGCTACAAGCAGGGCATCAGGGTCGTGTCATTCCCTGGCACCTTTGGCCTGCCCAAGTCCTCCAGTGCTGGGGTTTTCTAAGTTTTCATCATGGTGTTGCACTCAAGAAAACTCTTGCAATGCAGTACAGCACAGGAAGCAGTAGCACCCACAGTCAGGTCTCAAAGTGATTTATGTAAATCTGAGAAAACAACCCATTAAATAAATGAATGTGCTACAAGTAGCCAGCTCAGTATGCGTGTAGTTCTTACAATTAACTTCATTCCAAAAAGCAGCTGATGCCTTCCCAGGATGGGCTGCAACTCATTGACTCAGATCTCTTGGAACAAGGGAGGGATTTGAACTAGAGAAATGCCTCGTGACTATGGAACACTGCACCTCAGTGAAGCAGAAGAGCCTTCCCTGCTTCTTGATTTTCAAACCACTGTTTAAATCCATTTCCCTCTTAATTGAATACTCCACAATAAAACACTATGGAAGGACAAGCCAGCAAACCATTCCAAAATGGAAGCCAAAGATTAGTCACTTTCCTGCCACATTTGATACAAGAAATGTGCTGCCAGTCAGGGATGCAAGATCCCTCATCCAGCAGAAGATACTACCAACAGAAGATGGTCCACAGCACCTTCCAACCTCTGGATTTCATGCTCCCTTTTCCCAGCAGAGGTCTGCTGGGCACCCCTCAGCACATCTCATCTTACCTGGGTCCTGGTGAAGGACCAAACCAAGGGGTAACCCTCACCCACAGGACAGGCACCTACCTCTCATTCCTTAGAAATCCATGCAGACACTTGACTAATCCAGTGCAATTCACTTCTTTGTATTACAGTGATGATTTAACGAAGACTGGAATAGAGCTGGAATGTCTTGCAGCCAAAGCAGCAGGGCTCACCAGCTCTGGAGTAACAGAAAGAGGAAGAAATTGAATCATAGAATCATTAAGGTTGGAAAAACCACCAAGATAATCTAGTCCAACTGTCAACCCATGTCTGCGACTAGTTAAGGCCACACCACTCAGTGTGGCATCTTCTCCCTTCTTGGAAACACCCAGGGATGGTGACTCCACTGCCTGTTTCAGTGCATCACCAATTGAAGGTCACAAAAGAGGAGCCTGCCCTTCTGGCACCAAAATTACCAAGCAGGAGGCAGTCATAGGATGTACGTGGGGCAAGCAAAGATCATGTAGACCCAGGGCACAAGTTTAGAAAGTAGGCCATTCCCTCTTCCATACTACAGATTTTTCCTGGAAACAGAGGGATCGTATGTCTCCAGATACCGTGAGAACTCTGTCACTTTCACCAACCTCTCCATAAAAAAAAGGAACCAAACAACCAACTTTATTTTCTGAAACTCTGCTTTACAGAGCTAAGTTTCTCAACTCAAAATGCATGATGCAGAACAGCTGACTTTATGTAAGATTTGTTATTAGAAACAGCTCACTGCTGAACTGCAGTTCCATGAGATGCACCTCGCTCAGCACACCCGTCCATCCACGCAGAACAACCTGGCCAAGAAGAGCTCCATTTGCTGCCTTTAGTGCCTGGGGCAGATCCTGACTCAGAGATTCCTCCACGTTATTTTCCATGGGAGGAAGCAAGAGCTGTTTTGCAGAGGGTCTGAATGGACTAGATGCCAGTTCCTTACTGGTAAATACCATTTCCAACCTCACTTAGTCTCCAACAGATGTTTCTGCTTTTCAGTGTGATGGAAATTTTATGGACCGTTTTCTCCACCTCCTGTTCCCTAGGAGGGAGTATCAGACCCAAACACCCTGAGAAGCACAGTGGTCTCCTCCTAAGATGCACTTCAGAGCACAACCCCAACAGATGGGGGAGGCAGTGAAACACCCAGCAGTGGGAAAGGTTCAGCTGGTGGATCAGAACTCTTGAGAACAGCTGGATAAAGGTTTTGCTCATCCAACAGCTTTAGCTCAAAAATCTCCTGCTCTCCTAAAAGGTGAGCTGGTGTGCAAAAAGGATTTGGCAACTACTGTGTTATCTTTATGCCCTTCTACCTTTTGGTGAGCATTCATTGCAGTTGGACAAACTGAGGCATGAGAGTTGTTTGCTGGAGTCAGAGCAGAGCTAGGGCTGAGCCCACGTGTACGATGTATGGGCTCACCCACTTCCTTGGGGAGAAGAGCCAAATACAAACTACGTGGGACAGAGATGGGGAAAATCTTTGCCAGTACAGACAAAGCATGGAATAAAAGCGTCTGATGAGCATCCCGAGAATCCTTGTGTTCCCTCTCCAAGCTCTCATGGCTGTGGGTTCACTGCATGCAATCATCGACATTTCTCCAGACTGCTCAGATGAACTGGGCATGCCACAATGTTCCTTAAGCAAAAGTCAAACAAAAGTTGGGGAATCCCATTGACTCACACCTGTTTTAATTATCTTTTTTTTTTTTTTTTTTTTTAAGGGCCCAGGACTTAGTGAATGAGAATATTATCCCATGGGGATTGAGAACACAATGGAAACAGGAAACTTTTAAAATGCGTTTCTGTGGAGATATTATCTCACTGCTGTAGGACACAAGATTTACTTAATTGCAGCCAAGGAAGTTTTAGATTACGCTTTGCAGAGCCTGCACGAAAGTCTCAGCTATCATGGGGAAGGCTCCTTGCATGGCTATTTCTTTTAAGATATGTGCCTTTCCCTGAACACGTTAACTGGAGGGGATTTGGTGATAATGTAAGTAGGTTCAGAATACTTCAAAGCCTTAAATTAGATTCAGGGCATCACATCCCATGATAAAGAACATAAAATTGCTTTTTTAGCAGATGACATCCTGCTTTCTCTCGGTGAAACACAAGCCTCTATTCAATGCCTTAGAGAAGTTTTAGAGGCCAACAATCCTGTTTCTGGTTCTTTTTGTGTGCATAAATATGGCCAAGACAGAGGCAATGCCTCCAGGCAGCTCCCCAGAAAAATCCCTCTTAATTTTCCATGCCAATAGTCTCTAGAAGGATTCAAACCCACAAGAAGCTAAATCTCACTTCACTTAAATAAACTCATAACAGTAAGTCTCCAATCCTTTTATGTGACACACATCATGGTTTTCAAAGATGGTCTAACTCCCCATTATCTGTGCTTGATTAAGTCCACTTACAGAAAATGGCTGTTCTTCTGAATACTTGTTCTTCTGCAGGGTCCTCTGGCACTTGAACCAATCTTTGAGCCTAATTCCACCACATTCCCTTCAAAAAAGACAAAACACTGGGAGAAAGATGAGCAGAACATTCAGCCTTTACACATTGCTAGGTGGGACCAATTTCACCCTGACTGGCATCTAAGAATCAAAGTTCCCCACTCCGTAGGAGTGAAGGAAACTGATTCAATACAGGTTTGTATCCTGTGGACCTACGTTGTCCTCCTTACTCTTCATAGTTCTGCTCTCTTGCCTTTTTTAGTCACATCTTTAGGATCTCTATCCCTTTAGTTGGGTCCAATCTGTCCCTGTTCCAACCCTTCTTACCACTGCATGGTCCAAAGGAACAGATCAGATGGGGATACTGGCTGTGCCTCCAGGGAAGCTCTGCTGAAAAAAAAAAAAGAAAAAAAGAAAAAAAGAAGTGTCCAAAGTCATCAACAAAACCATACACCGAGTTACCCCAGTAGGACTGACGCTAAAACCAGAATATACAAACTCCAGCCTCTACAGCTGAGAAACTCTGCACACTCAGCACCACTGAGTGAAGCAACCCAATTTCCTTGGATTTCTGCTTAGTAAGAAACAGCAATGAGATAGGAGTTGAACAGCACAAGCCCTATGAACACGTAGGTTGTGTGTTACTCTGTGCTCCACATTCCATCCCCAGTGGGCCAGCTGATCCCAAAACCTCTGTGTTACACCAAGGCAAATCTTCCATATCACTAAATACAATGATTTAAATTTCAGAACTTAAAAAAAAGGACAAAGTTACAAGAGAGAAAGTGAAGAGATGTTTGTGTCTGTTTTGTCTGGATCTTCCAAAGCTTGGCATTTGTTTCCAATGAGTGTTTTTGGATGTGCTATTACACCTATGATCTGTGTTACCAGATTTCTCTATGATAGTGCTTCTTATGCCCCTGAACAACAACAACAAAAAATAACCCATCAGCTGCATGTGACGCCAACTGGTGATAGTCCCATGACCTTCTCTAGATGCTCAGTTTGAAGCTACTGAAAGGCTGTGAAACAATGCAGCCAATTGCTTCCACGTGTTAACTTGCAAGGTAGTGAAAGAGGAACCAAACCAAAACTCAGAGAGAGCCTCCTGTTATCCTGTTATTCCACGCTGGTTGTTAATGTGAGAAGATGGGACGGCCTGCCCTCAATCAGCTTCTGCAGCCGCTTTGATAACAAATGTTAATAATTTCATAATAATTTAATATTTTAATAATTTATTAATAAATAAATAATTGCACGTAAACATTATCAGAAATACCCAGGCACTCCCACGGTGATCTGAGCAGCTTTGCTGCCCTGGTTCACAGCATCTATCAGAATTCCCAGTGCCTTCAGACCTAAAGGAAGACAAAGCCATTCTGCCAAGGTTACCTGCTCAGCTAGGAGAAAGAAAACAAATTCTCATCATTCCAATCCTTTCCAGCTTCTGCATCAGCATCACACATCGAGAACCAATCACTGAAATACATCAACTCCTGAGCACACAGATCCATTATAAATACAACCTTCATTTAGAGATATAATCACTGTTGGCAATGAAAATATTTGAGTGGTTGTTTGCCTGCAAGGCATATGTATTTTCTTGAAATAAATGAAGCGTACTTTGCCCTCCCTCTCCCTCCTCAGTCTCCCCTTCCACAGCCCCCACCACCAACCCTAAGCAGGGAAGAACAAGCCATAATGCAGAACAAAACCAAAATAAAATTGAAACCTGATAAGGCCACATTCTCAGGGAGAAGCCATGTGTGAGATATTTTTGCTTAATTATTTCAAGAAATGTATGGCCCCTTGGCTGTCACCAGGGCTGGCCTTGTCAGGCTGATATCACGACGAACCATTGTGCGGGCGATCGCTGGATACTCCTACCCTTTGAGGCCAGCTAATCAGCTCACGTTTCATATTCCTTTTCCAACATTTAAACTGAAATAGAGCCCTTGCTGTTTTTGCATCGTGCCCTTCTCCCTCTTATCGGTTCTTGAGAGATGCCCAGTTGCAGAGATGTGACGTTGCATGCACGCGCTTGTGTTACTGCTGTTTGCTTCAGGAGAATGCTTGTCAGCCTCAGCAGACCTACAGAAAAGGCTATCTGCAATCTGACTTCATATAAATAGTGATTGTAGATCATCTCCAAAGAAATAACTCAGCAGGAGGGAATTCCAGTGCCTGAGTTTCAGTCGGTCATGCCTCAGTGCCTCGTGCATCTGGTTGAGAAGACAGGTGCTTTCAGCCCTAAATTATACAGGATATTGGAAAAGCACCCACTGATGATATTAGAAAGGGAGCTGTTTGCTTTCCAAGTAGATCATCACCTCTGCCCTGAACAAGGGTTTAATATCTAGAGGGAACAAGGCCTCAATTTCTTCCTCCCTTGAACAATGTCTGTTATGTATCCCACTGGTAGGTAACCCATGGCACGACTAATACTGCTTTTGTGGCAGCTTCAGTGCTGCTCCTGCAGAGAAAGCAAAGGAAAGCCGAGCTCAGATGCACCAGAACACCTTACTGCATGGAAAGCCTCCAGCCAACCAAACTGCTTCACAAGCAGATTAGAAATAATCAAGGAAGAAATAAAAGAACGAAACCCAAATCTGAACTCATTTGTAAGCTTTAATGTTTCTAAGTGAAGAAAATTAGAAAGGTAAAGGGTACCTGAATGGAACAGCAAAGGAAACTGTCATTAAATGGGACTTTACCATTCGTGCACCTGCATCACGAGCAAAGAGCACAGAGCTCTTGGTGAGTCTGGCAATGTACTGCTGGGCTGACACTGGAAATCTGATGCTTGGGATTGAAAAGTCAAGTTAAACCACAGCTTTAGGGCTTTAAAAGCCCATTCAGGAGCAGACTTGCTCTGCAGAGGATGAAAATGCCTGCAGTTAGACAGAACAATGATTGCTGGGAAGGACTGCTGCTAACAAAGCAAGAACCCTGTAAACAAGAAGATTGGTTTCCAGCCACTCTGTAGCTACAGGAATGGATGAAGGGACCAGAACAGGGCAGCCAGGGCAAAATTTTTTTCATTCACAGCTACACTGCAGCATGTAGATTTTGACTCCATAAGGAAGGTTATCACAGAATCACAGACTAGTAATGGCAAAAGAGATATGAGCACAGCTTTCTCCAGTACAAACCTACCAGAGACCTCAGCATGGCTCACTTGCCTTAAATAGCACATGTTCCAAGAGACTTGGCCATGCATATGAACACAGATTTAGCCTGGTAATGCAGAGTTTTAAGACGTGGACATTTATTTTTTTTCTTTCTTTCCCCAAAACAGAATTCTTTGAATTAAAAACGTAACCCAGCTTTAGAGCACATAGAGAACGGACAAGATGGCAGAAAGTCATTTGGGAGCAATCTTACCTTCTTTTGCAGATGTCAGACCTCAGCAGAGCCTACAAGAGGCTACATGGACTCTCATGAGCATAGTCCCACATGTACCATTAGTACTTCTTCTGACCCTGTGTCCCCAAGCAGCCATAGTCCAGATGTATTCTCCTGGCTCTCACATTCGCTGTCGTGATGACTGCCCAAGCTTTGGGGTGGAGAAGTTCCATACAACCTGGTTTGTGGTACACGAAGAGAGCAGAAACAAAGGCATGCTCTGATCCTTTCATGACCAGGCAGGAAACACCACGATACTTGTTTAAAACTTACTCCATGACAAAAAGTAATCGCTAGATGACAGCTTGAGTTAGGGAAAATACGCATTAGAACTAGAAATATGGCATCACTGAGCTGCATGTGGTAATAGAATGGATGAACCCCTCCCCAGACACACACACACACACACACACAAAAACCCACACGCACAAGAAACTGCAGATGAGCAAAGAAATTTGACAGCTTTTTTAGAGCACAAAAGTGGGGAAGAAAAGCAGCTTTGCTCTGAGCAGGCTTTGTGCAGACAGCCCGCTCTGGGGACTGGAGGCAGAGGATGTCAGCAGTGTTTACAAACAGTATTTGAAGAGGTACCTTTTAACTGTGCTGTGCGGAATGTCCCTTAGGAAAGCGGGGGTGAAAAATGAAGAAATGCTGCAAATTAACTTCCTGGAATAATGCTATTTAAATCTTTCTTTGCGAGGTACAAAGAAGGCTTTCCAAAATGCAGAGCTAACATGTCTGACAGTAAGAGGAATACGAGCATCAAACTGCATGCAGCTGAAGATCAAGTCAAACACAGCTGCCCTGGGTACAAACTGGCTTCGGAGTATAGCACAGGATGCAAACAATTAAAGAGGCTGCAGGTTTATAGAAGCATTTTTTTCCTTTGGGTCACGGTAGCAACATTGGCGTTCCCAACCAACTTATTGCACAAGCAAGAAATGGAGCAGGTCTTTGTGCTTCATAGGAACCCGGTCCTTGTTTAATGCAGGGTGAGCTGTATGGGATTAGCTTTGCTAACCCTACCTGCTGGTGGTGTTATTCCTACTATAGGAAATAGAGCAGTGATAAGAGGATGATTTACTTTTTCCTTTTGAGACTACGTCATCCCTTAAGTTGGGACTTTCAAACGCCCTAAGTCACAAAGCTATTCCCATCAAAGTGTTTATCTCAGATGAAGATTGATCAGTCATTTCTTCATTTCATTCTTCGGATTTTCTTTGAGCTCTGTAAATCCCCATCTACCGCCACATCGTCAGCTGAAGTGGACATCCAGCAACTGGCCTCAGTGTCCAAGCACTCGTGTCCCAGCTCCGCTTCTTGTTACGCACACACGTACTTCTCTTGTTTATACCAAAAAAGATGAATTTCTACCCCAAATGTCCATTTAGTTTGTTTATTAGAAAACTGCTTCAGTCCATATGAATTTCCTTGCAGAGATGCAGGAGGGGTCCTGCCCTCCCATACAGCCTGATGTTAGAGAAGAAATGACCCAAAATTACTAAACTAACCAAATGAAAACAAAGCACCCCACACTGGAGCAGAGGCAAATCGTGCTCAAAGGAGCAGATGGAGGAAGGAAGTCCCCAGATAGCAAAAAGATGTCTTAACCTAGCTACTTCAGTGGCTGGCTGTACTTAATGGAGGAAAAAACAAACACAAAGAGGATATCCATCACCAGAAGAGCCTGTCCCCAGGAGCTGCTCATGGATGCAGGAAAAGCACCTCTATTTTTCTTTTGCACTTTCCACCCAAACAGCCCGTGGGTCATTGCTCCATTGAACTGCCACGTGGCTTCCCTGGGCCATGCTCACAGTGGTTTGATGAAACTGGTCATGGGAAGGCACAGCCAGCTCCCAGAATAGCTATAGAAGTCACCTCCAATCAGCCTGCTTCTGTCCCTTTTCCAGGAGTTGTGCCACTTGTACCTGGTTCAGAGCATCTCCTCTGCCCCACTCCTTGTCCAGGGGGTGCAAGGAGTCCATGCCCCATTCTCATTGCTATTAATTCAGCAGCCCATTCCTTCAGTACCAGCGTGCTCTACCTAGGCCTAACAAAGAGGGAGAAAAGCTCAAGCCTCAGTCTTTCCCAGCCTCAGCCTTGCAGGCTGAGACACAGGGAGTGGTCAGCATTCATAAACGGATTGTGAAAGTGAGCAGAAAGGCAATCAGTCTTACCAACAATGTGCAATTCTTCAGGATAGTCAAAACCAGAACCTTCTGTGAAGCGCTGCAAATAAATTTATCATACCACGGAGTTCATCTGCCTTTGTACCACAATGGTAATAGAGGCAAAGTAACACACATGGAGGAAAGAACTGCTAATGCCACCCAGACAGTGGTGGGGACTGAATTAGCTATCACCACTACGAACAAAAAGTCCTGTCATTATCATGAGCAATACTTTAAAAACATCAGCACAATACTCAGCAGCTGTTAGAAATGCAAAGAGAATCCAGCAAAAGAAGTTCTGTTGCTCTGCTATATAAACCCACAGCTCACCAGTGCCCTGAACACTGCATCCAGTTCTAGAATTGCTCTTCTCTACAGGAGTTTGTAGTAAAACCAGAAATGCAATAAGTGGTGATAAAAAGATTGTGTACAAAGAGAAGAATATGGGAAAGATGAGCAGAACTGGAGGTGAAGTGTGAAAGCAACTGTACTTATGAGCTGAATGGAAAGATGGATAAGAAATAATTCACTTTTTCTCAAAACATGAAAAACTTAGGGGAAAACCAATGAAATAATTGAGCAGAAAAGTATGTTTTCCTACATAATGGTCATTTGATTGTGGAACTCATTGCCACGAGATGTTTTGGATGCCAGATTATAAGTGGGTACGGAAAGAGCAGAGGAAGTAAAGTAGATGACACAGCAAGGGATGGTAGAACACTGGGATGGAGACACAACAGATAAGCAAGGATAGCTCAGAGACACGAATACATATTCTGTTCTTATTTTTCTTTAAGTAACCACCACTAGATACCATCTAAGTGGGATGGCCCTATTATGAGTGAAAAAATGATAATAAATGATCAAGGAAAGAGCTTCTGAGATTTCCAGGGTGTCCACACCCCCTGCACTTAACCCCTGAATATGGATGGTGCTTGGGAGCACCAGCAGTGCTTTGGGGCCTCTTTCTCATATAAGCTGCCACCCTCCTTCCAATGGGAAAAACTGAAAACTGCTGATACGTTTGTCTAGTTTGCAAAAGAGATCATCTTCTAATGTCTCTGATGTGCTACAGCCATTACTGCTTCTGCTGTGGGAGGCTCAGAGCCTGCTTCTTTCCTTCCTCCTTTGAAGGAACTGAGGTTTCTTCTTTATCCCTTTTGTTTGCCACTTTTTCAATGATGTGCAAGAATTCAAGACAGCTCTATTTTAAAACCCATTAGCCAAATAAACATGTAGCCTGGTTCTTTGCTATTCAACTGCATTTTAACTTCTTTTCAGTAAAGAGCTTCAAAAACTAATTTAGACATTTTTCCCCATTACAAGTTCATTAAACCGTGTTAAGTCATTGCCTGACATGAAGGATTACTGTTTCAGAGTTTTACAGAAGACTGGTTTTAAACTCAAAAATTAAAGGTCCATCCTCAGTGCACTTTGGACCTGGCCAGAAGCCACACTGAGCAGCTGGGCTCTGGGAGCCCTCTTCTTGCAAGGCCCATCCACCTACAGCTCCAGGAACTTATTTGCAAATTCAGCTGCTGACTCCAGGCCTTTTTTGCTACCAGCTTTAGGTCAAACAACCATCACTCCCTTTCTTTTCTCCAAGGCTTTTACCACATTTCCTTATTCCTTCTCAAAACGTTCTGCTCCCACCTCACACACCAAAAACATCCCACCACCATTTCCTACATTAACCCATACAGAGCTCATTGCACATAACTGCCCACCCCAGAAGAGCTGGAATCCCACTATTAAATATACCAACAGAATTCTCCCGTGTGCCATTCCCCCACCTTTGGGATTTACAGGGGATGATTTGTCCTTCATCCCAGCCAGCTCTTGATCCTCCCTGTCCCCATCCACCCACGTGAAACGTCTGCTATGGGAGACAATCTGTAAACATGCAGTCAAAACAGCCAGCACAGAAATAATTATATACTTGCTGTTGGCCAACTGATCGTACAAGGGTGTAAAAAGATTAGCTCACGTTTGCCAGATAAGCTAAGTGTAGAATACTATTAGGATGAGACATTTCACTTGGGGTGTGTTTATCTTTTCAAGATCCTCCGAGTCACAATAACCAACTGCAGCCCAGCCAGGCGAGTTCTGCCTTAGCAAACCTACACCTTGATTTCAGTGATGGATGGAGCACATACAGACCCAGCTTATTTTTATGCTTCTGAGGACAGTGATGGAGAGATGCCAGATGTGTTACTGGGTTCATCTGTAGCTGTCTGCATTTATGCTGACATACTTTTTACATCTATATGACTCTCTCTTGTCTTTCAGTTGGGGAGCTCAAGAGCTTGTCCTAATGGGAGCCCCTTCTCCAGGTGTGTGCTCACAGCAGTCCTTAATCTCAGTGCTAGAGCAGTTCCTCTGCCCTCCCCTCCCAAGGTACGAAACCCTTGTGTGTTTATCTGAATTTATTCCCGCTGAAGTAGAGGTACAAATTCCTTGTCCTGTTTTTGCTTCATTTTAAATCTGAAACCAAGCAACTTGCAAGCGAAGTCCCTCTTGTTTTACCAGGTTATTAGTGGTATCCAGAAAGGCTCTAATCACTTTCAGTATGAATCCTAGGTGTCTCTCATAAGGACTCTGTCCACGTTTTCTGTATGAATACGGGCATTAAACACTGCGGAAGGCAACTGAGAGGAGTAACCAAACCTTCTTTCCCATTATGGGGAATGCAGGACTCATCATTTCCAAAGCTCAACCACGCAGTCTCCTTCCAGCCCACCTGCCAGACATGCATGCCCTGCCCAGTTTCCCAATCACCCTCTCCCTCACTGAAATTTTGGCTGCTTCAACCTTTCCAATACTTGAGTTCTCATAGAGGCAAATAAATAAATAAATAAATAGATAGATCTAACTCAAAACATTCTTGTATTGGATGGTAGGACAGTTCAGACAACACTTTCCACTCCCAAAGCAACAAATGTTATGCCACTTACTGATCACACAAAGCTTTTCCCTAAATCTTTACACCATAATTCTCATTCCCTGCCTGGAATTCTTAATTCTAGACCATAACTTTCACTTCCCCTCGCCTACAATTCTTACTGCTGCCTATTGGAAAGTTCCCAGAAATCTTGACCTTGAATCATATCTTGCCATGAAGTTACTCATCCTTAATCATGTCACACCTGGACTACTGAAACTTCAGTTTAAAATATTCCAAGAACTCTCCAGCTCATTTGAGCATGCAGGGTCTGGAATGCTCTGGCCAGAATCCTCTCATTTTCCAGGAAATGGATGATATCATCCTATTATCTGTCAGCTGTGCTGCACTGCCCATCAGCCCAAGCTTCACAGCTCTCTGCTGATTTACTCTCATCCACCCACTTGACTCCAACATTAGCAAGAAGTTATGATAGTTTGGATAAAAATCTGTCATGTTCATGTATTTAGCTGAAGCCATTGACATGTACTCCATTGACACGTACATATATGGATTATCTTCACACTCCTTGGAGGGAAGGAAGGATGAACGTTGTTCTCCTTTGGGACACTGGGAAGTTCTGTCCATTGGGCAACTCTATTCAATTCAGAAATCCAAGAGATTAATTGCAACATGAGCTTGGTTGCATTGACATCTGTTAATTACAGCTCTGCTGAGCCAACTTCAGGCATGGTTGGGGAAGAAAAGTAATAATTTGGGCTTCTTCTTCCCCTCCAAACTCTTTAAGTCAAACTGATAGGAGGAGTATGACAGAAGTGATTTGTTGGACTCAATCCTTATGGGTCCCTTCCAACATGGGATACTCTGTGATTCTACTTCTGCAACAAGAGACCTGGGGCAAGCAGCAACCATCCCATAACACATTCAAAAGTCTTTGTGACTGCATTCTGCAAAGTCTGCTTTTTCCTCTCCTGGCCCGGAGAGTGTGAGTAGCTGACAAGACATAGGCATTTTCCAGCATGTAAATTTTGTACATCTGAGAAGTTTTGGCCAAACAGTGCTTCACGAAGGCACTACTCTGCTCTGGGAATCCAGTCGTGAGAAAGACAAGGACACGAAGGACATGGGAACAGATCAGAGAGAACAGGGGATGGGTTTCTAAATCGTCCCACAGGATTATAGTGCTTTGGGAGGGGAGAAAATGACTTTAGGCATACTGAATTCAGGACAATTAAAATGCATTATTACTCACAAGGAAGCAAAATGTTCTGGGCTTTCATTACCTAGTAAAAGCAGCAGCATCTGGATTCTTGCAAAATGACCAGAAATAGTGGGGAAGCAGAGCATGCCCTCAGATGACAGCATGAAAGCTTGACATGCTCAGGCAACAGATGAGGTCCTGAGCTCTGGTTTTTAGCAGAATCAGAGATGAAGTTAAAACACAGCAAAACTTCAGCAGAGCAGAGAGAAAAATGGAAAGATCACCACGCAAAGCATTTTCAGTCCTAAAGCACCTCCACCTCTTACAGAGTAGTGCTCAGAGCAGGAAGAAAGCTTTAGGAATGCCTTCGGGGAAGGACTGGATTGGGATAATCCATTCAAAACCATATGTTCTGAGCACACAGTGATCCAGCACACCGAGTTAGATCAGTCAGTAAGGCAGCTCTGACACCAAACCACGTGGATCAGGAAGATCTCAAGTGCACGTTGCACTTGAGTGTTTTGACTTGGGTGTTTCTTCAGAAGTCCTGTTTAGGATTTCTGCACAACAGCTATCAACACACAGCAGGATATCACCATATCTCACACCGCACCTCAGGCTCACGTTAGGACAGTTTACCCAGCAGCTGTTCCAAGGAGAGCTCGTTTAAATAATTATTTATGGGTGTATTGCGGCCTTCAGGTTTGGGTTTTTCTTTTTTTTTTTTTTTATTTCACCCTTTTGGAACAAATTCCTTATTTACACTCCTACTGTCCACAGCTTATCTGGAAGGCTCCTCTGCCACTTGCAGCCAGCTGGTGGTTGAGCAAAACACAATGACTCCTATTCTGGACCAGCTTCTACAGTCCCACCCTGGAGGTCCTCTCCTTTATCTCCAGCTTTCTTCCTTACTTCTTTTCCACATCTGGGCAGCTCTCCTGAGGCTCCAGAAATAAGCGCTCACTATACATCCTGTTTCCCCACCCCCATGACATATTGTAATGAATACAGAAAACACATGCTCATGTATAATTTGTTATCTCATGCAGAGCCATTAGCATCAGCTTCCTCCCCTGGATGGAGTCAGGTCCAGCTCGTAGACAAGCTTTCCAGGTTGCTCTGCCACATGTCTCCTTGCTCTTCCTCTGCTCCCATTAGGGACCATCCTTCCTGCTTGTCTAGCTCAAGGAAAAGAGCCAAACATTGGTCATCTCTTGGGATAAGGATCTGCCTACCCTATAATGCAAAGCAGTGTTTTAGAGTCAGCACAACAGCTCAGAAGCCATAAAGCCAACACAGATCTCACTCGTCCCTCTCAGCACTATAGTACCTTGCAAATCCTCATCATGATAAGGCGACAGCACTGGTTGGACATCGTTGTGAAACTCTCCAGCCTAATCCAGGGCTCTCAGCTTCCACCAGGCACCGCAGACACAAGGGATGCCCTGTGTAGATGTCCCTGTTCATTGCAGGGACAGTTGGAACAGATAACCTTTAAAAGGTCCCTTCCAACTCAAACTCTTCTGTGATTCTCTGCAGGACAGGGATGGGAGCCACCTCCTTGCAATCTCCAGGGATAATTCACTGTGAGCCCAGACTCACATCCCCCCAGGGAAGCAGCTTTGGCACACTGGTCAACATGCTTCCTGTCCTCTTCTTTTGCCAGAAGCTACACAAGCTGTTAATCTCTTCCAGCTCCAGCTAGAGAGGCTGGCTCCATCAGGTTCACTGCTTGCAGTATGGAGGTCGCCAGATCAAGCCAGTGGCAGACAGAAAACAAAGCAGAGATGTTTAAGACTGGGCTACGCTTCAGCTCTTGTTATTAGGTTTTATTAGTACAAGAGAAAAATCCTTCTAATATGGGGGAGTTCTTGGTGGGATCACAGCATCATTCATGTCTCTGCTCTCATACAAGCCCAGTGTGGCAATGGGGAAGACCCAGGGACTACACCAAGCTTTGGCACAAAGCCTCAGCACAGAGATGGATCGGGCTGCAGCTTTGGAAGCTTGGAGAGAGCTGATAGATCCCAGACCATGACAAAGCACTTCCAGCATCTGCATACAAACATGATTTCTTTGCTCGTTGCTTCATTTGCTGCTCATAAGTCTTTTTAACACGCCCTTTAATTCTGTTATTACAAAAAGAGTGGATGCAAATAAGTGCCTGCAGTCAAGTCAGGCAGGGAGCAATGCATTAAGCACTGTGCCTCTATTCAAAATAAGTGCCAGAAACTCTCAATAAGAAATGGTGGTTTGAGGGGAAAACCCTTAGGATTCACTGAACCGCTGTAAATACACGGCCTTAAGTTAAAGGAGCTGGAAGGCAGAACTGCGAATGCAAACGTTCAAATTAAAGAGTGCTGAGAGCATGCTTCATTATGGAATTATACATATTGAAGTGCCAGGCATGCACATTCTCACCCTCGCACAGCAATTTGCAAGTAAAGTACTCACAGACAGACCCCATTCAGATCTCATCCTTCCTGCCTCCTGTGGCCCATCTCCTGGGTTTAGCCCAGAGGAGGCACTATTGGTCCTCACGGGGTGCCACAGAGAAGGGATACCCACACCAGGACCAAGTAATGCCTCACCCAGAGGTTATCTGCAGCATCTCCTCCGCCCCCTCTGCTTTTAATGGGGGTATTTTCAATAGGAGAAATGGCAGGTTTGGGCCAGATAAAGCCAGCTATAGAGACCAGAGAACTGAAGAGCTGAGTTTTGTGAATTCAGGCTGGTATATAATTAAGGACAGGTACAGGAGTTGCTTGTCAGATTTTAACTTTGAGAAATAAGCTCTCATGTCTATGTAAGAAAAAAAAAAAAGTCATGGTCTCATTTTACTTCCATTATGCGTCCTCCTATTCCCACCTGCTGTTCTGAGAACTGATAAAACACAAACACACAGCTGAGCGTTACACAAAGCAGACATACCGTCTATGGGATTGTCTCTTGACTCCTAAAAACATCTTTCTAAAAACCTCCAGCTACTTTGGGCACAGCTACAGCAGAAACCTGACTTACTAAAATGACAGCCTGACCCCTAGGAGACGTTTGGAACTCCAGAGCACTACCTCGCTGTTGACAATTGGGTCTCAGATGCCCATAACTCACATCCAAAACCAGGTAGACATCTTTTACGGCTGCAGTTCAAAACTTTCTTTTCAAGACAAGGCAATCAATCGAAACAGACAGAATAAGGACTGGCCACAGCATCCCAAGCCATCGCATCTGAACAGAACCTGCTGGTACCGGCAATGGGACAGCAGGATGACTTCAGATCAGACTTTGAACTCTTTGTACAAGCCATGAAATGCACATTTGACAGACTGCAGCCAGGCAGCACTGAAAGCAGCAGCTCAGTGTCACAGCCACCCAGAGAAAGCCTGTTTATGTAAGGGTAACACCTTGCCCAACCAATGCCACAACGCGCCGATTGTTTTTCCTGCACTGAACCACTCCTCTAAGGCAAGCAGCGCCCAAGCCTGCTCCTAATCTCACCTCTGTCAACTACTGCTGCTTAACAAGCACGATGCAGTCTGATGTCCTTTCCTGTTAACCACCTTGAGGCTTTGATGAAGATTAAAAAAAAATGCAGGAGTTTTAATCTCTGGGCCTTCAGTAGAAGGGTTTGCTTTTTGCATGGGAAGGGTGAGGAAGAAAGTAGAGCTCAAACACCAGCAAGGTGCTGCTCATGCATCTTCCTGAGCAACTGGGGAAGAAATTCAGGTGGTTGCTGAGTCCTACTGTAGGGAAAACAAAGACATTTCAGCTGAAGGAAGCTGTAGCTTTGCCTCACAACTCCTACAGTGTTGCAATCGGTGACAGCTCTGTTCATGCACACACATCTATTCTACATTCCTAACGCAACTCTAGGACTGCTGCTCTCCTTTTCAGCAGATAGTGCAGCAAATGCTGAAGCACCATGCTGCTCCTGCAGCACACACAGCACGGGGTTCAGAACACACATCTCATCTGTTGGAAACTTCTGTTCCTCTGAGCAGAAAACAACAAGAGCTGTTCTGAATGCATACCACCACCACTCAGCTTGCTTTCAAAAATGAAGGCTGAATAGACAATTTTTTTTTTTTTTTTTTTACTTAGAACAGAAACTTGTAAAGGGACAGGAAAATAAAGCACTGCATTCAGCCTATTCGTTTTCCTCTCACCACCAGACCAGTAAAGCTGTTGGCATTTTTTTTTTCCAATAAGCTAACAGGAATGGTAGATTCTCACCATTACGGCTGCTGAGGAGTCAGATCCCACGTCACAGCCCCAAGAATGAGCAATGCTCTCATTTTCCATCTGCAATAGGGGGCAAGAGCCAAGGGCAAACCGCCGACACCGAGTGCTGGGACCAGGAGCATCGGTTTTGTCTTCTCCTCCTGCCAAAGCACCACTGTTGAAAGCCTCCAGAAAGAACTCCATAAAAGCAGCTTTTCAAGGTTCAATAGAAATTCAAATGAATTTGTTTCCTTTGTAATGGATCTCTGAGTCAAACTTTCCAAGAGAGGGGAGAGGAAATATAATCAGAAAAGGGGGTTATTCCTCTTCCAAAAGAGGGGAGGAAATTTAAACTAGTCATCTTTTATCTTGTCATCTTTCTGACCACAGCATTGTGAAAAGCCGACAAGCAGAGGCAGCAACGCACATCAACAAAGTGCTGTGCTCTTTCTATCAGTAAATCCTGCAGGGAGGAGGAAGGAAAAGCATCTTCCATGCCTCTGCTACTCACGTCACACCTCCAGAAAGGACAGGAGCTTTACGCAGATCTGAAGCTGACAGCTTTCATTTCAGTGCCTCTGTGCTGACCAGGTGACAAAACCCACAGTGCTGTGCCATGAGAACACGGCTGTCCTTCAACGTGAGAAATGTTGCACAGGGCATCGAGCAGTGGGGACTTACTGAAGTTGCTAAAAGTTTAAACAAGCAGGTAAAGGCAGTTGTTGCATGAGAACGTCAATGAGTACAAACAAGTTGAAAGCAAAGTGTCACTTAAACACGTCTCCAGCTGCTTTTGTACAAGGAGAACAAAACCATTGCCTCCAAGCCTTGTCCAGACTTCCAAAGCCCACCGGCATTGCTCTGCAACAGGTGATGGAGCAGAGCTTCCTGCTGATTGAAGGCTGATCTGAATTTCTAGTCTGCACTTCTCCCTTACCTCCCATCTAAAAGAAAGAGCATTTGGATGCAAGGGCGTCAAGCAATATGAATCATCTTTAAAGTATTTGGCTTAATTAGACAAGGATAAAGAGGTTTAAATAATGTCACTGAAATCTAATTCTCCGTATTAACCTCTGTCATAAAGCAGGAGAGTGAAATCAGTAAAAGTGAAAAAGTGATGGTTTAGCTAAGCTTATTTGTTACAGCCACTGCTCTCAAACAAAGTGATTTTTATGGCCATGAGCCTCTGTAAGAGCAGAAGGCAAGGTCACGATAGCAATACATCATTCTGGGGAGAACAGTGCTGCAACTCACATCTGGGTCTGCAGGAATAGGAGGCAGCTGGGATTGGCTACTTGGAGAATAAATGCTACTTAAAATAGGATGCATCTAAGGTGCAGCAAGGTTTGGTGTGACTGATGAGTCAAAGCAGCCCAACCAAGCAGCAGCTTATCTCCTGTCTTTGCAAGAGATCACTCTACGTAGAGACCAACAGAAGGCTGCAGGGCCACATCTGGGCTTCATTTACACTCTGTAGAACAAACCCAGCCCTGTGAAAGTATACAAAGATATGCAAGATTTCAATTCAAAGTAGCTTCTCGCTCAGTTTTATTTCAGAAGTTGACTTTGCTGCTTACCATATTTTGGAAATAGAGATGGGAGAAGTGGATGAAGACAGGAAACTGGGAAGAGAAATGAGACCTCAAAAGCAAGCTGTGCATTTTCTTCACCACAGACAGAGAAACATTGCTCTTAAATACTATTTAAATTCACCTTTATGCTTCAGTGAGAACACTTCTTTAAGCACCAGCTCTGAGTTTGGCTCTTATGTAAGGAAACACTTCAGGAGCAAACAATTAGACTGACTCCCAAGGTTTCTGCACACAGAGGCACTTCTGCTTAGAGCACCTGATGTTCTCTTGACCTAGCAGATAGGTTGGAGGAAAACGAAAACATCTGAACCCCAAAATCTCACTAGATTTAGCTTTCAAATGGCATTGCTTCTTCGTTACTTCACCAACAAGAGAACGTTCCAAAGGTTTGTTTTTAAAAGGCCTTGTCAGAATGGCTTCACTGCAAACTGGTGGGTCCATACATACAAACATTGAGTGAATAGCATAAAAGATGACAGCAACAAAAACACCACAGGGAATAAAAGAGAAACTCCTTAAGATTCATTCTAAAGGGGACGTCTGAACAGTAATCATTTACTACCCCAATGATTATACAAGAAAATGATATCATCAGCAAGATGAAAGACTTCAGAGACGGGAACATTTGTTACTTCCCAGCCAAAAGACTCAACCTGAAAAAAAAAGCTTCAGCTCCTCTACAGTGGGATAATTAAACACAGGAGTAGCAGAACAGCAAAGGGTTTTGATTTGCCATCACACGGACCTTTAAGTTGCATTCAAACCTTGTCTTGAAGAGAAATTTGCATCCAGTTATTGAGACAGATTACCTAGTTCAAGCAGACAGAAGCCCGAGGCCGGGCAGTTTGGTGGCATCTTAGAGCTCTATGGCCATGTTCCCATCTGTGTGACAGCTCTGTCCACAGCAGAAAGGACAAGCATGGCCCTGCCCATAGGAGGAATCATTCTGACATGCTGACAAGGTGTGGTTTCCAACTCCAAGCCACGGGCAAAGAGTCTTTGTAGTGCAAAGTACAAAGAATTATCCAGTCCAGATGTAGCTCGTAACAATGACAACCAAATTCTCACTGGAGGGATACGGTGTTGCATGGCATAATTCATTACAAGTGAAAACTCTGCGAGCCAAGAGAGAGATATAATCTAATTATTTCTGGTTTCTCAAGACTGAGGGAGAGAGGGAAATTTAAAAGCAAACAATGCTGTGTTGCTCAATGTGGAATGCTGCAATATGAAGAAGGGAAAATTAAAGCACTGCAAAAAACATGTCAATTTTCAGGAGATATGGCACTAACATATATTAATATTTCTGACAAGCCAAGAATGTCAAATTTCTAAGCACGATATGAATCACATCAGAATTAAGAACAGCTGAGCCTGCATAACAGATTATATAAGTATTCACAAAACACAGGAAATGCTCAAAGCCAGCAAACTCAGCTGTATGTATGTTTATAACTAATAACCGTTATGCTACATGCATCTGATAAAAAGCTGCTTTATTGACAAGACAACGACAAATTAACAAAGTTTAGTTAAGACGCTGAACATCTGGGCAAAATGTAGTGGCAATCAAGAACACCCTTTAAAACATGGGGTCTGCTCTCATTAAAATCTGCTCTGCTGCTAAGACAGAAGGTGGGCCAGAGATTCGTGAAAGCAATTCGCATTTACTGAAGGATTTCTCCCCCCTTAGAATGGTAGATTTCAGAAAATTCTGGCAAAATGGCTTGTGGGGGAAAATAATCAGTGCTGTACCCAAGCTTGGGGGAGAAGATGACACAAAACATAAGGCTCAATTAGCAGCAGAGGTCATCTGAAGCCGTTTCCCAGATAAAACTGAAATTGCCCTGATCTGGGTCATTTTTCAAGGAATGTCTTGTTTGGAATTGATTGAAGTGTTTGCTCATAGTGGCTGCAAACAACCAACGAGACTGAACGAAAATCAAGCCGTTTCATGCATTTGGATAAAAACCAACTAGAATTAGAATAAAGAGCACAGCACTAGTACTGCAGATATGTCACTACTGGTTTGCTGGGGCAGCCTTGGAGACCATGTGGGGGTTTTGTTGGGTGTTCTCTCACTTTGTCACAGTTTTACAACCTTGTAATCACAGCACTAAGAAAAGAAGTTGAAATCTCCATCCTTAACTGCCCAGTTTGGAGCAGGAAATCAAAGTCTCCTGCTCCTCAGGACTGAAGACTGAACCATGCAAAACCAAAATGATTGCTTTTCTGGCTCCGTAATCAATACATAGCTTACCCAACCAGAAATGGAACAGACTCAAATACTGATGCAGATTATTTTATACTAAGGGACTCAAATTCCCAAGCCCGACAAGCCCCATACCAGACATTTCTTTCCTTCTCACATACAGTTCACATCCCAACCTCACCCCTCCTACCAAACAGCCCAGTCACTGTTTTCAGACTGATTGCTCTCTAAAAATTAGTTTTGGCTTCCCAGCAGTAATATTAAACCCAAGACAAGGCAAGCAGTAACTGGACAGCTAGGGGATGGAGCTTGGGCTGAGTTGCTGGAGAGATGCATAGCTTGGGAGTCACATTTCAATAGCCCATACTCCCCAGCTGGGTATTCTGAGGTTTAAAATCAAGTACTGGAAGACATTTGTTACGCCATGTAAATGCTATAGTCAGGTAATAACAGATGGGAGCCTAAAAATCACAAATAACAGACTTATAGCTGAACAGGACAAAGATATGTCTTGTTAACAGCCCCACTTCAGGCTTAGACACGTTAGTGACAAGGCAGCTTTGACTGTTCCAGCCAACAGGATGCTACTCGATTTGCATCCCAGTATTTTGAACAATGTTGTGAATGTAGGCTGCATTAACAGCTTTGGAAATGCTTTTCAAAAATATTCTCCTCATTAGGTCACAAGTCGAGAAGCAGGACTGAAAGCTGGCTAACTAAGTCAAATATTTGTTACCATTCAAGTTGGAAGGAACCCTTAAAGGTCATCTGGTCCAACTGCCGTGCAATGAGCAGAGACACCAACAGCCCAATCAGGTGCTCAGACTTTGGGTGTCTCCAGGGACAGGGCACAACACCACCTCTAAGAGCAAAACAAAAGCTTTAAACCAGATTAACTGGGAAGTAACAATTGACTTCAGATGAGCTACAGTGGTATAAGTAAAAAATGAGGACAGAATTTAATACAATGAACAAGTTAATGGAAGTGACAGAAAATGATCTGCAAATAAACCCATTTTTGCATGTCAGAATGAAACCAGTGTTCTGTTCTTGAACAAAGAGTAGATTCTATTCACCGTATATCAGCTGTTTTCAGACTTAAATTTCCTCTTTGCAGCATCTCCCTTCTAGAATGTTTTTCATTCCCCTTTCCCAGCCATTCCCCATTCCCATCATAGATGCTGAGAGGTCTGCAGAACACTGCAACAGTTGGGGAAAAAGTATTCTCAGTAGCACTTGTAGCTCTCAAACATGTTAGCTGTAAGACTACATAAGTGTGATAATAAAGAAAAATAGAGTGAGCTTCAAGAAGGCATAGAGGTGCTTTCAGACCCTTTAGAATGCATCTACCACCCATAGATGCATCACACGAGCTTGTTGCAAACATGAAGATAAGCCTTCCATGTTCAAAACTTACCTGGGACCTCACAAACAGCCGTCAGCAGCACTGGAGAGCCCAGATGTGGAGGAAACAGCTGGAGTTCCCATTTCTTTGCTAGACAGCTGGAGACTTCCCAATAAAAGACAACACAGCTTTCGATCCCAAGCTTTTGCTGCTCCAGCTGCACGTTGTGGATCCCTGGGGAATGCACTGGCTGAGGGATTCCTGGTAGCATGGTTTCATAAAGCAATGCACATATCTGGCTTGTTTCTTATGAGATTAAATCACATCCCAAGCTTTCTTTTGGTTAATAACACGAGCCAAGAAGTTCAACTATACAGAAAAGGTTCAATATGCTAGTGATACGGAACAAACTTCCACCTTTCAATACTTACCCAGTTTCAAAGAGCTGTATAAAGCCTTTGAGGCCACGGTAGCCCCAACCCATGCAAAAGCAAAGAAGTTAAATGCTTCAGTGGAAGAGGTTGGGGAAACACATGGCAGATGCAGCACGGAGCTCAGCTCCCTGATCTTCGCTCATTTTCATCAGCTCCATCACTTCTGCTCTCAAAGAAGCAAAAGCTTTACTATGGTAAATAAAAAAAGCCATATACTATTTTAAGAAGAAAAAAGGTGTTTTGCTATGTAAGTATAGTTCCTTATCACCCACTTACACCAGGATAGGCTGCAGACTCTAAACAATGTCATTTGTCAACAGCTTGTAAATAATTTTGTTCTATAAAGTAGTAACATTAGCCACTGTTTTAAACTTAACAAATGAACACTCAAATGGGAAATACGATACGTAAACAGGAACAAGGTCTTTAGCAGCATTTAGTAAACACACCAGTGGCCGGTCTGTTAGGAACCATCAACAGTTCTAAACACAACTGCTGATTGTACAGTTTATGTACTCCACTGATGTATGTGCAGTGTGCTACTGGGCAATGGAAATCATCTCCCCCCAGCCCTTTAGCTTATGTTTTCAAATCTACTCTGCTCCTTCTTCAGGTTTTTTTTTTTTGTGTGTTTTTTTGTTTGTTTATTTTCCAGTTCAAAACCTTGCTGCAACTTTGGCTTGTACATCCCTCATGACCGAAGCCAATTGCTTCCAGTTCCCATTTGCGTGCCAGGAATATTCACATACATCCCCTGACTCAACTTTTTATTAGTAAATGGACACAAAACAGATCCATCTGTAAAATATGACCTCTGTACGGACAATTTCTGCATTTTAGCCAGCACGTGAACTTTGGGAGAAAAAGGCAAAACTTTTGGAAAACCCTGAAGTGGTTACACTGGAATCAAAGTAGGGAAAACCCAAACACCATTCATAGTGAGAGCAGATCGTTCTCCCTTCTGAAGCCCAGCTCTAGTTGCAGTGAGTTTTATGCTCTTATTTCCTGGTAGAATGCACATTCTATTGCATGAGACATCTGAAGTGCTACTAGGGAGGGCAAACTGCAATACCCACCCAGTGCATTGACAGAATCACATGCACAGGAGACGGTAAAAGGAGTAGAAGAGACGGACAGACATTGAGAGGAGATGTGTAAAGTGGTATCATGTTATTAAAACATTACATTGAAAATCAACAGAACATAAATGAAAAAAAGGTTTTAAACCAGATTCAATTTTTTTTTTTTTTCTTTTAAATCTGAGTTGATCCAAAAGCAAAAGCTTACATTGCAAAGGAAGAACAAAATACATCATGGCATTGGTAACACAGAGTTGCATGGAAGCCAGACTTGTGGGCAGGGTGCAAGTTGCTCATCACAACATCATTGTGGGCCCTGGACAGATTTAAAGGAGAAAGTTGGGATCCCAAATTTTTCACCTATTCAGGTCTTCCTTAGTAAACATGCTACATATTCTCTTTTGCCTCAGGGTGTTTCTCTGATGAGTTTGTCCAGATGTGTTCTCCTACTATAGCCAACTAGAGCCAAAAAAAAAAAGAATTTTCCACGCTATCCCAAGGAAGCCAAAGTTATTCCAAGCATGAGTGATAATGAATTTAAAAAACGAAACCCAAAGAGCCAGAAACAAATCCACAAGGAAAAAAAAAAACAACCAAAAAACACACAAGAGCTTTTCAAACTAACAAGTATTGTCTATAATGTAAATAGTTTAGAAATATGGTAATTAAATAATCTAAAAAAACACTCTTACTCTGCTGTACATTTATAAACAAATATTTACAAAAACTTTCCACTTTGTTTTAAAGGATGAGGTTTGCAGTTTGTTAACGATCAGAGTCTTTTACTCATATTGATTCTTTGGTGTACTTGCCAATTTTTTAAGGTTTATTAAAAGTGTTCAACTGTGAATTTTACGGTAATGGATCTAGGCTACATAACAAATCTGTATTATGCACTTCTCTTTCCACATTCTAGTCCAAATGAAAAACAAAGTCCATTTACTTCTTCAAAGTATTTGTGCATATTAATTTAAATCATAAAAAAAAGACCAGATTCCACATGAAATTTGGGTAGGATTAACAGTGAGTAACCCTACTTCGCTGAGCACACGTATAACTTAAGATAGCAACCAGGACTATCAGCAGGCTCAGAGATACACGTGCTGCAGCACTTTGCTGAATTGAGGTCAGAGAAACCAGCTGCAAGAGATGGCTTGGCATATAAGAAATGCTGAGGGCTTCCCTCCACCTTGGGGAAGGGAAAGAAGAGAGGATGGAAATGAATTTAAAATAAAGGTTCTTTACTGGCCTGAAATGTATGTGTTCCCTTTAGACGTCAGTTACTTAAATAACCAAAAAACAAACCTCAAACAATAAATAATGGAATTACACATTTCTTCATTAAATAGCATTCTTGTTACCAACAAGTCTTCCATAATTTTCTTCAGTCACAGCAACAAACAGAACAAATAATTTGCCTTAATATAGATTGCAACTAAAATATACTCTAGATTACCTTAGAAAATATTACTGTAAAAATTCAGTGGGAAAAGATATTGGTTTAGACCAACTTACAAGTGTAGTGTACAATACTAAGTATTTAAAAAAAAAAAAACAAGAAGCAGTTTTAAGGTTCTGATCTTGTGTTACAAAAGAGAAGATTCATGCTTCAAACCTGCCAGTTCTTAGTTTTCATCATGTTTCAGTTCTGCAGAGCTTTAGACCCTAAGGGCTGACCCTTCCTGCTTCCTCCACAGCTACGGACACTGTCACACTCACATCCACACGCTCAGTCTGCCCCCACACATCACCTGGCTGGAGCCCCACCAAGCCCTACTGGTGGCCAAGGCTCAGTGGTGCAGTTTGGGGATCAGCCATGGGTACTCCCAGTGCTCACATTAACCTGGAGTTCATGTGCTGCTGAGTGGGCCACACTGGAACCGGTGCAAGCTGGAGATCAAGAGGTTCTACACCCCATCACCAATTCTCTGAGCCACGAATCTCCAAAACCACTTATGGTTTGGAAGCCTGATGCAGCATTAAGCACAGAAAGAAGCCTTCTTGCTGCCACAGCTCTGCTGCATCCGTTACCAGTGAAAAGATTCAGGCTTCAGGAACTGCAACCCAGGGTTACAAGGTATTAAAATCAACTAGCAGAGAAACAACGTGACTAAACCTGCTTCTGCCCTTTTTTTTTTTTTTTTTTTTTTAGTATTTTTAATACTAAACATTTTGAAAGTGACAGTGTTAAAATCAAAAGCCACCATCGGTTCCTTTCATCTCCCCATTTCCATTGGTATAATGGGTACAAAACACTCCTGACATGAGAGGGGCTCTTCTGGAGTCAGTGGGATGGCAAAAGGAGAAGACACTGGCATATGATGACTTCATAATCTCTTGAAAATAAAGAGAGTGAAACAACTTCAAATTTTGGCCCAATCTTTCTTTGATAGCAAGAACTTCATTTGTTATGATCAGAAACAAAACTCTTTAACAGATCTTTTTAATACCTAGCATGAAGAACACATCCAGTAGCCAAATTTCAGTACTCCTTTCAGTTGCTGCTTTTAGATTACTAGGAAATCACTTGATGTTTGCAGAATTTAAACTTCCAATACGAAGAGGGTGCTTTCTTGTTTGTGTGCATATAAGGTGCAGCTGAACACCACTTATGTGCACTTCCCACTCTCTAAGCTGAAATAAATTGAATTTCAGAGCAATAATAACAACAACAAAATTCATCGCTGTCTTTAAAATGAAGGGCTTGGCCAATTTCTTTCCTACTTTTTTTTTAAATGGATGCAATTTGGCTGAGAACCCACAGATAAAATTCCAACTGAAAGTGAAATAAAGCAGGTTATACATTCATGAAATTCAGGGATTAAAAACGAACAGCAACTGCCACCACCTCAGTAATGTCCTGTTAACACTGCAGTGAGGCAGCAGTTCCTATTCTCACAAATAATGCACTGAGACTAGATGAGGAATAGTGGGGGAAGGAATTAAAAAAAAAAAATCACACGTAAAGGGAAAATACATCAGAAAGATTATTGCACAGGAGGCACTGTATGAGAAACAATACGTTGGCTTCAAAAGTCTAGATTTTTTTTTTTTTTTTTTTTAAGTTAATGTGAAAAATAAAGAGGCTATGCCTCTTTGTAGTGTTCCATCACTGTTAGGATGAGACAAAAAGAGCCGCCCGCTGTACAGGGAACGTCAGCAAAGAGGGCTGAATTTGATGGGCATCTGAACTACAGGAAAGAGGAAGAGGGCAAAATAAAAAGGCTCTTGAATTGAATAGAGTGATATTATTACTTCTTAAATTTCCAAATTATCCTCATACAGTACCCAATTACATTTTGATTATCAACTCTTCCCTATCCTGCAAAAACATCCACCCTGGTTGAGACAAAAAGCCCCAACAGACCACACACAGGTCTCCAGAGGTCTATCGGTATCTCTTGCAGGACTGGCACCTTGATTTCCAGACTTTTATCAAACCTCTGCTCAGCATGCCAATTCAAAGCAACCCCCTCCGTCGTTAGGCCACATTCCACCTCCACTGCAAGTCTGCACACCGAATGTGAAAACAAAACTGAAAACCCAACAGCAAATTCTAAAATGTAACATCGTATAGAAAGCTTGGACCTTGTAAACTTGGACCAAGAAACCAAAAATTAAGACCTTCTAGCATGTGGCATAAAAAAACCCAAGGAAGTGTATACCTGCCTTCTGACTTCACAGAAAAATCAGAATTTGCATAGGATATACTTTGTGCAAGGCAACAAGCCTCTTCAGTATCTGGAATATAACTAATCTTGCTCAGAGTTCTTCTCTTCATGGATATCAGATATCATCGAATTTGTGTTTTAAGTAGTCTTTCATAACCTTGGCAATGGGTAGTTCATCAAGTAGTTTTAGGTTTTGAAGGCCTATACACTGTCGGATTTTAATTCGGCATAGATCTTGCAAGTTTCTGGGCTGTCCTGAAAAGAGAAAAGGAACACAAAAGTAAAATGATCACATTTTAAACATGCTTTAAGAGATAATTTACTCAGTAAAATAACAGAACTGCTGTCTTCTGAGAGGAAGAAGGAAACAGCATGGGCAGAGGAAAGGGAAAAGTTACAGCAAAATGTGGAAATTAGTGCCTTGCTAATGGATAATTATTCAGTGAAATCAAAGGATGAATCCTGAAAGCACTGCCATTTACACACACATAATTTTACTGATGTCAGTGTAAAGAGACTTAATCCATGTGAGGATTCCCTCGAGGCAGCAGCGTACAGTCAAGGGTCTGCAGAGCAGCAGAACTAATCTGTTCAATTTTTGTGCATTTTTTTCTATCCTCGGGTCACCTGGGAAAAAATAAAATGCAGTCTCGCTTCTTTTCAAACATTCACACAAGAACTTGTATGCCCATCTGCAGTGGGAAGAGGCAGCCCCCTAGGAGAGCAAGGCTTACCAAAGTTATTTGAGGATCGCGTGGCAGAGTTGAAGACTGCTTTTTTCCCTTCTAATGAAAAGACAAAGCCTTTAGGCTTCACGCAGCCACAGCCCCATCAAGCAGAAAGGGATGAAAACATGAGTTAACCACAGCCCACAGCAGACACAGCTTTACCGACATCACGCTGATTCCTAGCGAGGGTTTTCCAAAATAACTGGTTCCCACCTTGAGAAACAATCCTCCATGCACCATAACATAGGAAAAATTAATCTAGCCTCGCATCCCAGTGTACCCAAATGGATCCAAGAAAGGAAAGAAAAAATAAGAGCAGAAGAACAGCCGTTGAGAAACCCTGTCCCAATACACCCTCCAGCTTTCAGCACACAGCCTTCCTGCAGCAAGGCTCCCAGAGAGATCCAGGCCTGCAGTTGCTGTGCCCCCTGTACATCTGTCTAATGTTTTTTGAACCCATTCACATTTTTAGTATCCAAAACATCCTGTGGCAACACATTTCACAATGTAACGAGGCGTCGGCTGGAAAACTACAAAGTGCTTTTATTTATTTTAGATCTGCTTCCTGATTGTTTTGCCGAGTGCCTCACATTCTTCCAGTTGCAAAAGAAGTGATGAATAATAGTTCTTGTGGCAGTCATGGCTTTATGTATCTCCATATCACCCCGTCCTCCGCTCTTGCTCGGTGCCTGTTTCAAAGCTGAAGACATTGGCTCTAATTAAACATTTACTCTAATTAAAAATTTCCCCACCAGGAGCCAATCCAACCCCCTGCCCACGCTCATTGCCTGCCTTCTTCATTCTACTCTATTTAGAAGTCACCCCAGTATAACAAATAATTGATTATTGGCTGCATCATGGCCTGCAAAAGTAGTTATGCAGCTATGGCACCTTGCAATGGTCCGATGCAAAGTGCTTGGTACAATGGTGTCAGTAGCAAGATAACCTATCTCCAACCCAAAAGTAACCCAGTAATGCTCTTACAAAGAATCATACGGCAATTGCACTGAGCTGTCTGAACACCTGCTTCTTTGAGAGACACCCAAAATGCATTAACAAAGCAACTTGGCCACATGCTCCTCAGCCCCATTCAACAGGAGGGCTGCAGGGCAGAGCTGCCTTCCAACCAGGACAGTGCTGGCAGTCAGCTCTGATGCAGCCCCAGCTCAATAGACCTTGACATTACAAGTTTATTAGATGCTCTTGCTAAGCACAGAGTAAAGAGATTATGAAACTATTTCCTGTTTTCTACTCTGGGCATCTAGTACTTGGTTTCAGTTGCCCCTTATAGCCAGTTCTCCTTTTTTTTTTTTCCCCCCACTACTCTGTGTGGGTTTTTCTATAGAAACGGGCTGATGGACAGGTATACACTTGGATTTATCCTAAGCACTAAAATTATTCGAGGTAAGCTAGCAGAAGTAATGCAGGAAAATAGTCTTGGTCCATTTTTAAAGTAATCAGATTTGAAATTACAGAGCATGAAAATTGTAGTTTCCCTTCATATCAGTTTATAATACTTTCACCACACTTATCACCACAGTATCTAAATATAAGTATTTTTAATTATATACTTCAGCCATGGCTTCGAATACAGGTCAGCAATTACTTTGCTCCCCTGGTGTTGTTTTTTTCTTAGCAAATTCTCTTCCCACTGCAAGGAATGGATTTGCACTATCCAGACAACAACTGAATGCTCAAGTTTCAGGGAAAGAAATGTTGTTTGCTATAAGAAACAAAGCAGAGGGATCCTAATTATGATAATAAGAAATAGTTCTAATGCTTTAAATGTGAATGCAAGCAGGACTCAAAAAAGATGCACCTCCTCACAAGTTAACTGCAAACAGCAGAGACAGAGGCTAAGGAGGACTACAAAACCTTGTTTTCTGTATGATGATACACAACAAAACAGCTATGAGACAATGATTTCTGCTTTCAGAAATTAATGCCTTTTAATTAACACCCTGCGGGTTACTTGAGAGGAAAACAGAACAGACAACTTAAAATACCCAGAAGAAATTGGTTATCAGCTAACTCAGAAAGACCCGATTATCAAACGTATGACATTTTCCCCCAATAAGCCTAAAATATTTCCTGGGAATGTGTTAACAATGGACATTTCCAGTGTTAAGCACCAGTTGCTGCATCTAGTGACTGTTGGTGTCTTAGGTCATGCCTTGCAAATTCCAGGGTTATTAATGCATTTGTGATTTATTAGAAACGGTGTCTAGAACACTTACTCATTCTTGGTTGCATCTGAATGAAAACGAGAAAAAAAATAAAGGATTACTGACCAATGTCAGTGAACCTTAGTTTGGCAAATGAAAAATGTTATTAGTAATTTGGCAAAGTAAGGCAAGTTAAGTGATGAATAAAGCCTGTTTAAAAGTGATTAGAAAGCAGTAATTCTGATTATAGCCTGCAACGTAAGTTTGGAAAGCTGCTGAGGCAAATAAGCTAAAAAAAGAATTAAAAGGAAAAAACAGAAAACTGCAAAAGGTAAGACTGACCTAATTACCACCAATTCAAGCAGAACAGTTACATAAAACCAGTTCCGTTTCCCATCATGTTTAAAAAAATATATTAAAAATCCTGATCCAGTGTCAAAAGGACACGCTGAGCCCAGCGGTGCTGCTGGCCCATAGCGGGCAGGGCTGTGCTGGGCTGTTACACAAGCCAACACCTGCAGCTGCTGGGAGCTGGAAGTTTGCTTGGGAGTTCACAGAAACAAGTTTGATACTTTAGAGGATTTATTTTGCAAGCTTCATGGTGATAAGCAAATAAATTAAGAGTATTAATTATGTAAGGAGAGATGTATAGTTTCTTTGCTCCACTGCCCGTGCTGTGTGCTGCAATGGGAAGCAGAAATCCCCATCACCACACTTGTGTCGTTTCCCAAATATTAAAGAAGTTTCTTCCAAGCACAAGGAACACAAAACTTAAAATTATAAAATAAAGAGGACTTGATTTTCAATTTTACTCTCTCTACAGGATGTAAAAACTGTCCTAAATCAGGTGTTCACTCAGGTACTCACAAAGCTCCAGCTTCTTGTTGTTTAGTTTTTTTTTTTCCCTTAACCAATTATTTGCTTAAAAAACAGATTTCAAAGCTCATGTCATTAATATATTAGCCTTGTCTGGTAAAAACAAGAGGAAAAAAAAGCACACATTACAGTTAGTTGTGAATTCTCACTCTGTGCTTTATCCCCCTCCTCCCGCAGTCCCAAGGCGTTCTGCAGACAATCTGTTCCCAGCAGAGCTGGCCTGCAGGCAAGCCCCAGCTCTGTTCATGGCTGTGTCCATTACATCCTCAAGTAATTTCACAGCAAGCTCCATTTCAATACAGCTAAACTTGGGCCTCTTGCTTTACTGAGCACAAACTTTGTCTAACATCTGTGTGCGTTACTTCCAAGAGTTGGAAGGGACAAGGTAAACAGTGAGCTTTACAGCCCTCAACAAAAAATAAAAATTAAGTTCCCAGTTTTTCTTTTCTGCAGTGTTGTCTTTTTCCATACATCCTACATGATAAATCAGCCAAGCTTTTTTTTTTTTAGGACGTGCGCTGTAAATAGAGGAGCACTGACAGCTCTGCAATGAGGACGTGCAGTAGCAGGGAATGCAGAGCACTGTCTCTTCTATAGCAGAACCTGGCTCACCTGCTCCCACTCCTTGCACAACCACAAATATCACTTGGTGCATCAAACTTAAGGGGAAGATTTTATTTTTGTGAATGCTGTCCCGTTAACTTTTATCTAACATCAGTCTTCTCAACATTAATTAGAAGTATGCAACCAGAACCTAACTACTCATCCATCAATAGCCAACAGCCTGTAGCAGAAGCTTTGCTGGCAGTAGTGATCTGAAGAAGTCACACCTGTGGGTTCAGGTGTAAGAGAAAAAAACCCACAAGAACCAGAAAATGTTAGGCTTCTTCAATAAACACCAACAATCCTTTGTCATGTATGTGTGTAACCGCATACCCCTTGGATACAGTCCTCCATCCTTCTGTATAGCACACACCACTGACCTCAGCCACACACAGCACAGGAATATTCACCCAATGCATTTTGCAGAAGTTCAGGTTGGGATTTACTTCCTATACCAAAGTTCTGTTTAGGATTTGCTCCCTATGCAAAGAACCTATGTCAGCATAACAGCAGCTGCACGGCTTACCACTGAGAACTGTGCCAGTTCATTCCTCCTAGGCAGACGTGCCCCCCAGGAAACAACATACTAACTCACCTAACAGGTACCATGTCTTACGAGTCCTTGAATACAGACCAATTCCTCTGACAACACTAATTATTACAGACTGCAACAAGGCTTTAAGCAAAAGTAGTGTGAGAGTAGAGAAGGAGAATTCCTGCCATACTCCACCGAAGATCCTGCACCTGCACAAAGCGAAGTCACAGACAGAGCCAAGAGAGTGCTCAGGAGTAACTGCAATTACACACGTGGAGGTTGTTGGAAATCCTTCCTGATCTTTTGTTCCACCTACTAAAAAAAGAAAAAAAAAAAGAGAAGTGCTTTTAAAAGCAAACGGTGTCACTGGTTTGCTGCATGTAGGCAGTTTCAGAAGAAGTTCACAAGTGAACAGGAACATCAGTTTTGTATTTTGGAAGCTGCCCATGGTTTTCTCTGCAATATTAAACACATCTCCCCAGAAAGCTTGCAATGGTATTTCTCAAACAGAGCCTCTGCCTCGCCTGGGAATTGTGAAAGGCTGAAAGCAGCAGCAAGAAGCCATTTGGTAGTTTCTTTTTAGCTACAAATGAAACTTAAAGATTTGTGAAACATTAAAGAAAGCTGAAAGCTGATGTATATATGTAGCTGATGGCAGCTGAGTTCATTGAGACTTCAATAGTAAGTATTTATACCTGCAGCTAACTGCTGGGTCCATCTCTTAGCAATAACATCAGGTTGAGCTTGGGGGGCTGCCAGAGTTGGGGGTGCAAAGGGAGGTAGGAAAGATATTAACAAATTAAAAATTGATCTTATCTCCTGGAAATTCACACCCCAAGAGGCAGTAGCACAGTCTAACACACCATCACTCAGGGAATGCACAGATGAGGACACATAAGCCAACAGAATCGTACTGCAGGGATGCAATCACCCAGCAACTGGCCACTGAACTGAGCAGGAATTCAGCCAGTCCTTGTAATGGGAGATCTGTAATAGCACAGGAGATGCAGTTTCCTGTGTTCAAATAACAAAAAACAGCCCCCCTTCCCCCCACACACACTCACCAATCTACAAAACAACAGCTATATAACTACAGAGGAGAATGCCAGAAAAAAAAAAAAACACCACCAAACAAGTATCACGAATCCACAGGCCTGAAATATATCAATATAACATGTGGGACTGTATTTATGGAGAGATTGGAAGACAAAGTTTTCAGTGAGAAAGTGAACATATTATTTGACTAGTAGCAACAACATGACAAAGACAGCTTGTAATTTGTTGTTTTAACTGGGTATCAGAGGGGCTTTCTGAGAAGTTTCACTTTGGTTCTGTGGTCTGTATGTCCCTGTTAGAATAACAGGACTTTAATTAGACATTCAGTGCTCTTTGAAAAAAATAACTTCATAATAACTCTTAGATGTGTATTAACTTTCACTGTTTCTGGCACAGAAAATACGTACCAAGGAGGAGTGTTTTTGGGACTGAAAATTTATATTTGGAAGAGCAGACTGCCAGAAAGCTCAATGCTGAGCATAACAGGTGTATTTAGCAATAAGATTTTTAATACAATAAATTATAGGTTTGCATCATTTTGTTTTAATATTTCATAATTCATCTTTAAATCCGGTCTTAGATGAATTTCCATAGCAGCCTCAGTAAGAATTTTGATTGTGTTCATCTATTTTTGGAGACAAAGGGGCCTGAAAAGTAAAGGCTGGCTTCAACTGCAGTCTGAGTTAGCAATTACATTCTGAAATATCACACTAGGCAATTCTAACTTGAGAGTTTGATGATTATTGGAAATTTACCTCCCTTTTCTCTAGACAAGGACTTGGGCCATGTTTTCATAAAGTTATCAAGGACTATACTGGTCTTTAAGAAACAGTTACCTGCAATGTGTGAAAAGTAATTGTGTTTCAAACATTATTTATTACAGATCCAACTTAAGTGACAGTTATATTTATTTAGCAAAGGGAAAAAGACAAAGAGCATAAGGATCTCCTTAGCAGGAATTTTGACTGAAGTTTTCTGCATGCTCAGTGCTACACAGATCTTCTAGACAGGAAAATGACTCTCCCTATTCAAAGCCAGTATAACTCGCCCTTTGGAAAATAAAACAGAATGCAGATGAAGTATCTGTAATTCCCTTCATTTGGTCACCCTTAGGTTCTGTTCCAGGCCTGCAATCAGCTCCCTGATCGTGTTCCCATACTTGCCATGCTCTACTGTTGAGGCTGATGCAGACAAGCAGCCGCAGCCGCTCCTCCGCCGCCTTATCCCAGCAGCCATTACCTTAAATGAGCACTCTGGGAACTGAGGAAAGCTTCAAGCTTTTTCCCTTCCTTTTTGAGATCAGAATTGAATTCCTAGTGCCTGAAACTCAGTCTGTAAGATTTATTTATTTCCCCTAATTCTGATGGTTTCTTTCGCCTGCCTCCAGCATCCTCTTCTTAAGTTTTAATGCTCGCAAATCCCCTTCAACATTGATATCCCATCTTGGCCCATCAATGCACATACACAAAGCTAATGCACACACCCCACCAAAAAAATAATAATAAATAAATGGATTCCTATTTACCATACATATTCATTCTTTCAAGTTTTCCATTTAGTATTATGTAAATGCATCTCTTGATCTTGCATTAGAGCATTCCAAGCTTAACACTCCTAACGAGGCAGGGACTGATCTGGTACAACTGAAATATATCCAAAGAACACTCTTTATCAGATGATCCCAGATATCATCGTGGGCACTAACACAACCTTTTGGAATACAGAAAATGGAAAATAAAAGGAAAAAAATAAAAGAAAAAGAAAGGTGATAAAAACATTCAGCAGTTTCATCCTCAATGTTGTTTGTTTGTGGGTTTTTTTCCCCCAAAAAGAGACTTATTTTTTAAACAAAGAGTAAGAAAAGGGAGATATGAGCAACTGTTTGTACATCAGACCAACAGCAGACTCACTTTTAAAAGCTCCACTGCTCTCAGCTTTGACATTTATGCTTAAATATTGAGATACAACTACAAAGCAACTTCGTTCCATTTGGAATTACTCTAGGAGCAAAGGAATCTCTGCCCACAGCCAGGAGGAATATCAGACCTCCAGCATCAAAAAACAAAACCCAAAGATGTCCAATCCTCCTAGAGACTATCAAGAACCAATACAGGGGTGCCTGAGACTGTGCTTTTCCACCTGCTGTGCACAGCTAGGGAGCCAGGCTACAGGATGCCATTACTAACCGTTATGGGATCTACCAAAACAAACAACAATCACACTTTCAGTAGACCCAACTGTAAAAATGTTTTCTGAGGATAAGAAAAAATAAAAACACAGCAACTTACACCATATACGTAGACTGCTAAATAATATTCCTTTTCTCTGAAGCATGCAACTGCTTTCATTAGAAGACACACATCAGTTTGATGCTTTCAGAGTTATGCATTATCTGTAAACTCAAAAAATGATACATAATTAGACCTAATGCAACTAGGAACGAGTTCCTGTTTTACTGTCAGAGATATTCCTCAGAACTCTGGGCATACACACAGAACTTACAGCTGTGGATTTCTATATCAGCACGTAAAACTCTGCAATACAATGACCAAGTAAACAGCCTACACATTCCTGTAAGAGCCAGGCACTGCTACCAGCTGCAAGAAAGTTACAGTTCGAACTCTGCCCAAATACTATAAAATCTGCAATTTTTTTCCTGAGTAAATACATATTGTGATGGATGGAGAAACAAGATCCTTCCCGAAATGCTGCAGGGCCAGAGCTCAGCAGTTCCCCGTGTGCAGGCTGATCTAATTGGGAATGCCGCTCCGAAGCCCCAACTCCTTTCTACTTATTTTCTCTCTCCTACACCATCTTATTGCAGTGATTATTCATGAAAACAGTGGAAGACAGTGTTTGGAGATTTATAATAAGGGCAGCGCAGTCTGTTTATAGCTGTTTGTAAACACATATTCATAATCATTTCGCTCAGAAGCACAAAGCTGAAGTGTTTTTGTCAGCACTCGTCCTCCCTGCTTTCCCAGATCTCCTTCCATCAGCACAAAATTGGAAGAGTTCCAGGGCTGTTATGCTGGCCACAAAATTAAGCTGCTTTTTTTTGTAGCAGAACTTAGCCTCACTTCAATGAAATGAGAAAGTAAACCCGTAAGGTACAGAGTCTGCAACCTTAGCTGAAATCACTGGAGTGATTTCCAGCTTTGGGAGCAACAACGAAAAACTGAAGCAGATCTAAAATTTTGTGCTTATGGATACTTTCTAAGCGTTGTTATTATTATTATTCTTTCTTAAAGCAAGAAAAGCAAATCTGGATATTCTATCATCTATTAACAACCCTGACCGTGCTACAATAAGAGGCTCCCAGAAGCAAAACCAAGAGGAATCATGTCCGAAAAGGGGTCAAGAAAACTGATAAAAAAAATAGAAGTGACTACTTGACTTTGTCAACTTCCACCTTTCAAAAAATTCTCTTCATATTTCAAGATAGATGCAAAAATAGCAGCACATCAGGAAGACTAAAATGAAACTCCAAACGCTTCTCTGTGTCAGTTACTGGGAACAGACCTCAGCTGATTCACCCCAGCCCACACTGACCTTCAGAAAACACGGTGTGCTCAGTTCTCAACCAAAACCACCATAAAGAAAGAAATAAGAGGAACCGTAAGGGAAAAAAAAAGAGATATATGAAATACCCTATACTTCCCACTGGTGTAAAGATCATCCTAGTTGGATGATAATTTAATCGAGCCATCATGTTTGAGTTAGTAAACTGCTAATTGCTAATAAGCAATTCCTAAGTGCTTTTAGCTAATACTATAGTTACAAAAAACACCATTACAACATTACGTGCTGAATGGAAGAGTAGGAAAGCTTGCAGATGTCTAGCACCAAAACCCAATAAGCAAAACTGACACGAACGCTCTCTCTTTAAGTATCAGAATTAACAAGTTAAAATCCTTCATCTTTTGGAGACAGCAACAAAATCAAAGCCACACACAGCACACGAATCCCCGTCAGCGTGCAGGAATAAGCTGCAGCATTTTGTTGTTTGCTGGAGGTGAGAGGGAGAAGGAATGTGGGAGAGCAAAATGTAGCAGAGCTCTTCCCTGCCCGCACTGTGCTGCCAGAGAACAAAACCTACGACTGCCGAGCATTTGCGGCGCGCTCCCCCAGCAGAAGACCCCCATAAAGCCAAAAAGCAGGAAACATCCTACACTAAGGTCATAAATAAAGCTAGATTTTACAATTCACTCTTTTTTTCTTTTATACTTAACGCTTCCTGTTGATACTTAAACAAAACTAGTTCAAATGAAATATACTTCACATCAGCACCTTTGCCAAGTACGAGATTCCCAGTATCAGAATCCCTTCACCTTCCCAGAAACTTTATAGTGCGTTTCAATAGCATCAAGGGGCAGAGAGAAAGCATTTTTCTCCTGGGCTAAATTCAGAGAAGGCTTTTAGAGGACACCGTGCCCAGTGATTAACTTTTCTTACATACATACTTGTCACTTCTTGTAAGAAATCCAGACAGGGTCGGCTACTTCCAGAAATACTTATTGAAACAGCCAGTGGGGTCTGTCCTTCATAGTTCCTCGTGTTAGTGTCTGCTCCGTAATTATACAACATTTGTGCACAAAGCACATCATCTCTAAGAGCAGACAAGTGTAAGGGCGTCTGTCCGTCCTCCAAGCGCCCCAAGTTTGTGTCCGCCCCTCGCTGAAGGAACATTCGGCAGTACGAGTGATTGCTTTTGATCACAGCGTAGCGTAACAGGAAACCATTCTGAATGTCGATGTTGGCATTGTGATCCAGCAGGATTTTCACGCAGCTTGACCTCTCGCGGATAATGGCCAGCTGAAGTGGGGTAGTACCTTTATCACTGAGCGGATCAACCTCAGCCTTGAACTCCAACAGGAGCCGGACAAACGAGTCTCTGCCATAGTGGGCTGCTACATGGAGGGGAGTCCAACCGTCGTTGCTTTTTGCATTAATAATGTCACTCCTATATTCCGATTCCAACATCAAGCGCGCGATCCTCGCTCGGCCGTGCATGGCTGCGTAATGCAGAGCAGTGAAGCCTCCAATTAAGTCCTTAACCGTGGGATCAGCTGAAGTTAAAATAAAATTAAGAAACAATTAGAAGGCATTGGGGTAATCCAGTGCTGCAAACAAATAATCAAATGATTGAATGTTATTCTTTTCAAGCACAGCAAGACAGGATTTTTTGTACTTCAAACCAACTCTTGCACCAACTGCTATTGTAAAGAAAAAGCTAAATTATATTTATGAAAGAATTACACAAACAAAAAAACCTTTTCTTTCATATACATATGTTTCCATTTGACAAATAGTTTTCAACATCTTTCTAGCACTCTCAGGCTAATTACCCAAATCTCTCTGTCCATCCAGTTTTCCTCCAGCTCTGTAATATTACATTTCTTTCTCAATGTTCAACTTCTCTTTTTTTTTTTTTTTTTTTTTTTTTTTTTTTTTTTAAAGTTTCCCTTGTGTTGCTGCTTGGTCTTAAAAAGAAGCATGTGTAGAAACATCTGCTGTCCCAAATTGCGGATGTTTTGTGGTCTGGCAGGATTGTATTGTTTTTAGGGTGTAATACTGTATTAGGTAAAATGTTTCTCTGTGGTCTGCAGGATTTCCAAAGCATGTAGGATATATGTTATTTTAGATTATCTTGATAAAGTTTGTTTTTATAAATGATGAATCTGTTCTGAATTTATATTTTTTTACAAAAATCTTAGATTTTACAAGAATGTAAGCAACCACGTATGGAAGGAGTCAAGAAAAAAGTTAGTGCAGAATACAAGTGATCAGACAGATACTTCCCCAGCCCCAACACAGGACAAAATCTTCATCTAATTTATGACTTTAGAAGCATAAAATAACTAAACCAATTTACTTAATCCCCCTAGACTTCTAAATCAACTGACTTTTCCCATGTAGCAACTAATTACTGAAGGAAAGGTGCCTGCCTTGTTACCACTTCTCACATCTGCAGATGCTGCCTGGTGGATGGTAAAGAATATAAACCGCAGCATGCAAGTTTGAGACACATTCCTAATAAGTTTTCCAGCTGGTAAAAAGAATGCTGCCTGCATAAAAGACTTGCATCAAGCTAACATATTTTCAGTATGCCCATGCATCTATTGAAGTGACTGCAATAGCTCTGGTATTGAATTCTTTGCCATTTCCTCATCCATAGAAGCAAGCTAAGGTCACAATATCAACTTTAAGCTAGTTTAGTTTAACAATGGTCTGAAAATGCAAAGGTGCCATCACAAAACAGGGATGAGCGTTCCAACATGGACCTCCTGTGATCACGTTCAGATAACACAATGAGATAGACACCCTACCAAAATAATAGCACAGGGAAGACAGAGTTGAGAATACAGCTGCAAAGGTAACCCCATAAATCCAGAGAATTTAAGATTTAAAGAAAGGATGGAGGAAAGGGAAAAAAAAAAAAACAAAACCAAATGTACAAACTAATGGCGCCACAATTAAAACAGCACATGGCAAAATAAAGTGTGGGAACCACCTCTAGTAAATAGAGGAGGAACCCAGAAATAATGAAAGATTAAGGAAAGTTTAGTGCCTTAGTAGACAGCCTTCCTTTTGTGAAACGCAGAAACCACAGGGTTGCACTAACCTGAGTTTAAGCAATTGCTGAAGGATCCACAGGTTGGCAGGAAAATGCAGACCTGGGCTCAGTGAGTGATTCCTAACCTGCTCTGTGATGGTGTCTGATATTTTAGCACAGAATCAGTATGACCCACACAGTCATCAAAGACTGTGACACTACTTCCCTGTAACGTTAACTGCTCACAGGTTCTCTCTCTGCTCTGCTCAGACTATTCCAGATTATCTCCTGAGTGGTGATAGGCAAAGTGAGTAGCACAAGCAGGAGGATGCAGCAGGATGATGCATTTTGAGAGGCAGATTTAGGGAGAAAGCTGGACATAACAGAGACAGCAGCAGCCACAGCCATTTCCCACAAACAAACAAAAAAGAGTTACAAATAGAACTGACAAGCACAGTCATATTATGCCGTCTCTTCCATGCTAAGCATGCAGGTCAATCATTTCCACCCCCCAGTTGAGGCACACAATTCCAGCCTGGTTGGTCTATGCCACTTCCAAATTCCATCAGATCTGCCCCAAATTCTGTGTATGCATTTAGCAAGTTGTTGCAATATGAAAGCAACAGTTTAGCTTACAAAATAAGGATATCTGTATCTCTCAGCGCCTTCTCTCCTCCCACAGTTTCATTACTTTTGTATCATTAAGCTCAACAAAAAGTTGCAAGCACATGTAAGACATGTATCTCAACAAGAATAGAACAACAAAAAAAATCTTAGCTAGGCAACCAAGAAATACAAATAACTAACCTTCCAAAATGAAGCCCAATAACAAAAAAAATCACAATAAAAATAATCCAATTCTCATAACGTGCTTTGGGAGACCTAATTGCACCAACTTCTCCCCCAGTAAAGAAGCAATGTTAGCAAGACCAAAACATTACCCACAGCTACTAGCAAGTGTCTTGCTGCCACCTCCTGCAAAACTGTTGAATTGCACAAGGGCTTTTAAAGTCAGACCCGCGTTATGTTGCACACATTTTCTATCCATTCAGTCCCTGTACAAGCACAAAAGTAAGACTGTGATGCTGATGTTGCCTTAAAAGCTTTGATTGCTGTGATTATTTTTTTGTTTTCATTATTTTTCAAAAGCTTCAACATCATTACCGTGTTGTAAAGCATCTCTGTCCCCCGGAACACAAGCAAGGCAGAAATGAATTGGTAAAGAATTCACTTAGCTTACCTTTCAGATTCTGCAGAGGGGTAAAAAAGTACTTGGTACAAGCGTATTTAACTAGGAAGGGATGAAGCCAGCACTTGCCAGCATTTCTTTATCTTGCCTCCATCCTGATTGTTTGACAATTATAGTTATTTCTTCTCAAGCTTCCCATTAATTTGGGGATAGCAGAATCTAGAAATATGAACAGCTGCATTTGGTCACTTCTAATGTTCTTAAAATATACAGCATAATACAGTGACATAAACCTTGAGCTGCTTATTAAGGGTACCTTAATTACTGTAATCAATCTCATTTGAGATAGAAAATTGCAACACAATGATGCTCATGATCTTATTTCATGTTAAAGTTGGGCACCTCAGCTAGCTATTAACTCCAGTGTTAATGAGACCTGTTTCTAGTACTGTAACCTAGAGAATATATAGGTTATTAGGAAAGAGTCTAAAAACTTAGTTTCAATTTACTGCTCACTGGGACAGTTTCCCTTCTTTCAGGACACTTTTGCTCTATCAGTCTAATTTGGGAAGCCAAGAACACAGTGCTACTGGCTTCATAAAGTATTTCTATCACTCCCCCACAACTGGGAATTAATTCAGACCACAAGGTTTAGAAACATGGCTACATTTATCTTCTGTTTTGAATTTTCTAGGACAACACTGATACACAAGACCTCCACGAAGGCATTACTGTTCAGACACAAAACCACCGTGAGTTGGTTTAGGAGGATGAGCATTTGGCACTCACTCATTTCTTCTGGATTCTGCATGACCTTACTAAAAATTAGATACCTTCCAGCCAAGACTAAAAATAAATAGCTCTGTTTAGACACTTCCTTTTTGAGTCTAATTTCTGGGAGTCTTCCCAAATCATTTCCTCGCATTAATGCAAGTAACAAGAAACTGTCCTGTTCAATTAGCATTGAGAGAACATCAGCCAGAGACAGCTAGCAACTACACACTGTCAAGGCTTCAGTGGATTGTTACTTCAGTGGTGTTGGGAATTAAAAAATAGTTTTTGTCCAGTATTTTATTGTCTGTCTCTATATTCTTTTGAAAGCAAAAAAAATGCATTAAAGGAGAAAAAAAGGTGTGTTGTCTAAATTACTGAAAACTATCCCCCCTGTTTTATGTTGCTCTCATACTGAGCTTTGTGACTCTGAGTTGTTCCTGTGGAAGAGCTAGCTTTGTAGCATCTCCATTTCATTAAAATGAGACAAGTGCATTAAATCAAATTCCCTGTTTCTTAATGAAAACTATGTTCCTCTGGAGTTCTGATCAAGTTTCTGCATTTCATAAGAGTCTTATATGATCTATTATCTCTGTACCTAGTTGCTATTTCTGCTGGCTTCACTCCTAAATGTGAGTTGTTACTTTAGGCATTTCCCTATCTATCTGCCTCTCCTCCTTGTTTAGCAGAAAATAAATGCTTCCTCCTGTTCCACACCACCTCCACTCCCATCAGCCAATCTGCATGTACAGCACTGTCCCCTGGCTCTTTTCTTTGCTGGTGAGCAACGATGAAAAAGAAGAGAGAGAAAAAGCAGGAGGCAGCTAGGTCACGACTCCCATAAGAAGCTACCTCTTATTTCCAGGTCAGTGATCAGAGTCTCTCTCAGTGCTTATTTGCCAAAATCCATCTCAAACCCACTACCACTCAAGCCTATGTCAGTGCTCCTGCAGCATCCAAGATGTGAGGCATGGCACTCTTCCCTCAGCAACAGTCCTGCGTGTTCTCATTCCTGTACTTGAAAATAGTTCCAGCTCTGCTAAGCTCCACCAGACAGCCACATCTATCAGTCCCACTAACTCTCAGGTACCCTTTTTTCTCTCCACAACTCCACCTACTGCCTCCCCTTTATTACTAATAGACACTCAGTCACTTCTGTGCTGTTTACCATAAGACTCATACCAGAAAATGACTTTTCTCTTCATTGCAATATCTTTTTGGTCCAAAGGGATTAATATCCAACATCAAATTAATCTACTTCAAGAGGGAGGAAAGGGGAGGCTGTTAAGAAAGGTACACACAAACCTCTCTCTAATGAAGCAGGCGTGATTAAGTTTGCTTTTAACAGTCAACTCATTGGCTCACTTTTGTCATTATTATGTTTTAAATACTCATTATCTTTTATGTTTTTGTTGTTTTTGTTTTTAACATTATCTGTTTTGAGGGAAAACAAGGTAAGGCACAAATCAGTGCCAATTTTCTGAACGGAGGCTCATCTACAGAAAAAGCTGCTGTAGATGACTAACTCTCACACTATTTGTTACTCAACTTTCTAGTCCTGGTGATTAAACTCTTGGCTGCTTGCAGAACAAAGATGTCTCATTACAGGCAGTTTTCACCAGGCATCAGATTCAGCTGGTACTTCATATGGAAAAGAGTAACAACAAAAAAATAAAAACAAGACAAAACATTATGCCAGCAGCTATTTAATAGCAAAACCTATATAATTAAAGTAAGTAGGATTTACAGGGTTTTTTGATCATCTTAAACATCACGTCCTTTGAGACTCAGCCTATACATTTTGAATTACCAAACTAAACACAACTTCAGATTATCTACATATATTTCCTTTAAAAAGCAGTTTAAAGTTATTTGTTTGTGCAATTCAGTAACTTTCAGTAACCTCCAATAAGGATAGAAGAACTTCCCAGTATTACATCATTAGAAATTGCAGTAGGGATATAAATGGGGTCTAGATGGTCAGGCTGTTTCACTACTGCTTTAAAATAACACACCACGAATTGTGCAAACACCACAGTTTATTAATACCATTCAATATTAAGAGTAACGTAGTATATGTTAGATGTAGAAATCTTAAACAAGGGGACCAGGACCAAACCTCAGATAAGTAAAGCACCAAGAAGATGATTCATTACAGTTTCCATAGGACTAGAAGCCATCCTGATTCAGAACTAAGTTGATTAGAACAGTGCTAGAGTAAAAGATACTGTTCTTAAAGAACACTACTCAGAACGTGGAGATCATCTGATTCTTGTTTTCCCCCCCCTCATCTCACATTAAAAGCTTAAACCCAACAATTTTTAAACCAATAGATGGCCTTAAAAGAAGATACAGAAAAAAATTCTGACTGTACCATTTGGGGAATAAGCACCACTCATGCAGTCACATCACTTAAAATTCAATCAGTTCTTTAAAGCTTCAGTACCAGTGGATGCAGGAGAAGTGTGAACTCAGCTGGACTAGTTAACACTAAAGTCCTTGCACAAAGTAATATTTTCACAGAGTTTAGCAGACTGTGTTAAAACCTACATGGAAACTCAAACCTTTAACGTGACTTGTTAACTTCTTGAGAATTATGAAACAATCTTCCCCAAGATTTCAACCCAAAGACCTGCCTTCCTGTATTAAAAGCCCCTAACAGTAGAAAAGCCCATAGCGAGTCCTGTGAGTGTGTTTAAGTTTATAATGAGCTCTTTGCCCTGTTTTTATAATGCGTAATCATTCTTTTAACAATTACTTGGCAATTCTGAAACAATGTCAGGTTTTAAGTTATACAGCTAATCTATTACCTCATTCACAGAGCATGCATCGGACAGAAACAGAAAAGAAGCAGCGAAGAAAGAGGAAAAAAAAACAACCCAGAAGTAGTCTGGCAATTAAGTGATGCTGGAAAGCCATACAATGGGAATTGGGATAGAGAGCTGTGAACTGGGTACCAAGTTTTTTCTCTCTAGGCAACTCACCTCCATGTTCAAGAAAAACACGGACACATCTCTCTTTCCCTCTCGCTGCAGAGAAATGAAGCAAGGTCCAGCCATTGGCATCTCGACCATTTGGAGAATATCCTTGCTCCAGCATTTTGCGCACGGTGTGAACATCGCCAGCAGCAACTGCAGCCTGAATCTGCAATTCTTCCTGTAGCTCAGGGTTTCTCCGACAGTGATGGTGTAACATCCTAGCTGAATCTGGCTTTTACAGAAGCGTCATGAGGTCACACTGGTCACCCTGAATCAATAGAAAGCATGAATTAATTAGGACTGCGATCAGGAAAGAGATCTAGAAAAATAATTAGTACTAGAAAAAGCAATGCTAAGATGTACTCTCTATATGCAGAGCAAAGTCATCTTCTACATAGGATAAGATTAAGCACAATCTCACTGTTGCTAGCAAAAGCTTGGGATACGATTCACATCACTGAGCAGTAACTGAAGAGGACACTCGCATATAATAAATAGTAAATATTTTCTTCAGAGGCGACAGCAAGCCACAGTTAAAGTACCTGAATGAGGAATCTCCAGAACCCAATATTCATTTCAGATCACAACATGGTTAATAACACTGACTCAAGAGATACCGTTGAATACATTCTCTAAACTGTTCCATGAAACAGTACTGTATTGCTGAACCAATTTTTCCCCTGTCTAGTAATAAATAACCTCAAAGATTAATTGAAAAAAATATGTTCAGATTACTAATACAATGTTTTCTTGTGACCTGCTGCACAGGAATACTAGCAGCATCAATGTTCAAACTGAGAACTTTAACCCCCTTTCTCCTTGTACTTTGTTTTTTTTGTTGTTGTTGTTGTTTTGTTTTAATTAGAATCTTCTGCCCATATTTTGGCTTTTGGGCTTCCTTATTAGTACATAAAACACTGTAAAGGATCTTCATATTTCGAAGATCTGACAAAGATGGTACTACATGAGACACGAAAACACATATCAGAAAAATTCAATTTATAATTACCTTGATAAAGTATATGAGAATGCTGGGCTGAAAGGGTCTGTAAAACAGCCATTGCAAAAGAGCCTAGATACCAGCATATGCTGGGAAAGAAATAAGTATAATATTCTGTGCTCTGTCTGAAAAGCACTCATCTGCACTTCTACTTGCTACCCAGCTGGGGACAAGAAAAAACACACAGGTATTTCAGGAGTCTTTCACAGTACAAACTGTGAGAAGTGTTTGCATTTTCACATGCACTGTGCATCATATCCCATTAACAACTACCCCTAGAATGGAAAGGAATATTAGAAGAAAGAATAAAAGCAGGGAAATGAAGAAAGGGAATGCTGAGCAACAGAAGTCACAGCAATTATCCAGGAACAACTGCAGTGGATATTAACAATGAATTAGAAGATTTTAAAAGGGGGAAAGAAGAAAGAATTTTGATTGCTATAAAGTTGAGAGTAAAGTATAATGAGAAATTCTGAAGACAAAAATAAATTTTTAGAAAATCGTTAAAATTTACAGCAACCCTGTTTAATTGGGATAGCAACCCACATCATCACCTAAACCTTCATTTATGTAAATATAAGGATTTCACATCCTCATGATTCATAGGTCATTCAAAAGACACTGCAATCAACTCCTCAAATCCCACTGGGTGCTTGTTTTCCTGTGATCCAGATATGCACACAGACAATAGAAAAGTGAAAACATCAATCACTGCCATCCTTCTGGATAAAGGCTTCAAGGGCTATTCACTCTACTTCTAACCTGCTTGTGCCCATTGCAAAAAAGTTATTATGTGCTGCTTGCAGAGATAGAAACTATAATGAACAGGTAGCTACAATCACCCTACTTACACAGCAACAGCAGAGATTACATACAGCCAATGCCTGCCATTGACATTTATTGATGCTTCAAGATAGCACGTATGCCATCAGTCACTAATTCAGCATGGGGCTATAGAATACAACTTTTTAGCACAATAGATCATACATGGCTTAGATACAGATTTGGTTTTGTTTTATAGCACGAACTCCATTATCTGGCTCTGGAAGAAAAGGGGATTCACAAACTGGCACCTGCCACCTCAATGGCTCAGCTTTTGCCTCATTCGAAAAAAAAAAAAAGATCAAACTTGACTGATCTAATGACAATTGAATTGTTTCTACTGACTGTAATACATTTTTGCTAAGCTCTTTTCTAAATTCCAATTAGCACTTCAGAATGCTCTCACCTGTAAGACAGTGAGCTTGACTTCATTAACAGTGCTGTTAGTAGTGCAATCTAGAATGAAATTCCAACTATAAAGCAAGGTCTTTCTTTGGATTTACAAGTGAAAGCTGACAGTAGAACTTGATCGATAAAAGATGTGAGTTGGGGTGAAATCCTTCAAAACAAAACAAAAGCAACAATAAAAAATAAATATCAGAGCACACTCTTCCAGCCCTACTTTCTGAATATGTAAAAAAAATATATGAAAATTTCTTTCAAACTGAGAATATATGATGGAAAGGAAACATAAACAAACATTCTCCCACATTTTTTTTATAGGCCTTTCTGGTAAAGGAGTAGTACTTGTAAGATCTCCTACTATCCTGAAAACAAAAGTCAAACCAGTTGTTCAAAATGCTACAGAGAGAAAGGGAGACCACACAAATAAGAAAAAATGGATTTCTCATTTAAGGGGCCAACAGCTACCTTAAAAAGTACCTACAAAAGACAGTTGGTTAACAAAAAGCAAAGCTCTTTATATCACACTTCTCAGCTGGTGGGTACATTTGTAATGCAGCATTATAAAAAGTTGGCACTGGCCCCATATGTTGCATGTGACTAGCAGAGCTTATTCAAATCAGCTAGTACTAAAGTACGTAAGTACTAAAACATACAAAGCAGAAGACAAAGTCAAGCATAAGCAGCTCCTTTTATCACTTGTGTAGTTTCTGTGAATATCTACTCTTCTATCTCACCCCTATGGCAAGCAATAAAATTCAAATTACAAGAATGCTTAACTGCAACACTGAAGGTTTCAGGATAGCTCCAGACACATGCCAGCTTGGAAATTACGCTCACTTCCACTCCACAGATCATTCAGACACCCTATTTACAAATCATCATTTACAGCGTTGATCTTTGGGGAAGGGAAGAGGGTCTACTGGAAGCCTTTCTCCAGTGGGCACTTAATATTTAATGCTTTGCAACTATAACTGATCTCATTTAGAACACAGTATGCAATTTGATTGCTGCACATTGGCTTCCTATGTTCAAGTAAAAAATTAAGATGGAAAAGTCTGGAAAATACATACCTATACAATTGTTAATATTAGTATACTGCCATGACAAAAAATGACAGTAACAAGAACTTAAGTGATCCTGCAAGTACAAAAGCATGAATTCAACATGTCCCTGAATTACCTTATAAGAGGTTGTCAGTCTTTGATGGATGTTCCATTCTTCATTTTCTTCACTATTCATAATCTTGTGTGTCCATGCGTGTCAAACAACCTGCTACCCCTTAAAAAGAATGATATTTCTTGTTAGGTGCCAATAGTAAGAGTCAGAGGTCTACCTGTTTTTACTCTGTACCAGTACTAGAGTGCTACATTTTAATGTAGTTATGTCAAAAAAGGCCACAAATACGTGGGTTTTTTTTTTTCCCATTATCAGATGGTCCTTCAGAGGCTGGGGTGAGAAGAGTTTGCTTCTGCAAAGATGAAGAAAAAGCTACAGAGAATAATCTGTGGAAAGCAAGAGAACCCAGAGAGGTGCTTCCTCTGTGGAGTAAACCTTGAAGGAATCACCTAACCTCTTCTCTGACAGTTTCACATTCCTGTTCCTGCTATGGAACAAGAAAGAATGCAAAGGTAATTGTATGTATTTCTGCCCAACAGCAGAATGTTTTCCTGTGGGAGCCAAGTGCCGGGAAAAAACACTTGGCTCCTCCCAAATCATGTAGGTTCTTTATCTCCATCCCATTTGTGTTTCTCTGTCTCAAGAATATAACCTGAGAAAGTAGAGCATTGTCTTTGCCATCCACTATCCTGTGACCCTCCGGCACCACCAGGTAAGCCTTCCTTCCCCAACATGACCAACTCGAGCTAACATACACTGTGTTTAAGATAAGTGAACACACCTTCCCAACACACGCAATACCTTCAGCTCAAAAATCATCACTTAAACCCCTTCCTTTCAGTGTCCAACTTCACTGAGCTCCAGTACCCATCCCTACCCAGTTCCTAGCCTTTCTTATCCTTCCTCCTGGCTGATAACAGCACCAGTCCCAACAACTGACCTCTGCTCAAAGCACTTCCATGAGCCTTTCCTGGCCACTATTTCATTAATTCTCCGTACACTTCTGTCCAGCTGGCATTTCATCCACTTAGTCTGAAAGATCCTTGAGAGAGGGCCCTCCCCATTCTTACACACTGCAATAATGTAACAAATAATAAAAGCATTAATTACTTCATTGTATAGCAGATCACACAGACTGGGAGTTGTTTCTGTTGCATCAGAACAATTTTAAGAACTGAACCTTCAGCTTAAAATTTGTCACTTTGTGCAACATATGATTGTGCTTTGCTGATGATAGCTCAGAAAAAGAGGATGGAAAAAAGCTCTTCATCCCTCATATGCACGTTTTCTAAGAGCTTTGCTTCTCAAGATAAAACACACGAGGTCTGCAGATATGCTCACAGCCCTGCACAAAACTGCACTGCCATGACCTAATTTGATCACATTTCCAGCCTTGTTTTTGCATAGTTGATCAGTTGTTAGTTCACCTTCTCCTTTTTTCTTTTTCTTTTTAATTTTTGCATGATTTCCACTTAAAAACCCACACATTTTTTATTAGCTGATGCAAATTAGAATTGCACTGACTTCACAGACTACAGACAAGGTAACAGATTGCTCCACTAAAAAAGTAACAAGCATTCTTCCCCCCAAAGGAAAATTAGCTGCATATGGCAAGAGTAAGATCTGTAACTTTAATAAAAAGAAGTTATATTTAGTGAAAGTAAAGCTCACTTACTTAACTTGACAAAGTTTGCTTAAAACACTAATAATTTTAGCAAAGTAGCACACTAAAAACAAAAGAAACATCCTCCTTATCTACAGACAAAGTACCACGTTATCCAAGACACCTTAGACTTTTCTACATCAATACATCATTTCATTAAAGTCACTGCATACATCACGCAGAAAACAAATTCCAGCACGTGTATGCACTTGTTTATAATGCAGTATTTTGTCCATTCAGATGGCCAACAGGACTGACCTCTGAGCCATAAGGTCACACAGCCAGCAGGAGGACCACCATACTTCTTGGTGTCAACATAGCTGTATAAAGCAGGAAAAATGTTTCATGACACGACTTAGTGTCTAGCATGGAACTAACCACAGCAAGTTGTCTGTGAAGCATTCTAATACATTTAAACCAAAGAAATAACATAGAAGGAAGTCCTATGGATTAAGGATAATCAGCATTCATGATTCTCACAACGCACTTTTCCTATCCCTTTCAGAACTCAAGCTAAATGTGTTTTCATTCAAATGGCATTTTGGAAATGGGCAGTACGTGTTTGACAAACAGTTTAAATGCAACTATCATCTTCCTATGTCACTTAGCTTCCTATTTCAGAAGTTCTACAGACAGAGAAAGGCAAACAACCATGTTACTGTGTTCTTATATTCCAATCAATGTTTGCAAATAAAAAAATGCATGAGATGCCAGTATTTCACAGGGCCTTATGACTCTGGGGAGCTGGAACCAGACGATCTTTGAGCTGCCTTCCAACCCAAGCCATTCTATGAATATACCTTATGTTAGCTGCTATATCCTGGACATCAAGTGAGGCATTCAAGGGGCTAAAATGAAAGTCACCAAGCTGCTAGTGCATACTCCTGGCACCAAAAGCAATGAGTTTATCATGCATTAATCCTCCTAAACATTACTACTTCAACTACTTCAAAAGAAAGAAGCTTCACTCTCCATGAGTGATCATTAAAAGTTATACATTTCTCATGAGAGCACTTGTAATGCCATCTTCTGGCTTGGACATATTTAAAGTAACAGAGAGTTAATCTAAAAGTGCTCCATCAGCTTCAGTTGTGTGTAACAGCAATCTTGCTGCCATTATAGACTAATGAGCAGCTGTTGAGCTGTTGTATTCTGCAGGTGAACAAAACTGAATTTTAGAGGTATCATTTTACCAACTATTTACCAACATTTCATGGTGAGATGTGAGGTCTGTCTTTTGAACCTAATGTAGAACTAGGGAAATTGCCCAGCTCAAGTAAGTGCAGGTCTGCAAACAGGAGAGCAACAGATAAACATCATCTTCAGCACCCACTGTTAACACATCAGCTCAAACCATCCTCAAAATCCCCATCTGTACACTGGCACCTTGTGGATACAAATGGGACCTTGTGAAGAAAATGTCACAAATCTAGTAACCTCAGTGTTAGTGCTGAAGGAAGGCCTTACAGATCTTTTGCAGGTGAGAATGTTGCATCAGTTTATACAGCTGCAATGCTCCTTCCCCAGTCTGCACAGGGCACCTGCAGGGAGCCTGCAGCACGCTTTGAGATAGAGCATAAAAGGCAGCCCCACTGCTGACTTACCGTTAGCAAGCTTCAAACAGTACAAATATAGAGAAAACTTAGCCTTAAAAGTAAGCAGTAATTCAGAGCAAGTGTTAAGGTGTAAGATTTACCCATTTTAACATTACTTGCTATCACTAAACTATCCCAACACCAACTTTTCACTGAATGACAGAAGCAGGAAAAAAATCCACAAACTAATTTAAACCTCACTACAGTAATCGTTTCAGTCCTGCTACTCATGACACAGCTGATGAGCAAAAACAGTGCTGCTTATGGAGCTCATTTTACTTAACAGTCTCCATAAGATGTGAAATAGCTCTGCTTTTTTTTAATAAGGCCTAGAAGAACCAAACTGGACAGAATTAATTGAATGACTTCAGTGGATAAAGCAACGGTGTTTTACTGCAATAGTATAATTCTGCAAGCAAATGCTGGAACAGAAAGCAGCCTCTCACTCCACACATTCCCTTTAAGGGTTTAGAATTCACAATTAGGAAAAACAAAAACAGTGGGTATGTAACCTGAGGCTAAAAATAAGAAAAACACTGGATATGCAACTTAATCGAAGGGGGTAGCTCTACATGCAATGTGCTGCATTCCTTCCAGAGCCTGAGAGGAAGGCTACAGCACATCATTTGTCTCTGTTCCTTGTTTTGATCACGTGTACATTTCTGGCAGAAGCTCATGCCCCAGTGCCTGTGAACCCAGTTCCAACCTCTGCACCTGGATCAAACTTTGTTGCATTGGCATTTCATATCAGGAAGGAGCCTAGCAAGTCACAAACGCTCAAATTTCTCAAAAGACCTCATGGCTCATCAGCACCAAGATGTTGTGGTGTTTGAGTAGCTACACTGATGCAAGCTCTCACGTTAAATGTGACAGAAGGGTTACAAAGAGATTGTTATAATAAACCACCATTGTATGAAGCAGGTGCACCATGGCTGCACTGGAAAGTTAGCATTAATGCACTTGTCATATCTAGCTGCATAGAAACCACTCCTGCAATCACACCAGGCCTGTCTACGTGCTCCAGCATCGTACATCTGGTTTTGTGGTATGCTATCAAAATAGCACAGACTATTTCTTCACTCTGTTTTTAAAGTACATACCTCAGAATTGGTTGTCTTTGTGTTATGGGGCAATTTTCTACTTAATCTTTACAGCACAACAGTGAAAACAACATTTTCACCATATGCTGAAAATACATCAGAATAAAGATCCACCCTTGACCACAGCAACAGGTACTCTATCTGCTGCAACTAACACTAGAAACAATTCATTTCTGACAACAAAAACCATTCTGGTACAGTCAGTGACATCTCTGAAAACAAGATAAGGACCAGTGGGACCCATATTGAGGATGCATTTGCCAAAATAACACAAACTCATCTACATTTGAAATGGATTACAACCGAGTCAGTACAGATCTTGCATTAGACCAGGCATGAGCACCATTACTTGGAGCACATAACAGTGGGATGCAAAATAACACTGACTGACATTAACCACCCCCCATTGTATTCCCCTCCAAAGCCCATCACTTCACCTTCCAGCCACATAAAACAGGAATTCTCCCTACAAGCCACTCTTGCTCTGAAACCAAACCATCTTCCTCTCCAAGGCAGGGCTCAGTTTCTGATGACTCTTTTCATTTTTTCCCTTAAGCATCCAACAGCACTATCTTATTCTGTCATCTCAACCCACAAAGTACTTGTAAACAAACACCACCCAATTAAATCCACTGGAATTTTTGCAGCTTGGTTATAATACAAAAACCCTGACCCACACAGAAGTTTGGTGCAACTAAAACCAACAAAACCTAATCACCATGACCTACTGCAGCAACAACTGCAGAATCAGAGCAGGAACAAGTTATGTCAGCAGGAGGAAAGGCTGAAGGGACCCTCACCATTGCCCTGAGGGAGGTCATGTTAAATGACACTCCCCATCCCTGGAGGTGTCCAAGGCCAGGGTGGATGGGGCCCTGGGCAGCTCAAGATGGTGGGGGACACCCAGCCTACAGTAGGGGGTGGGGCTCCATGATCTTCAAGGTCCCTTCCAATCCAACCATGCCATGACATACCTGAGCTGAAGGGACACCAACACATGTTAAGGAGTAACCTGTGATCAGAAACACGTCTGCAGATTAGATTCAGATGACAAACTGTTACAAGAAGGAAAGAGTCCTTCAATTGGGCTTCAGAGCTTTTAAACCCAACGCTCAGAAGCACGCAGGTTCTGGGAGAACAAAGAGACCTAAGAATGCCCACAGAATCCACCAAAACCACATTGAGGACTGCAGACCCAGGCAAACCGTGCAGCAGGGGTGACTCTACGCGGATTATCACCTTGCTGGGCACTTGGGAGCGTTGCTTTCTTTCTTCTGTCTCATTCCATTCTTTGCAGTCCCGATTTTAAGGCAGCTTAAACCTGAAAAAACACACGAAAGTAGAACTGAGCCATGCAATGACAGAAACTGACAGCACAACGGCCGATACTAAAGGAACAGCAGCCCGAAGCAGGAAAAGCCCTCACGGATGAGCCAGAAGGGCTCGTCCAGCTCAGAGAGGGGCTCTGTACGAAGCGCTGAGGCCGAGCCCGCCCGCCCTGTCAGCGCAGCCCCGGAGCTGAGGTGAGCGCGGAGGAAGGGACAGGAAGTCCCCGCCGAGCAGAGCTGTGGGAAATCCGGAGCCGTCCCCGCTCCGCAGCTCCGCGCCCGGAGAGGCGCCGCCGGGGGCTGAGGGCCGCGCACCGCTGCGGGGTCACCGGCGTTCCCCTCAGCTTCGCCGCCCCGGGAGCGCACAGAGCGGCCCGGGGCAGCCCCGAGGACGGGCGGAGGGGGCGGGGGGGGCCGGCAGCGCGCCCACGTCCGCAGGGACAGGCGGTGAGAGGGCAGCTCCGCGGAGCGAGGGGGCTGAGGGGAAGCCGGCGGAGGCCACGGGGTCGCGGCACCGGGAGGAAAGCGGGGGGCGGCCGGGGAGCACCGCGGCCGTTACCTGCGCGCCGGCGGGCTCCGCGCTGCGGCCGCCCCCCGCGCTGCGCTGACTGCCGGCGGCGGGGCCGGGCCGGCCGCGGGAAGGGGCCGCGCCGTGCGGGGACACTTTGCACCCAGCCGCCCCCCGCGGCTCGCTGCGGGGTCAGCGGGCAGGGACTGACCTCCGCCGCAGCCAATCAAAGGCCTCCGCGCTGGGCCCGCCCCCGGCCGCTCGCCGCCGGAGCTTCCGATTGGTCACCGCGCTGACGGCGGCTCCGCCCGCCGCCCGTGGCCCCACCTTTGCCGTAAAGGGAACGGGGAGGGCTTTGCGACAGCGGAGGGGGGAGGCTGTGGTGGTTCCGGTGATCGAACGGAGGAGAATTGGGCCTTCCCGCTCCCTGTCTCCCGGGGGCGGGTGAGTCGCGGCGGTCGCCTAGCAGCCGTCGCCTAGCAACGGGGCGGGATGGCGCGGGGTGACTAAGCGGGCCGCGGGCTTCCAGGAGGGGGCGGGGCTTGGGGGGCGCGAGGCGAAGGCGGGAACGCTGAAGGGGCGCTGAGAGAAACCTGAGGGAGCCCGCGCTCGGGGCGGGTGGGCAGAGGCCGAAGGCGCTGCAGAAGAGCAGAAGCGTTGTGCTAGGCCGTTGGGTTATTTACAGCCTCTGAAGGGAAATGACGTTGTGTTAGAGGGGGTTACGGTAATTCAGCGCTGAGCACAAGCTGGTTTAAGCAGAGGTGAGCCTACGTAGTCGCTGCAGGTACGCAGCTTGGGTTTGAGGCCCTTAAAGCTGGCAGGCTCAGATGCCGTCTCAGGTCCGTTGTTTCTTTTTCCATCTTGTTTTCATCTCTCATTTCTGTCTTTGCAGCTCCACGTGGTTTTATGCCTTTAAAGCCTAACTAAAGCGATGGTGAGAATAGTATGCAGGAAAACGTGTTTTTTTCTATACAGCTTTCCTCTCTGTTTGATTCGTCTCAATATAAGGTTTCAGAACTGGTTCCTGTTGTTTATGCAGGAGTCTGACACTATGGGGCCTTGTCTTAATTGTTTTTTCGATGCTGTCATGAATAACACAAATAAATAACACGAGTGAGGGCTGGGGTTGTCATTTCCTTTGTGTGGATGCAATTGCTTTTCTTTACTCTGAGTTTTCCACCATACCTTCTTACTGTGGCTGAGCCAAACTCAGTCTGTCTGACATTTCCCTCTTTGAAGTTAAACCTCTTCAAAATAAGCCCCTCACATATCTTTTTTAATGACTTCACCAGTCCTCTTTGCAAAGTGCTCTGCAAATTAATGCGGTAACACAAATGTGTGATGATGGAATCAGGGAAAGCACAACCAATATTCGTGTGGTGAAGGTAAAAATTTCATAGCGTGTCCTGGAGGAGTTCTAAATCTCTCATGCTCTTACAGCTTTGTTGTGTTGCATGAATTTGTGCATGACAGATCTGTTCATTTGCCACGAAGAATGACAGCTCAGGTTGGCTTTGAACATAGAAGCAAATATGCTGAGATAATTTTACATTATTAGATGTTCTTGTAGGAAGAAATAAAACTCAGAGATGGAAACAATAGCTACATAAAATATTCTAAGTGATTTGTGAAGAAGTTTTATGATGTTTTGGGCCATAAATTTCCACCTCAAGTAGAATCACAAATAGATTCTTCAGATGAAGAGGGAATTTAAAGTATCAGATCTAATCTCTAATGTGTGGAATGTGGGACAGGGTTCTTAGGTCTGCTATGGATCAGGTGAGGTACATTTTGAAGTTGCCAGGTCAGCCATTGCTGTCAAAAATTCCCCAGCAGAGGGAATTGGAGATTATACCCTACAGGGAAGTGCTTATTTTCTAATTTTAGATTCTCTTAAATCTACACCAAGAGAAATACTGCTCAGTTGTGGCAGTAGGCAGCAGCCTGGGTAGCAGGTCTTGGTCTACCTCCACTAGTCTGTGGCTTTGGGAAGCCATTTCATCAATGCATATTTCAGTTATAGTTTTAAAAGAAAAAAAAAAATAATCACATAACAAAAATGAAAGTGTAATCCTTAATGCTTGGTAGTTTTAAAAACGTGTGAAGATAAACTAAAACCTTGGTAATCTCAAAGTTTGTTAATATTCTCCTAGAAAGCAATATTTTTTTAACATATTTGGTGTGATGATAACTGGAATTATGATTAAAAACATAGAAGGGGAATAGCTAGTCTTTATTAAGAGACTGAACTGTTTTCTTCCCTTGTTAAGAGATGGGATACTTAACATTTAACCAGCAGCCAGCTAGACACAGATGGCTGCAGGAGCCTGCCTTGGCTATGCCAGGTTTAAAGAGAGGGGGATCCCAAAAGCATACAAAAAAAACTCCCATAAAGAAAATAAATTCCACTCCTACATTCACAGTAGATAAAAGATAATGAGTTTCTTTTATTAAAAGGGCAGTTGTTAGACAATATATTAGAACTGTATAGAGTAATATCACTGATGAAAAAGAAACCCTTGTGATCACGCGTAAATCTGTTTTCTGGAGAGATCTGACACCCTTTTAGCTATTTGCATATTGACTGGAAATTTTGGGGTGCTTAGCTGCTCACACTTTAAGGAGAAATTTGAATTATTAATAGGTTTTCTTGTAAAGCTACACTGAATGTTCCAGCAATTGAAAGAAACATTCCATTAGGTTTGTGATAAAGGTTTTCTTTTAAATCTTTCTCTGAATGCTTAAATGCTTTTAAGGGCCTTTTACACTTTAAATAATTTTTTTTTATTTATTTTAAACTTCTCAGCCATTGGACCCCTGAGACCAAGCTTAAAGGCATAGTTGACCTTTTGTATTATATTAAAAAAAACTGTTTTGGATTACAAGATTTACGTGCTCAGAGTAAGAGTTTTGCATGTGCAGAGGTAAATGAATTCTTTGGTCCTCCTTACTAACTTAGTCCAGTTCTCTCCTGTATATTCACACTACTCCCCTTGAGTCTGTGTGCAACAAAATATAGGACTTATCCTTTTGGTGTCTTTGTTTTTAAGTAGAGTGCGATTGTCCTGTTCACCCTTAGTGGAGAAATAAACACTGTCAGTTCAGATGAAAATTCCCACTTGAAACATCATACCTGTTCATCAAGCAATCCCTCACAAAGGAAATGAGGATTTAGTAGATTTAGCAGCATGAAGATAGAGAAAGATTTTATTGAAGTTCTCGTATCATTCAGAAGCAGACCCTGGAAATTGTCATCTTTATTTTTTGTTAATTCCTGCAAATCTATATTTTCAGTAGTATTGGAACTGTAAATTTCTTCACTGCATTGTAACTCTTATACTTTATGAATGTTACACTGGGACAAAGTTTTGTGTAACTGTTCGTTTATCACTCATTTAACTACAGAGTAATTGCGCTTTAAGTTTAATATGGTAGTACAAAGTCTAAAAATGTGTGGTGCTCCTTCATATCTTTATGGTTAGCTATTAAGTTCAGCAACAGTATAATCTTTTTTTCTCCTAGGTAACTTAGAAGAGGAATGCCTATTAGCCTGTCTCTTTCTCTTACTGGATAAAAATAACTTCAAAGCTGATTTGCAGCAATCAGAAATAATTGGTGAAGACCTACAGCATTCTGTGTTACATCGGATGTTCTCACAATGAAGATATCTCTGCTACAGCAGATGTATAAGGATGTACTGGCAGGCACTCCGTTACCAAAGGAAAGCTATTATTACACCTCTTTTCTTAATCTGTGTGTTGGGTGGTCACAAGAAAGAGATGAATTGTGTGATCTGCCATCTAGTGATGACAGTATTAGGAGTCATCAGGATGCTGTTATCCGTACAACAGATGATGTATCACATAATTTAGCAAACATGAACTTCTCATTTTGTCCACGAGAAATGATGCTGCTTCAATTAACTTTGATCGAAGTGCTGGTTGCTAAAGCACAGTCTCAGGAAATTGAATTCAGAACAAGACAGAAGTACCATGAAATCCTTCTCCTCCTTTTGAAAGAAACACAAGTTGAGTCAAAATTGGTAAGGTTCTATAACCTGTGAGAAGATTTTGGCAAAAGAAGAGATATGGAAGGGATGCTACTTAGATATTGTTTCTTTTTATGTATCTGCAGGTTTGTATTCTCAGTAGCCATGATCAGCTGTTATCTCATATGGCTTCAAAAAGTTTAGCATCTCTTGTATATTTCCAACTGAAGGAAGAAGTGAGTATCATATAACTTACAGCTTGAAAAATGACTTAATGAATATGTTCCTACAAGTTTCCCCACTTGAGCTTTACAGCCAACTTTTTGCAGCCTTTACATGGCACAAAAGTAGTTGTTATTTGACTACTCTATAATCTGAAGTGACTTATTGAAAGTATCCTTTCATAATTAGACTTACGGAGCAATACCAGTGCTGCTCTTTTTCTATATCTGTTGCCTGTATGTCTCTGCTGCACCTTCAGAAATCAGAGTTGCATTCTAGTGATGTTCAGCATATAGATTGTTAGCATCCATGTCCAAAAACTGCCACACAGTTTTTGAAATGCATTTAGCATCAGGATCACTGTTGTAGCAATTGGACAGACTAATACCATAGGAAAGGTATTACAACAAAGGTGTAATAATGGGAGAACCAGTACAATAGAAAGGTGCTATAAAAGAAGAAAATTGCTTACTGTATCAGAAGATTCTAGGTTCACAGAGGAAAGCTCCACCAAGGAGAAATCTCCTGAAAGAAATCCATACCTAGTGGCAGTCAGCCCTTAAATGAGGTCTAAGAGAGGTGCAGCCAGGCTCCATCCCTTCCTGTCACACAGCTGAATTGCCTTCACCTGTGTTCCCAGGGCTGACCAGGTCCTTTCCCCAGCTGCTCAATCAGTGGTTCAGGCTGTGACTCAGCAGCTCCCATACCGGATCATATCTGAATTCCTAACTTCCGTTTCACAGAACTTTGCAAGAAATAACACAGATGTGCTTCTGAGAAGAAATATATGCTCAGAGATGCTACTATGGAAGCTGTAATATTTTTTCATCAAATACACAGTAAATAGGAAAAAAAAAAACCAACAAACACTTCTTGGAATATTAAACAAGAAAATACAGAAATGTATTTGATTAACTTACTGTAGGTATTTCCCTACAGCTGGGGAAAGGACCCGGTGCGTGACAGGAAGGGATGGAGCCTTCTTGTTTTATAGCACCTGTAGCAATATTGCTACGGGTCCATCTTCAGTATTACCTGATTTGGGGTGTATTGCCTAACATTAGCAAGTTTTGTTTTCTTTTTCTGGAAAACACAGCCACTTCCCATTGTACGTGTATGTGACTTGACTTAACGTGTGTAAATGCTTAAAAGGTCTATGTGCTTAAAAGGCACCAGTTGGATACATTGTTTCTACCTGTGACTTTTCTATGTTTTAGTTTGTGTATTATTAATGCTATCAGAATATAGTTTAGTATGAGTATCAAAATAATTATCATTGTATTGCTGTTTAACTTACATAGTAACTATAAAGCATTTGTTTTTATTTTTTGAACTCATTTAATTAGAATGCAGTAAATGTCATCTGGCTCAGCTTCAGTTTGAAAAGTCTTCTGGAGTTCCCTATGCATACCCAAGTAGCAGAATGTCTGTGGACTCTTACGGCTATTATCAAGGATGTAATGAAAGATAAAATGCTATCTGAATCAGGTACTGCAGTAGTTTTATGATGGTGTCAATACATTAGTGCCCACTAGGGGGAGGGATGTTACTGGTAATCTCTAGAGCAGCTTGATTGCACAATGCTTCTTTTCTTCATTGTAGAGAGAGTTAAAGTGTAATTAAAAATGTAGCTTTGACATGCTTTAAAAGTGGAAATAATCACAGTCACAATTTTTCTGCTAATCTGATGTTTTAGCTGATTGTGTTATGCTGGAACTCCAACTCTGTAACCTTCTTGTTGCTGTAGGTATTTTGAAGTTGTTGGCTCCTCTTGATGCTGTGCTTGAAGGATTTTACAATTCCATTCTGCAACATCATTTTGATAGTCAACTCTATAGTTCACCTTATTCTGAAGCTGCAAACAACTTGATCAGTTTCATAGACCTGCTTGAATCACTTCTGGCTTCTAGAACTCAATTAGAGCTACCACTGAGATGCCAGAGAGTACTGTTTTTAAAAGTGTCTTATGTCCTAAACCTCATTAATTCATCAACTCACTATTTTATCAAGAAGAAGTTTATTATGCTTCTTAAAAAATGTGTCCTTTATAAGCCTCAAGAAGATGCTGTAAGTGGGTCTCAATTCTTACAAAACCCATATTTAAAAGAGGATATGCTTGCACTAAGTAATGTTGTCCTGCAAGTTGTGAATTTGACTTGGCTTAATGAAATCCCACTCAGTGAAAAGGCCAGCTACTTTGGAAGCAGTGAAGCTCTTTCTGGAGATAATACTCAAAATGGTTCTGACCAAGTTGTTCTCAGAGCCCTAAGTATGGCTGTGCTCAAAGCACTGGAGTTCAAGTGTCAGAACTCTGCTACAGAAGCTGAAATCAAAGGTAACGTTCTCTTTTTGGTTTTGTTCATTAAGCAAGAAGAGTTGTAAAGCTTTTAAATTTGTAGTTGCAGCTCATTAAGATTGGAAGTATGTTTCACTGAATTAGTGGTTGTAGGAAATGGAACAAAAAAGCTCACCTAGAGAGTCTGCTATCACCATCACTGTGTCCTGCCTAAATTAGCTTTTTTCCTTATGTTTTTCCTATTTCTTAGCCTTGGAATAAGAAGGGCTTGTGACAGCCGCACTTGACATAGAAAACTTTTCCCATTAAGAACATATTTTAATAGTTGAAATAGATGAGCCAGGTTGAGAACATCAGGCTTTTCTCCAACTGAAAAAAAAAAAAAAAAAAGCTCATAGCACAAGCTTCTACTCCATTTGGGTGGAGAACTAAAAGAAAAGACAGGTAATGGTTTTCTGGTTTGTAATGTGCAGGTAGGTCTTTCAAGTACCACTTAACTTGGTTGAAGGCACTGGCGTTACTGCCAGACAAATAATATTATGGGACAGAAAAAGTGATGGTGGAAAAGAGGTAAACATTATAATGAGGCTGTAAAGTAAAAGACAGGGAAATCATGGGAGCTGACAGAGTGTAGTGGTGGCTTTCTTCACTCTACCTTAGAAATATAGCCCTTTGAAATTAGTAGGTGCTAGGCATTCTTCTCATTCCTGCTGAGCTTGAGTATGTTTGTTCTACTGAATAGATGAATTAGATTAGCAGAGAGCAGATTGGTCTCTGGTGTTTGGGCATTGCCACAAGGCAGACAGTGGGATGGCAGAGGAATGCTGTGCAGTTCTCATTCCTGACAGGAGAGGATGTCTTGCTGTTTCTCACTGGCATCCAGTTAGCCTTCTTGGATGCTCTAAGGAGACACTTTGCCTGATAGACATCCTGGAATTCCATCTTTCCACTGGCCTGTTTACCTCTCAGAGGTACATGACGAGTGTCTACTGATACTAAGCCACATGAACTTGGATGTGCAAATTGTATGATCAAAGCAGCATGCTGTTCTGGATTACAGGACGTGACAAAAAAGGAAAAATGGTTCTTCAGTAGTGCTTCTAGTCAAATACAAGTGAGAATGGATATGTTCCTTATACTCAGTTAAGTGTTGATGAGGCAAAATGTCTCGATTACTTCATTTTTTTATATGGGGATGTATTTTTACAACATTTTTGCAGTGTACTGAGACACCTGAAAAGCTCTAAATGTAAATGTTATTTTACTTTTTATATTTTCTACATTCTGGAGCAAAGTCCATTTTTAATTCATCTGTACAAGGCAGCTGGAGAATTTCACAAGGGATCTTCTGACACTTTTTCCATATTGTGGAAGATGTCAATTGTGATGCCAGTTGCGTTGTTAGGATTTTTAAGTATTTGCAAGGAAGATTTTACTTACAATCCATCTCCTGAAAAAGTTCTGAGATTGTCTAAGAACAAATGAATAGAATAAAAGTAGGTTACATCTATTTTAGATGTCTCTGGAAAATTGTCTCAAAGAAAGAAGTTTTTCTTTTCCCAATTTGTGCTACAAAAATGAGTTGTTTAATTAAATTCAAACACCACAGGTGTCGTGAGGCATTTCAAGTTGAAAGGAGTGGTGCTTCTATTTGAGTGTTATTAAATGAAATGGTTAAAACAAGCACCAAAATGCTTTAATAGACTAGCTTCCCTTCTGGGAAGCTTGTTGATCCTATCTTTTTCACTAATACGGATTACAGTGGCTTAACTGTAATTCACTCCAATTTTGGGAGCAATTTTCAGATAGCTTTGATTTATAGGGGAGAATTTAATTCTGAATAGTAACTATCAATAACAAAGATAATTAGGTGTTTCTTTTTTTTTCTGAGAGGAGAAGCAACTCTTAAGGTCAAATATTAAGGAAAACCACATAATGATGGCTTTGTTAGGAAAATTGATCCCATGCTGCAGGAAATCTTTCAAAAGCAGTAATTGCTGTTTATATGAATGATGCAGCTGTGCTCTTCAAGCTATGGTGTACTTCTAGCAGTGTAAAAGTTCTCACGGAGTACCTTTGGGGTAAAGATGTGTGTTGCTTTTATTTGATTTTCTAAATATTGAATAAGTGCAGCATTACATGAAAAAGTAGTGCCTAAATTTAGACATAAAGAATCTTTTTCTAGTTTGTCATTATTATTAAGGAGGTTTCTTGACTTAAGGGAAAAGAGTCTGTCTCAGTCATAAAAATGCAATTATTTTTATGGGTAAGCTACTACACTAAACTGGCGTAAATTTTGAGGTGATTTTCCCAGTGAGGAGTTCAGTGTTCAGAAGGAGGGGAAAATTAGGATTTTCAGGAAGAGCACTGCTGGTGTTAGTTTAGAGAGTTCAGTGCAAATAGTGCAAAATCCTTGCTGGAAGTGCCATCTCATGAATGTACTTTTATTCAAGCCTATATGCACTTGAAAACTTGCATCATCTGTGATGAGATGATTTTATAAAGAACTGCTTGGTTTAAGGCTATCATGCAGGCTTCTTACTCTGTTGTAGAGATGGCAGTTTGGTCCCATTGACTGTGAAGCAGTGCAGCAGATTTCTGTACAGTGGCTGGGGTTTTTAGCTTCAGCACTGTTAAAACATCAGAATTGCATTAAGGAATGAAAGTACTCATTTTAGATCATTACATCTGTGGCACTGACCTGATTATAATTCACCTTTCTTCAGTTTGCTGTATGCCAGTGGACCTACCTAACTGGGGAGCTAGAGAAAAATATAAACCACAGCTGTACAGGTATAACAACATTTCTGTAGGTTTTGTGATACATGCATATCTGCAAGCTTAAGTGTAAAAGGATTCATGCTGCAGGAGTTTCTAGGTCCCCTAGAAGGACACTGCTGTATCAGATAGTTGTGTTCTTAGGTTTTATCCATCTTCTGTGGGAAGAAGGAGAAGGGAGGAGAGGAGGAGCCTAGTGTGTACTAAGTAAATTCATTTTCTGCAGGTTAACTTAGTTGATAATGATGACATCTAAACGTTGGTGTTTTTAAAGATAAAAAGAATTTAAGGTTAGATAACTGCTTGTGGTTTTCTGATTTTTTTTTTCTAGATTTCTTTAGTACCAAGGAGGAAGAAGTGATCTGTGAAATTTGATGCTGTGTTAAATCATTTGAGCTTAGGAATGATAAATGTGTGCACTGTTTTGCACTGTTAACTTTTAAGTGTCTATATTGTTTAGTAACAAAAGGATGTGGTTGTTTTTTTCCCCCTCCCTTTCCTCTCCTGTTTTCAGAAGGCTTTGAAAGTTCCATGTCCCATCTTTTGACATTCTGGAGGAATCACATGAAGTGTTCCCTGCACTCTCACCCAGTTGCACATCATTGTGAATGGCTCTCCTTGGTTTTTATAGAGCAAGATGATGACATGTGGGAAGCTGCAAAAGCTTTACTACTCATTTATTTAAAAATTGATAGGTTGGTATGCATTTTATTTGACTGAACTATGAATGATAATGTAATGAGGTTGTTGTGATATGCGTAACACTTCCATTGATTACTTTTATATGAAAGATGAATATTTTTAGTAATAAGGTCTGGGTTATGTGGTAATGGATAATGTAAGAGCTGTTAACTTTTCTGATAATTTGGTTAAGTGTTTTTTCATTGAAATGAAGGAGTTGTGCAACAAATTCCTATTAAACACCATAGCATATCCTGTAATTGAGAATAATTGACTTCACATTCTAAGTAGTGGTTAACTACAAATAAAAGGCAAGGCTGCTCTCTTTCAACACATGTGATGAATATGATCTTGTGATCAAATTTCAAGAATGTAGGGACCTCTGGCAAATTAGTGCTCTCACGTCTGGACCCATGTAAATTCTAATATTGTCACTACTAACATCAGAAATGCTTTTTTTGTAAATTTGCCCTGGAGGTTCACTATTTCATTGTTCAAGTTAACATACAAGATAGTATACTAACTTATAAAATATTTTTCAAGCTTCAAATGCAAAGACATTGCAAGTAGTATCTTAGATGCATAAAATAATTTTTAGGCACCTAAATATAAGGCTGTCTTTTTCCAGTGTGGTGGATGTTCAAGTTTACAAAAGTAATACAAAACTATTACAGAGAACTGTTCACATATTTTAAGTATTGCTGCTTCTGGAATTAAGGACATGCTGTTTAAGAAAACCTGCTTTAAGTGCTTTGGCTTCCCAAACTGATCTGCCACATTCCTGTGTTCATTCTCTAATATGAAAACTGCTTTTTTTTCCTGATGTTTACTTTTTGACAGTCTGACTCTGGGATGTTGGAGTTCAAAATACTGCATACTGTAAAACAGATTTCAAACTTATCTTGTGTAGAAAGCTCATCCAACAAAACAAGTTACCTTGCTGGGAATCCTGTAGGTGTTTTTTTTCTTCGCTGATTTTTTGCCCAGAATTTTATTTAAAATATTTTCCTGGAAATCTATCACTGTAAAATATGTAGGTCCTAGCATGTTTGCATTTATTGTCTGTTAGAGAACATCAAAAAAGATCAAGAATAAAATTTTCTGGAAATGTCTGTTCTTAACTGTAGAATTCCACTGAATTTAATCCATTTCACAATCTACTTTTCAGGTTACGGGGTGATGCTGCAGATAATTCAAGTCGGGAAGAGGAGGAAAGCTGGGACTTCCATACACATGCAAATGGCTATAATCCTCATTGCGTATTTTTATTTTTTCTGGAAAAAATTGCTTTTGATTCCACAGTACTTCTAGATTTTTTGATTTCATCAGAAACTTGCTTTCTGGAGTACTTGGTAAGGTACTTAAAACTTCTTAGAGAAGACTGGCATCAGTTTGTAAACATCTGTAACCATTTTGATACCAAATGTGGCTCTTCTCAAGCAATGTCTTCTATCAAGCCTGAACATCAAGAAAAACAAAGCTGCATGGCTGGTGTGAGCTTGCAAAATGCTTGCTGTGAACCAGAACCACAGACTTTGATACCTTTGGCTTCTTCTCACAATTACTTAGTGTTTACAACAGAGCAAGGTGATAATGAAGTTGCAGAGTCTAACCAGTCTAACTCATTGCTATGCAATGATAATACATCTCTGCTGGGTTCTCTTCAAAGACTTGTTAATTATGACAGCTCAGAAGATTCTGAATTAGAATCAGTTGGAGAAGAGTGCTTAGTAAACACAAAGCAGATGCCTTTACATAAGGAGTGTGAGACAATGATAAGGGAAGCTGTTTGCAGCTACACAGATGATAAACAGAATAAACTCGAGTCTGAAGTGTTGCCTCTGAAACAAAAGGGATCTAATACCTCATCCAGTCTGGCATATATAGTGTCTTCAGATAACATCATTCCCCAAAGAATAATGTTTTATAAATCAACAAAGTGTTTGGAAGAACTGCAAAAAGCAATTTCTAGATTGCAGGGAAGGAATCTTTTCCCTTATAATCCATCTGCGCTGTTGAGACTACTGAGTCACATTGAGAAGATTAGCAAGAACATGAATTCACAGTAAATCAAAGAAGTATTCTAGTGATTTCTGACTAGTACAATAGAGATGAATGACTTATAAGGCTCATGCCTTTTGCACCTATCAGTGTATTAAAACTGAAATTGGATGAACATGGTTTTGGTTGACACTGTAAAAAGTCTGCAGTTGTGCTCATTGACATGATCTGTTACCTCAGGGTCTCAGGCTTATTTGTGGTATGTATATCGTGCGCTGTATATCAGTAGTAATTGCTAGGAATGCAAAAATTGCTAATAAATAACTTATCTGAAAGAATATCAACAACATACAATATTTGAAGTCTTGTCAGTTACACTTAACATCATTCTAATGTGGCAATTTAGTAGTGATTGCCAGATTGGTGATTTATGGACTCTAAGCAGTTAAGAGGTTAAGTGAAATGAAATACAGTTGGGGACAGATTTAATGTTCATGCTATGTGTATTGAATCTGTGTTCTGCTCCAAGTGGACATGTGGGGGTACTATCAATATCCCAATAATCCATGCCATCTGTTTTTCTTGGTTGAAGTGCTTACCTGGTGCTTAAGAGGTACTGTTTGCTTGATCTAATCAGTGGTGTTGCCACCTCACTGAAAATTATATCTATTTTTTCTAAATATTTCATGGTATGCTCCTTTAATTATGAAGGAATGTTATGCATGATACTAATGCATGTTTTACCTATTTACAGAACTTTTGTTGGAACATTATATTTAAAATCAAGAGAAATGAAATTCCAACATAAATTCCTACTTCCTTTACACGTATTTCATGTAAGTATCAAATATATGTACAAAGTAGAGAATTATAAATTTAAGTATTTGCAGTGCAGTGAGGTGGATGTTGAATGTAATCTTAAATTGCATCCCTTATTGCATCTAATTTGAATAACCTGAAAAGTAAGTGTCTAAGACTCTGCTAGGGAAAGTTAGTTTAGAACAGCATCCAAACCAGCATGGGCACTAAACAGGAAGCCACCTGATGTTGGTAAACTTAACATGCAGCTTGTAATAATCTTATGAGGGTTAGGCAATGGGAAAATACCGATGACGGAGTACTGTGAAATTCCACACCTCATCACTTCTGAAGGAAGCACTTTTCCTCTTGGGATCATCTCTTGACGGCAAGTGATCTGTTCTGTTTGAGGACCAGGTAAGTTGTTTCTTCCCCCTTGCAGGAACTGTTCAGTGAAAAATAGAATAGATGTGAAGACAAATAGTTTCTGAAACAGGCGACTGGCCACCAAACTGCTGTGGACATCTTCTAGATTAGTCTTGAGCTCTCAAACAGTTAATCAACTATCTACTGGGAGGGGGAGAAGAGTGGATTGAAGTTCATAAGTCTATTTAGATGGAGATCACAGTGTTCTCCAGAGACATTGAATGGTATGAATTCTTTCAGACAGGAAGACTTGAACTTCAGTCTTCTTTGAGATGACTGTGCTGTCATCTCGAAGTGAAAGTTATATAGGCAGTATGAAGTCATATTGACATGTAGTAGACCTGAATATTCTGTGCTTACGTTTTGCCTTGGTTGTATGCATAGAGGAGTAAGTAAGAATGTCTGATTGGAAAAAAAATGAAATTTGTGTTTACAGTCACTTGAGTTAAAAACTGTCAGAGTTGTCTGAGCAGAGTAATGCCCAGTTTAGTATTTGAATGCAGTTATACTCAAGGTGCTGCATTGTTCATTTCTGTCAGGACTGGAAGCCTCTGGGCATGTTCAAAGATGCAGCACTAGACAACTTGAGAACTTTTCAGTTCAGACAGGGGAAGTGCCTTTGGCAACTTTGAGCCAGGATTTCTCCAGTTCACAATTTTCAATGTAGGTATTTAAGTTTCAGTGAAATCCTTTCTACTATCCCCTCTTCTTATCTGGGCTTTGCTGACTAGTTCATTTTACTTAAGTAACCTCACTGTTTCACTGAACTTCTTTGCAAGTTAGAAATATCCAGATTATAACCATATTTCTCACACCTTAATGAGATAAATGGGGGGAAAAGGTAGGAAAACAGGAATTTGCTGAATTTGTAAATGTGGCTTGTATCTAACAACTGGCTACCTCAGTGTTTTATACATTGATCTTTTACTATTTATGACCCATAGGAACTGAGATCAAGTAAAACTGACAAGGGTCAAGTTTTTCTTTCTTTATTCCACACAAAATGAGTGTGAGCAGTGCAGTAACTTATAGCTTTATGGCTGCATTCAGAAAATCTAGCACAAGGAAAAGACCTTTGTAAATTAGTTTGTATTTTAATCCATTGAGTACATATTCTGGGTTTTTATTTTGGTTTGTTTATTTTTGAATCTTTACTCTGAAGATTTTATACAGAGCAGTTATTTACTAGAGCAAATTAACTCAGTTACAGAACCTATTGCCAGTGTTAGATTAGAACTTTTGGATTAGGTCAGTAGTATTGTTGTTAGGAGGATAATATGCCTTGCATTTGGCTATTGATATCTAAACATTTTCTTCTGTTAGAGAATGAGATAAATGCCCTGTCTGGAGATCACTGCCTATCTGAGGACTTAACCTGAGATAGTCTCCATCTGTGTTCTGGGTTTTCCTTACACATCAATAGAGTAAATCACACCTTCATGAGGCAAACAGCAGTAGAAGTTGCTTACAGGATGTACTTTTTTAAGGAGTAGTCTTAAACTGGAGTATTTGCAGAGACTAAGATACAGCTGAATCCAGGTGGCTCCCAGTGACTCCATGCCTGTAGTTCTTTAGACATTGAATTTCCTCCAGTACTTACGGTTGCTCTGCCTTCTAGCTTTTACAGTTGTAATATGAGTTTTAATCCTGTAATACAAGAGCAAAATCCAACCTTGAGAATTTCTGTATTTACAGTATTCTTGTAAAGCTCAGAATAAGGAGTCTTAGTTTTTCCTTAGTTTATCATTGCAACATGAAGTGTTTGTACTTCCAAATTCAGTCTGAGATGGTGTCTGAAGCCAGTGTGAAGTATTTTTCACAGCCTGTTAGTCCCAGTAGGAGTGAAAATACTGTAGTCTTTACAGATCTTCTCTGTATTCTGCCTGAAAGTTGTCCAACTGAATCTGTAGATTGTTGTTGCACTTCATACAACTGCCAGACTCCCTGGCTTACACTGAAATCTTGTTAGAAGCCAATTGTGTGTGTCATAGTGGATCATGAGCAGCTTTTTACTATCACTACCTCAGCAGCAGGCATGGACCTGGAATGGTTGAGTAACATCTCTGAGTATTAAGCTTTTCCACGTTGCTGTCATCTTAAATGCTGTGCAATTGAGTTTATTGCTGACTACTATTGGAAACATTCTTTAAAAGAAAAGATAGAATAATGAAGAAATAGAACATAGTTTTTAGGTTTAAAAAAAAATCTTTCATGGAGAATTAAAGAAATCCTTAGTCATTTCTGGTTCTTAATGACCTGTATGCAAAACACAAGCTTTGTCAGTCAGCAATGTCTTTCCAGGGAAGAGTCTTGAAAACACTGCGTAGTAGTTTTTTTTTTTTTTAAAAAAAAAAAAAAAAAGTAGCTAACAACCTGAGAAGTGATTGCATTACAGAATGCTGGTCTCCTTAGAAGGTGGTTTATCCCAAAACTGTCAGGAGTTGTCCAAGAATCTTCCTCATTGTATTCTGATGCAGAGAATAGAGATTTGAAACCTGAAAGATTTTCTTCAAAGAGCTTCCAAATGCCCACAGTGACTTGGAAGGAAGTAACAGCTGCAAAGAAAACAGTGGAAAAGATTATGAAGTCTGTTTTATGAAAGAGCTTGTAGTGATTAAGCCAATAAGATCTGTTGTTAAATAAGTCTGATGTGCTTCATTTTTCATTAACAGTTGGCACTGACTCGCTATGCAGCAAATGTGGAACTCTTAAATGGTTTGTTCGTTTAAATTCATCACCTCCTTGGAGTTGAATCTATTATTTGGTCATCCCAAGCAGAATATCAGTTCTTCTAAAGGATTGTTTCTTCACCTCATTTAAAAACTTTAGCTGGTGTGATTCCAACGTTTTCTCATTTTCAGTTACAAGCAGTTGTAGAGGAGGCAGTTCTTACTAAAACAGGCAAGGGGTTGCCCTTCAGTTTCACTAAGCACGTGCTCATGTTTTGTGTTTCTATTCTGTATGGATAGATAAACACTGACATTCTAAGAATCTCCTGTTAAAGTAATCAAGCAATTTTTGCAGTGTTGTCTTATGTGCAACTGTTACGAATTGCTGAGGTTTATTCTCATACAGTTGTTTAACCAGTACTTCCAGCTCTAGGAATCAACAAGGCATCATCTATTTAATTTTTTAAATCCCCTAAACATTGTGTAGACTGTTGGAAATTAATTAAAAACTCTCTCCTGAATAAATTGATTGAACTGATTGTTAAATTCCTTGCACATGCAAGTATTATTTGAGTAAATTAACGGTGCTGCATTTGAAAGGGAAAAGGTCCAAGCTTTGCACTAGTTCTTTTTATTAAGATTTTGAGTTGCAGATATAAGTCTTAATGCAATGCTTCCTCTAAATGCAAGCAGTAGAAGTTACTCTTCTATTTTTTTAACTATATTTTAATGTACTTTCACTATGTTTTATGAATGTGTAGTTTCATTTGAAAATTATAATTGAGTGTTTCTGTTATTAGAAGGATGAATATGACAAATGTGGAGAAAGTGATGTTAAATCAAGGAGAAATAATCTTATGAAGGATCACTTACAAACAAAGAGATTGGGAAGCTTATATAAAGGAAAGCTGTCCAAACTACAACTATGTGAATGCTTCACTAAATCATATGCATATAGCTCTGTGCTTCTGGGTATGGGTGGATTCTTAACTGCAGCTCTGGAGGCTTATCAATACTCCGTATGTTCAGCATTTAAATGAAATACAGCCAAAAAATTGTGAGATGTAGCGTATTTCTGGTATTTATATCCCTCAGTTGTGTGTGTGAAAGAATGTAGTTAGAAAGTGGTCCCCAGGTAATATTGGTATTGCTTCCTGGAGCCTTTTACCTAAGATGTAGTTGAAGATTATTAATGGTCCTCTTTTGGCACCTTATCGAAAAGCTGGTAGTTTGGGTCAGCAGTGTATTACTGTTCCACCTCTTTCCTCTCCATTGCCTTTACCTCTCCAGTATTACTACTGACTTCTCCTTTCTGTTCAGTTGTCCTGTTGTTCAAGCCACAGATTGTCAAATATTCTGTCTCTCATTTAAGTTCACAGCAATCAAGTTCTGAAGCAATAATTTTAAAAGATTTCAGCATTTTGAGGATTTCAGCCCATTTGTTCAAATGTATGTATTTTGCTTCAGTCCTGCATCAACATTAACCTTACTGTTTGCTCTGTTTGCAATCAGATATCCAGTCTTCAGTTATGATAGATAGAAGAAACTATTTTATAATTATTAGTACTAACTTGCAACTCTGTATGGATTGTGAGTCAGATCATACCTCCAAGTAAGAAAGGTCTTGAGCAGGAAACTTTTAAAGAGATCCTAAATGGATTACTTCATCTCTTTTCTGTTGGGGAAGATTGATATATTGGGAGGAGATAGGAACCCACGTGAAGAAAAGGAGCTTAATTTCTAAGCTACTGATTATGAGATTGAGTTATGATCCTTAAATATGATCCTTAAATATATTTTTGTGACTTTAAGTAATTGATTATCAGGTATCTGTTGATTCTGAGAACCAGAAAGTATGGGATGTCGAGTTCTTTCTCTTCATCTCAAAAGAGAACCAAAGAATGAGTAGAGGGGTTTCTGTAGTGTTGTAAAGAGAATTCAGAATCCAAATTATTGTCAGATCAAATAGTTCAGAATTGTGTTAACTTAGATGTAAATCTTGGGTGGTGAATTCTTGCTAGTCTTAAAGCTAGTTTTAGAGTGTCATACAACAATAAATAGCTGCTTTGCTACTTTTCCTCTTCATATACATGGGATTGAGATTTGATTGTCTATCTGCAATAAGAAAATCAGTTAGGAAAAATGATTGTGTTAACACTGGGAAAATTTGTCTGTGGTCTCTGCAGATAATTTTTTACTTTTTTTTTTCTTTGAAAGAAAGCAAACTGTTGGATTTCCCTTTCTCCCCCTTCCCTGTCGGCATGTGCCATTGTATACAACAGCTCTGATTTTGGAAATGTAATACTGAATCAAAGATTTTCTAGGAAATCTTAAGATGGCTTTCTCTATGGAGAAATTTAACTTGTGATATTTTTTTTCCTTAAAGAAGTGGGCTTTGTGAGTTTTTGCTTTGTTCTACTTTTTTTTTCCCCCGCTGACGTCTTCTACATAATTTATCCTTTCCAGTGAAATGTGAAATAAGGAAATAAGGATCACATACCTCTGTTATCTAGTTACTCAGTCATATGACAAATGGTTTTAAACTAAGACAGGAGATTTAGGTTAGGTATTAGGAGGAATTTTTTCACACAGAGGGTGGTGATGCACTGGCACAGGCTGCCTAGAGAGGATGTGGATGCCCTGTCCCTAGAGGTTTTCAAGACCAGGTTGGATGGGGCCCTGGGCAGCCTGGTCTGGTATTAAATGAGGAGGTTGGTTGCCCTGAATGTAGTCAGGATCCTTGAGGTCCCTTCTAACCCTGGCCATTCTGTGATTCTGTGAAATATATTACACTGCAGGTAAGGAGTAGTTGCATTTTTTCTTTTCCTCCATGAGTAGCGCAGACTAAGATTTTTTTTCTGTGGCTTCAAAGTTAAAGATAACTAACTGAAGAATTGTATGAAAGTTGGGCAATAATTGCAAGTGCAATAGGCAGTTTTAATCAAGAGGATATGGTTAGGTTGTTACTTACATGCAGTGTTTTTAATCTTGTTATAGAATCCAGTGTAGGTAATGCATGCTACCTAAAATAGGCTCCTCAGAAACTGTGTAAAACCAGTTTGCTATTGTTATCTGTAGCAGCCTCAAATTTGCTCCATTCAAACGAAAGCGTTTTTTGCAATGCAGTGCAAGAGTGAAGAAATTATGAAGTGTAAGAAAGAGGTGTTTGTGCCAATTACCTATTACATAACTGGCACAGTATTAGACAAGGGAAATATGAATCAGCTTGCTGTAGGCTTTCCTGATTGGCAAAGTGTTCTTAAATGTTCTGCTTGATTCATGCTAGTGGTTTAGGTGTGGGAAACTATGGAGATAACTTGAAGGAGCAGAAGAGCCCTAATACTACCTTCCTGAAGTAATCCTTCCTGTTTAATATTGCTTTAGTGCTTCAGTTTATTGGATATCACTCCTAGTTTTATGAAAGGTCTGAAACAGCTATTTATTGATATTGCAACAGCTGCAATACTGAACACCTTGAAAAACCTTTTGAACAAACAAAACATTTCAGTCTGAATCTCTTTAGGAGAAAGTAAATGAACTGGATCCAAGTATTGCTGCATCGCATCTTCTTCTGTTATTGTCTTAGGGATAATGACGAAAGTTTCCATGTACTCGAAGGATGAGGTGGGGGTGCAGGAGGAAAAACTGCTCCATCATCAGTTACGTTTTGTATATCCTGCACTCTTGTGTAGCCATCTGCTGTTAGCTCCCTTTAGAGGCAGTACCTCAGGAGAGGTGAAATTTGGGTCCACCTTTGACATGTTGGTTCCTATTGTATGGGTTGTTGTCTGCTGACTGCAAGCAGACAGGGAGGGCTAATAGAACTTCTCTGCAGATTTAAAACGTAGATGCTCCTGGCTTTCTAGTGACACCTTTTTCTTCCTTCCAACAATATTAAGAAGCCTTGTGCTCCAGAATGCTAAGTAACACCAGTACTTCTGAATACTGTTGATTATTTGAAGCTGAGGTGACCTGTTGAGGAATGACTTTCAGCCTTATCCCTTAGTCATGGAATTAAAAGCAAATCAATTAAAAGCTTTAATTAAAAGCAAGCCCCCCTCACACCCAAAGCAAACAAAAGAATAGCAGTTAAGTAATTAAATTAATGTTTGTATGGTATCTCTGACCAAACATGTTCAGTTAGTGTGATTTTTTCCTCTGCTGTAGGACTTCCAATAATTCCACTTTATATTCTGAGAAACTGTAACACTTTCATTTTGTTGACTGAGGCTGGAAACATTCCTGAGGTGATCAGTAGGAGGGGAAATTTTTCTAATTTAATTTTGAAACCCTTACTTAATCTGATAACGCATCTAAAGGTGTTGATGTGTTGGGATTTCCTTTCTGTGCAATCAGCATCCTCCTGTGCGTGTCTAGAGCAACATAAGTTGAGACAAATTCTCATCGTGCAACCAAATACCGTGTGATTTAGAACATTTCTTCATCTGCTGTGTTGAAACAGGCACACGGGAAGGCACCTGGCATTACTGCTCCTGAGTTTCACTGAGTAGTTACTCATGACATCAGGATTGCCTTCAGTCAGAAATCTTGAAGTGCAGCTTTGGTGGGTGGGTCTCTGAAGAATTTGAAAGAGTTGTGCAGATGGGGCGTGTTTACTTCTGTCGAAGCAGTGACTGCAATGCCTCTTCGTGGCTAATGTGCGTGTGTTCTCTTTGGCTGCAACATCATAAAGGTAGGAATTTCTTTTGCCCTTTTTTTTTTTTTTTTTCCTGCTTCCCTACATTAGGATATGATCTAAACTGGTAGCATGTCAGCTTTATAATGATAAATTAAAATAACTCATAATAGTTTCAGGATAGAAAGTGGTATAGATGTGAAGAGACCTTATAGGTTGTTGCTAAGTGTTCCAGCCTACGAGAACTGCTTTTCTTTTTGAAGATGGTAAGTACGGATTACAGTTGTACTTTTGCATCTTGTATCATCATTCTATTTAAAGTGCTAGTAAGAACACTTAATTCTAAACTGCAAAGGAGGAAAAATTTTGAGCAGGAAAAATGTTAGCTAATGATGTAAAATGCTTGCATAGGAAACTTTGAATTTAGATTGCTTGAAAAAGCTAGTTCTAGTTTTGTTCTCTAAAATGAAATGCTATTCTGGAAGTAACTCAGTTTAACAGAGTTTTATGTAGGACTTATCTGTTACAGGTCTGAAGTATCTAGTGCTGTGAATGACACATTTAAACCAGCTACCAGAATAACCAGAAATAGTTATTTCACTGTAACACTATAAAACTCAAATAGAGTAATGCTGTATATTTCTTCTGTTTTACTTTTTGTATTGCATACCTATTTTTAGCCAGCTTTTTAGCTTGGACCAAAACTTCAGCTGGAGCGCCACTGTTGATGAAGAGACTATGCTGGTATGCATTAACTGAAGGTCTCTCTTGCATTTGTTATGACATGAATAGGATGCCAAGCAGAGGCTGCAATAATGAAATACCAGTTACGTTCTGACTCCTCCTCTAGTTGGCTTTGTGGGTGGAGAATGTATGGGCAGGTTAAACCGCAAAGAAGGGGATAACCAACAGGTGGAGAACTGAAAACAGTGGAGCACAACAGACTTAAGATCTGATTCAGGGTGATGAGGAGATGAATGCACAAGTTTGAGTCACCATGCATACATGATAGATGAAGACCTTGACTGTCCACCAGCCCCTCTTTCAGGAAGCTGTAAATAAGACAGTTCTCTAGAGTGAAACTGCACCAGTGCTGTCTCTTTCCCTAATTCCCAAGGGCTAATTTAAAATGTTGAGTCATCTGCCGTGCAGGTGAAAAAGCTTACATCTTTTGCTTCTACACCCTCAGGTTCACTTTCCAGTTCCTGATTGTTCTGTTACCTTCACATATTTTGTGACTCTGCTGTACTTAGTGCCTCTTATGTTCTGACAAGTTTTACTAATGAGTTCTTGAAGGAAGTGGTGTCCCTCTAGGTCTGCTCAAACTTATGAACTAAGCATCTAAGAACATGTAGTTCTGATTGAGCTTTCTTCATGGAACTAATTTTTTCTTAAACTCTAAATTATTGTGTAGCTCTTTATCCAACTCTGTCAGTGTCAGGGATTTTAAAGCTTAGAGACAGGCATAGTTTGCACTATAATTAAACATAGTGAGAGCTATTTTTCAATCTTCTAAGCTGCATGAGATCTACTAAAGCAAATACATACACTCAGGAATGTTTTATCTTTAACTAGACTAGAGTATGGTAACTTTCACCCAGAAAATGAATTCTTTCAAACAGTCCTGATTCTCTTTCCCCTGTACTACAAGGGAAAGTGTAATAAAACTCAATTGCCACCTTAATTGAGATTTACTTCGTGCTATTTTGGCCTGCTACAATACAGAAACCAAGTTACAAGGCAATGTGATAGAATAGTAAAAGAAACAAAATATTCCAATTGCCTTCTAACTAGGGACTTGTAATTGTTTACAGTTGAAACTTGTCCATATTAAGGAGTAAATTTGAAGTTAAAGGTCTCATAGCAATCTTAATTCAGCTGTGTTATGTGTATAAAGTATTTCAGTGTTTCATCATAAGAACCTCTAAGTCCAACAGCTTTTTCATTTTGTGCTTCCATTGGTTGTATGCGTAGGGTGGGTAAGATGTCATTCATGCTGTTGGAAATCTTTGGGCAACATGCTGTTCAGTATTAGCAGAACACAGATCTGTGGCTGAAACTTGTGTGTTGCCTCTAGCATTTATTGCTTAGTCTTAAGCAAAACAAAAATAAAAGCTGTAACAGAGTTGTTCTGATATTACTTACTCTTTTAAACCACTTTAGTTTAATGTTTAAGATCAACGGCTTGGAACAGCTTTGCTATCTTTTTGATATATGATGCTTTTTCTTTCCAAAACTCACTGAACCAGATTAAACAGTTCTACCAAGTGGTGGCATAAATAGGAGAGTTATGTTATTCTTGCTTTTTGCTGATTTGTCCTTTTTCTATTACACTTCCAGAGTGGCACTGAGTAGATATCCTAGAAAAGATGCTGAGAGAAACTACTTTTTTCACTGGCATGTTTGTGTTGGTGATCTATTGAGTTTTCCAGTGTATTCAATAAGTGAAGATAAGAGGTCCTTCTAACAATTCCTTCGAACCTGGATATCACCTTCCCTTAGTTCTGGTCTTGGAAATTCAGTTTTTGCAAAGCAAGAGCTTTTGCATGGAGAGTACAATCAAGACTTGCCTATTTCTTTTTATTTATTCCTTATACTGTAGCAGTCAGTAACTAAACTTCAAAGCAGCTCCTATCTTGGATTTTCTAAATCTAACCAGGTAGTTTCTGGCTTTTGTCAATCCAAAATTTGTCATTTTTTGCTTAACATCAGTGAAAATGTAAGTGTTTTTTCTTTAACTATACATCAAGACTTCACGGAAAAGAGCTTGAAAGGAAGGTTCACTCTGGTACTTCCCAACTGCGTAGGCTTTTCTTTAATTACAAAGGATGCAGTTCCTAAACTAACCATTCCTGATTTTCCTGTTTTACACTAGCCCAGTTATAGTACTAGATTAGGCTACAGAAGAGATCCTTAGCAAGGAGTTGATTAGATGTATTTACTTGCAGTGTTTATTTTCCAGGATACAGGGGAACCTTCCAATTCTCTGAAATATCTGTTTTATTGTTGGACTGACTTTTTTTTTTTTAAAGATCCTTTCAGAGTAATGGCAAAAATTCCAGTTCTGTCAGTGAAAAATGACAAAATGGGGAGCTATGAGATATGGTTTAGTGGTAGCAAGGGTAATGGGAGGATGACTGGACTAGATGATCTTGTAGGTCCGTTCCAACATTGTGATTCTATGATTCCTCACCTCTTTCTTTCTCTTCTATGAAAATAATGTTGGCATGTTTAGCTGGGAAGTAGTAGGTATTTTCACCCTAGGTTGAGCAGAGTATCTGTCACTCAGCTGTTGTTTTCACACCTGATATATAGTGATATATAGCTGTTTCCTTGGCGCTGTTAGAAGCTGCAAGGAAGAAGTTCTGAGCTCAGCAATCCTAGAAAAAGGATGCTTATGCTGGGCAGGCTTTCAGATTTCTTATTAGAGCCAATCCTGAGTTAGGACAGACTGGGCCTTTGCAGCTGCTGCTGATTCTTTGGAAGCAGAGTATGTATAACAACACGCTCTGAGGGTAACAACTCATGACAGTTCATGCAAGCTATGAAGACTGGCCTTCTTTGAAATCTGGTATCTACAGCCTGATTCCAGCACTGGAAAGGGCTGCCACCACTTGGGCTTATTCTCTGTGCCTTTGTTCTGTCACAGGACCCTGACAAAAGTGAGTGTTCTCTAGTTTTATGCTGATGTTGTGGGAAAGCAAGCCTGGATTCTGATAACTGCAGTTATAGCACTTCTCAGGGGTGAAGATTTCTTGGCAGTACAAAAAGAGCTTGTTGCAAAACACTTCACTTGCCCAAGTACTGAGAAACTGGTTCTCCCATGTTCCACCTAGATTTCAGGCACTGTATGAGGTGATGCCTTTCTATATGGCCATTGCTGCACATCAGCCCTGTTCCTGGATGGCAGAAAGGACAGCTGAAATATCTCTACCTATTTATTTGTCTCTACTACAGGAGGTACGAGTGGTGAATGCCTTTCACTTCCCATGCATGCTGTGGGCACTTGAAGAGGTGTTCTATGGTTACTGGTCTTCCTGACCTGTTAGATGTAATAAGCTGCCAAAAATAATTGGTTTTAAAACAAAACTAGACAGTATAGACAAAACATTAAAGAACATGCAAGTGCTTGTCTGGTCTACTTGTAAGACACCACAACTATAGCCCATATGGAAAACCATAGCAGGAAAAAATACACAACAGGCATTCTTTCTGATGGCACTGGAAATGCTCTGAAAATGTTTTGCTCTCTGCCATTCAGCCTATTGCCTGGTGAACTGACATGGAGTAAGGGATTCTTCAGAGAGATGTTTCTCTACCACGGTTGTCCCAGATGCCTCGTAATCAGGAGGGGACGTTAGCAAATGAAGATAGGTTTTTTATAACAGATAGCTTGCTAGAAACAAATGAACTGTGCGCCTTTTTTATCACCTATTCCCCGTCCTCTGGCCTCTCATTTCGCATATCTCTCAGCCATTGTTAAGGGTCAAATGATCAAAAATTTAAATGGAAGCTCTCAAGGTAGAGAAAGCTGATAATGGGGGTTAGCATCTGGGACAGTGGTTGCTGTAGATGTGATGAGTATGGCACAAAGCAGGATTATTGGTATTGGTCATGCTGTGGAGTTGTTAAAATAACCTTTAGGGTGGAGAGGTTAGGATAATGATTAGTTATTAAAAGTGTAATTGAAAATCATGGGGGAATAGCCCCACTACCTGAATAACCTCTATTACTAGAGGGGAATCTTCAGAACTGCCCAGGGAATGACCTGATTTGCTACAGTGAAAACAGTGTAGGGTGAAAGTCCAGTTCAAGGATAATGAAGCATAGCAAGCTGTGCAAACAGGTGTAGAATCTCATCGATGGTTTTCTAAGAATTTCTTGAACAGCTATCAATAGGGATGGTCTAATCTGCTGTGCACCAGGCAGAACCTGTTTGAAATACAGGGGCTTACACAAGAGAGAGTTTCAGAGAATCCACTTTTCTGTGACTCTAGTTGGAGTTGCTGAGCAAGGATTTCTATGGACGTCTGTGGGCTCTGCATCAGACCCCAAATTCCAGAATTTCCTTGGATATTCAAGTTAAGGATGTGCTTATGAGCTTTAAATAAAGGTGTATTAACTAATACATGACCTGTGAAGATAGTTGCCTTACTATATGACTGTGTGAAAGGAAAACATGAATTGCTTAGATACCAAGAATCCAATTTTGGAATGCACATTTCTGAGTCCTTGCAGGGTTTGAGAATTCTGGGTGCATATTTAGTCACAGCTTACCTTCTGTAGTCCAACTGTTAGTGCTCTTTCCACTGTGTTTTAATAGAGTGGCCAATTTAACTTACAGTTACAGGTTGCGATAACTTGCAATGCACAGTCTAGTTTAAAAATACAGATACATAAAGGAGCACAGTGAAGTAATGAGTGTCTCCCCTGGTCTTCTAGGGGAGCATGTCTGCAAGCTTTTCTGCCTGACATAAAATGTCACGTTTCAAAGCTCTGTTTCATTATCATGGCGCCTGCTAGCCGTAATTAAGGGTCTGTTAGCAGCCCCATTATAAATCCTGACTTCCAGGAGTTTATAATTCAGCAGTAAAGAATTGCTCTAGGCTGAAAGTTGGCTTATAAAGTCTCAGGGAAGGAACAATCATGATTTCTTCATCCTTTATTTTTGCACTTGCTTATACACACAATCCATTCAGTAGATTTTACTGTCCCCTTTTGGCATTTAAAAAGACTAAATGGTTGAGTTATTAATATTTCAGTGCTGACTACTGTTCATGGCCAGTAAATTAATTCACAGTGCTTGTTAACCCAGCTCTGTTTGACAGGTACAAGTCACAGTTTCACAAACCTGCTGCAAGTCTTCTGATTAATGGAAACAGCCCTCCGTGAATTGCAGCAATTACTCATTAGCTGTTGATTACAGTGGGTTTCAGTACTCTGAATCTGGAAAGCCTGTGCTGTGTGAATGCATGAAGCTGAGTGTCCTGATATTTCACATGGGTGAAAGTTTACATGTGGCTGTAGGCAAACCTGGGTTTGTGTGCCTCCAGTACAGTGGAGTAGGGACAACATGAAAGGCCCTGAACCGCTATCTGTCCTTGGCCTGAGTTGATTTAGTCACTTGATGCTATGCAAATGGGTCACTGTAAGCTCTTCCGATGGGAAGTTTATGACAAAGAGGCCTGGCTGGATTTCCCAGCCCAACTGTTTCCTCATTCAAACTATGGTTTCATAAAATCAATTATTTCCTCTAAACAAAACAAAAAATTATGAGGAAATTTTATAATGGAAAAAAAAATTCATTTTATTACTCATAGAAGTTATAGAAAGATTATGTTGCCTTATGGAAAACATAATAGTGATTTCTGTTTTTATTCTATTTTAGAATATTTTCAGAGGATATATGTAAAAAATTTGGACAAATTATAAAGTTCTTACAATTAAATGAGGGGAAACAAAAATGTATCTACGTACATAATGTAGAATGGAAGGGTTGAAAATGAGGCTTTGAAAAGAATGAAATTTTGGGGGTTAGTGAAACAATCTTTTCCTTCAAGAACAGATTTCTGACATTTTGTTCTGATCCCCAAATTTGCTTATTGCACTCTGTAACTGTTATACTTGGTCCTGTGCATAGTGGTGTTTACGAATTGGGATCAAAATGCATATTAAAAGTACTACATCAAGCAGCAGCAACTCAGCAGCAAAATGCCTTCATTATTGCAAGACTAAGTCACCCCCTGGACTTTTTCCTTTTCTTTCTTTCATCCTCCTATCCCCCTTATCTTTAATTGAGAAGAGTGGCATAGGGGACATCAGTTCTCATTTGTGTTGCTTACGTATTTGTGTGATAGATTAGAACCAGTTATTGTAAAAGATTTGATCAGATATTAAATAACCTCATTTGAATGACATAAGTGAGACTGCAGATTTAAAACAAACAAACAAAACAACAAGTTCTGATTTCAACGACTCATTGAAATCAATGATTCATTTATACCAGCTAAAGATCTAAAGATTCAGGTCCATTATTTTCTCTTCTCTTAGTATATAATCCCCCCTGCATGCCTGCAGTAGCACTATGGAGTGCCTCTGCACTCCCAGCAATGTGAGCACAACCTGTGCTGGTCAGGGAGCACGTTTGTATAGGACCCAAGTCTCCTGTATTTATTTGCTTGTACCTTATCTGTAGGAAATGTCCTGCCAGCTGGGAGCCACTGCTTTTCACAAGATTCAGTATGTTTTGTTTCCTGCATTTTTCTCTTTTAATATGATGGGAATAATTTTCAATTATCTTTTCATTTGCTTAGCATGGCACATATATTAAAGACACTCAACAGCTGGTTCTGGTGGGAGAATATTTGGATGCCAATCAATTGCACGTGGGCAGATTTTGTAGACCGTGATGGCCTTGTCTTTCCAAAACCACAACAGTTGTATGCCACAATACCGTATGCTTTCGTATTGCTGATTATCCGATTCTTCACTGAAAGGTAAGAAGCATGCATTCAGTTTTACATTCTTGTTAGTTTTCATTAATGCTAAAAAAATAATTCAAAAACAAGATATCATTACATTCTTATGTTTTCATGATGGAAGATTAGTTGGTAGTCTGCTAAAAATACCTACTGTCAAAACAGTGGAAGATGAAAAACTTGGAGATAGTTTCGCTGTTAGGAATGTGATTGCAGCCCAATCTAGAAAGAAGGTGTTTCTGTACAGCTTTAGAACAGCATTTGGATAACTCCAATTATGCCCTTCCAGAAGAGTTACAAATCCTCCAGAAACATTTTGGTTTCTTTTTGCTTTTCCTCCTTTGGTAGAAGCATAGTTACTGCTCCTTCAAACCAAACATCTCCTTTTGGATCAGCACACTGATCAAGGGGATTGATCAAGGGGCTGATCAGTCCCAGGTGTCCAAATGGAGCAAACTGAGGCAAACTTGAAGAATCAGTTTCTCCTGTTTTTTTTTTTTCCTAACTCTGGCATTGCAGGTTGTATTGCTTCTGCAACTGGAATTTTAATGGTACAAGCAGGAGTTGGTTCCATAGAAGAAAGCTACAAAAATGTTAAAATCTGTAGTGTTTTGACTTACTCATTTGCGTAGCTTTACTTGACTTTTTCTTTTTTCTCTAAAGAAAATGATTAGTAGGTTTTTTGTAATTATTTCAGGATAGAAGGAGGAAACTTGGAATGTCAGAAGTTGGACAGACTTGAGACAGAACCAGATAAAATCTTTCATATTAGAGATCAAAAGTGATTTGGATCACATGTTTATAACCATTCACAGTGTCTACTGAGTAAATGCTTGCCTGGCTGTCTTACTGGATTACTACTGGAAATTGTTCATGTGAAAAATTAGCCCACACATCTGGCATGCAGTGAGTCTGCCCATGAATGAAGAAAACTGACTAGTACTAAAGTAGCAGAGAATCAATTGCTGATATCAGCAGAGGCAGGGGGCTTTTCTCGGAAGAGCCTGCCCAAGCAGAAGGGCAAAGCAACTGGCATGCTCTGTAGCTCCTTGGAGGGCAAAATGGAAGAGAAGGAGAAGAAGCCCTCTGTTGTTGAGGGAATTGCTGTGTGCCATGTGCTAGAGGCCGCATGGAGAATCTTGTTTCCCGGGCCATGGCAGCCCATCATAGTATGTCAATTGCTCTCTGCCTCTAAGAGAAAGTATCCCAGTAGCAGTCTTCCAGCTCAGCTCACATGAAGAAACTAGTTGTTCTTGTTTCATGTACCTTTAACTATTGCAGAACTCAAAACAAAAAACAAACCAAGAAGACAAAATTTAGAGTTTTTCCTTTAGCTTTGTATCTTTTCAGGACCACAAGCTCAAGTAATTGGATCTGCATTTTTGAATAGCTGCTAATATGCTATTGTTATCTCTTGGGATTAGTTAGTGAGATCTTTTTTTTTCTCATGGTGCGTGGTCATATCCTATGGACAATTAAAATGCTTCAGAATAACTTCATTCATATCCTGGCATGAGAACAGCTGAGGTCTTATAACTGTGTTGCATTTTTTTAAGCTTTTCATTGCATGTTTTTTCAGATATGTTGCTATTCCTCTAGCAAAAGCCTTAGGTATAAAGAATGTAAGACGTGTGAAGCCGCAGCCTAATCCTGTTTTAGAGAGTTATTTCCGGGAGTGCTCAAGACATCCATCTCAAGTAAGGATTCTGATTCTTTTGAACTAGTTTTGGTTCTTGGAAAATCACAGGTTTTACTGTTTCAATAAACCATCAACAATGACATCATGGAATGAGTTCCATCTGATTGACAGATGACTTAATTTATTTGGGTTTATGTTGCTATTCTGCTGACAAGGGTATATAGCATCCAAAATAGAAAATATGTTTAAGATGTTTAATTTTCTGGCATGCTCTTGTATGTTAGACTGTAAGAAGTATTTCCAGCGAAGATCAGCGCTTCATCTTCTTTAACTCTTTCTGCCTGGACAAAACATCAGCTGATGTCTGTTGTTGGGAAGTGGTATCATATTTATTGCAAGTAGTAATATTGGAACGCTGGGATGGAAGCCCTTTAATCTGTAACATGGCTGCATACTTAATCCTGGCTTATGAAAGAAAGAGAAATATCTGTGCATTACCTTGCTGTCTATTTTTTAAATTTGAATAAGTAAAAGATAAAAGCCAACATTTACCATCCCGAAATATGAAGCAACCTGATTGTTGATGAGAAACAGGTACCTTGCTGTGATTGCAGTCTCAAAGTTCATTTAATTGACTACAAATACAATTGCAGCATTCCTACACTGATTTTGAAAAGAATTATGTGCTCAGCTGATTATTAATACATGGAGTTTTACATTTTTACATTCTATCCTTGACTTAGCCTTGCTTTGTTGGTTTTTTTTGGCCTCATTGTGAGGAGTAGATGTATTCATGTTCACATGTGAGCTCTTCTCTATCTGAACAAGTGTCTTGATCTCTGCTTCATAACTTCCTTTTGCATGAGTGCAGTTTGCCAATTAATTTCTGAAGGGATGCACAACATTTGCATATTCATACTTCTCAATGTACATAGAATTCAGGCTGCATCCTTTAGGTGTCTGGCTTAGGGACCAGTGTCTGAGAGTGCATGCAGAGGCCTGGCTGTCATCTGGGGATATCTAGGCTCCACTGTCTGTCAAAACAAAGTCAGTATTCCTGTGTGACAAGTGGAACACCCTTCTGAATAGAGCCTGTTCACAGTGCTGTGCTCCCCAGCAGCTGAAGTGTCCTTTGCTTACATACCACAGCTTTTTTCCAAGGGAAGGAGACCAAGTGAACTGGACTTACCTTGGCAGAAAGTGATGCTACCAGCCAGTATTTACTTACTAGCCTCGGGGTAAATTACTTCCCTAGGGGGTGAGTTGAATGCTGCCTCCATTTCTGCAACAGCTTCAGGGCAGATCAGCCCACGCCGTTTTCATTTTAGGATGGAGGAGAGGGAGGGAGCCCACAGGCTGCATGTGGAGCTCTGGGCACCCAGAAGCACAGCAATCACGTGGCCAACAGAGAAGACAGCTCATTACCCTCAGCTCACCAGGGCAGGAGCCATAACCTTGTGCTTAGCACCTGACATGGCTGCACAGCGGAGCCACTTCAACCTTCAGAGTGCAGATAAAGCACAGGCACTTGGCGGCCAATGAATTTTTTGGCAGTTGCTCAAGCCTTAATTTATTTTTAGGCATTGAAAGAAGGCAGTCTGGATTTTGCTTGGTAAGATTAACTGACTTGCCCTGTTGCATAGCAGAACATCAGATTTGAGAACAGAGCCCAGATCACTTTGATGCCATGTCTTACCTGAAAGACTCATTTAAATACAATCTGGCAATTATGTAATAAGATTATGTATTGGATACACTGATAATGTGTAGTGATGCATGACACTTCAGAAAGTTACCCTCAGCAAAAACTCTTGCTTAGCAGTAAAAGTTTGTAGAATCATAGAATTTCCCAAGTTGGAAGGTACGTCTTTTAAACAATCAGAAGCCACCAGAAAAACAGTAGCATGGTTTGTAGGCCTGTGTATTTCATACCCACTTCAGTAATATAAATTAGTGTCCTGAAAATCCAGGATTTCTGTAAATGTCATTCAAAAGGTAAATTGGGAAACCTGCAAGTTAAAATGGCATGGATAGTTTAATATTAGTAATATTTTTAAATGAAGATCTTACAATGGCTGGGAAGCCAACCTGTGAAGTACAAAACCAGCGAAGATGAAATCAGTGTAGGTTTTGTTGTTAACACTATTACATTTTTTTTTGCAGTCAGAGATTCAAGGCCTTGCCAAAAAGTGCAACTGCACAGTCCATCTGGTGGAGAAGTGGTTTAGGAGACGACGAAACCTTGAGATCCCAACGGTGCTTCGGAAATTCCAGGAAGCTTTGTAAGAAGAGACAACTCTTGTTGTTATTACTGATTTTTGTTTTGGGGAAAAACAGTGATTTAGGTCCTCAGATGCCTTCCTGGCAGGGGCTCATTTCCAGGAAGCTGGGTCTGTCTGACAAGGGTTTTGGTTTGTTTGTGCATTTACAAAGAAATTTAAAGGAACTAGTAAGATTTCTCCAGATTTGTAGCTTAAAAATATTAGATCAAAGACTGTAAAATATTTTAAGCTTCTTCACTGTTTAGAAAGGGACTTATTTGTAGGTTACTGCTACGTAATGCTTGATAAAAACATGTAGAGAATAGGAAAACATGTCTCTATCTGCCCATAATCATAGGGGAACAAAAGTACTTATTCACTCTTGTTTAAATATGCATCTGTGCTGTCAGCTTGGAATAATATTTTGTCCTGATGTTGGTTCAGGAGCAGGAATCATGGCATCCTAATGAAGCAGTAGGTGTCACAACTTGAACACAAGGTACCATACGGAACATGAGCTCAAGTATGCCAATGAAAGTGGCCTGTTGAGCAATTCTGAGTGATAATGATGAATATGGAAGAAGTTTCAAAACCTCCTTCTGCATCTAATTACAAACCAGCAGAGCATTCGAGTCTGCTTTTTTCACAAATCTGTGAGAAATTCCACATACGTACACATGTTACTAATTAATTATTCCAGTGTAATCCAAAATCTCATATAAATTGCAAGTCGCCAAGTGAGCAGCACAGCTTTGCTTACGTAGCTCATAATTTTTCAATAGTGAAATTTACTGTACTAGTGTAAAATACTTTCCTAATGTCCTGTCTATTTGGATTTGCAGCTCGTGTAACTACTTTAGTAACAATTCACGTGATCATAACATTTAACCTCTTTTAGTGTAGATTAGTTTAAGGAATGAGGATTAAAAGCTCAGAGTTGAGTAGTTTATCAAGATTATTTTCAGTGTGAATCAATATTATAATGATTTGATGATCTCCTCTGGGCATAAATCTAGTTGTTAGGCATTTAGGTGTATTGCTTTGAAACCTAACTGAGGAAACTGTCTTGGCAAATGATATCCATGTTTTTTGCTGTTGTTCTGTGGCTGAGTTAACTTTGGCAAGTGACAATAAGATTTCCTAGTATCAATACAAGAGCTGCCTGCTGTGGGTCCATTCTTCTAGTTACACACAGCCAAAGACAAAAACTTGCTCAGCAGCTTAAGTTAGAATGAAGCAAACAGGTTTTTCTTGTGCAATTCTGGAGACCTTGCTCTGCTCTTTGTGTCAGTGAATTTAATTGGATTTAATTTTCAAGGCAACAGAGAAGGATCAGAGCTATTCCATGTTAGTAGTCAGCGTTATGAGCATTATGACACTTTTGAAAGCCTGCAATCTCCAGGATCATTTTGATGAATCACAGGGAAGATGTGATGAGCCAGATCTAAACCGTACTTAAGCTATTAGCGTTCCCAGTTAAGCAACACTGAGGTTTGGAAAGGTCTTTGTGTGAAACCTCCCTGCCTTAAAAGTCTCAAGAGCCTTTAAATTCACCCATTACATTATTTTTTGTTAGACTCAATTCAAGAGAAAAAAAAATCAAGAGAAAAATTCCTGAAGTTAAATCAGAAAGATCCTTTTACATCACTGTTGTGCAGTGCTGTCCCTGGTGGCCAGTTTCAGAGTTTATAAGGCACATAGTGCACAACATTTTGTGCATTTGGATGAATTTTACTTGGGGCTTTGTTAACAAAATTCGTAAAGAATCTTGGCTGAATGCAAAACGAGATAGTTCTCATCTGGCTGTCTTGTTCATATGATGAGTTAATCTGAAGCACTCTGAGTATTTACTGCCAAGTGCTTTGGATATGCATACTTGTAGGGCTGGGGGCTAATGGTGCAGTCAGGAAGCTGCTGAAGCATGCATACATATTACACTGAACACAGAATCTGTTCCGTGTTCATTGGACTACTCACACCTCTCTTGCTGGAAATATGAAGAGAAATAACAGCAGAATCAGCCTGTGTGTAGTCAGTCATGTGCCACAGTGTTTTTCCCTCTCGTTTAACTTTGAGTGAGGTATTACTTATGAGTTCCACCTTCCCCTTCTATTTTCTTTCCTAATTTTTCCTTTTTTTTTTTTTTTTTTTTTTGTGAAGTGAGTGTTATAAATTGTTTTTTTAGGAAAGGTGCTTTAAAGTAGAAATGTAAAATGATCATTTATCACCAGCATATCTTCTGGCACTTCTATAATTGCTTTTTGACTTCTTCTGCAGGCATGATGCATACTCACTTATCTGGCCTCTACTGTCCCATGTACTCATTTTCTTTATTGTTTTTCTTCTCAAACATTGGCTCAGTCTTTGAACATGTCGTTCTTTTACCTGGGACAGACTCCAGGTAATGCAGGGCTCAGAAGAGAGAGGCTGCTTCTACCAGACTCATTGTTTCTCAAATGGAGCTTCATTACCATTTGCCAAAGACCACAATCATCGTTTTTATACATCTCTCGATTCATTAGTGTCAATGAAAGCAGAGTTCTTGTCAAGGCTCTTTCTCCTTTTTAGCAACTCACTATTCTGGGAGGCTGTTTGCTGTTCTCCTTTGTTCTCTTGTTCTATAAAATGTTCTCACCAAGTTTTGGGTTATGTGCCTTTCTCTGTGATTGTGACCTTTCCCACCATATGAAGTCCTGCAGCATTTTCCTGCTGATCTTGAAGAGCTGCTCTGGGAAAGGTCAGGTTTGTTCCTGCGGAGCAGAAGAGGGCAAAGGAAGAAGTTTTCCATCACCTGTAGAGGTGGCAGTGGGAATGCTCCTACCGAGTCTCCAGCCACACCCAGTCCCAGGGACAGTACCTCCCACACAGGTTCCAGATTCATTACAACACTGATTGCTGGCTCCAAATCACAGCATCCTGTTCTGACACATAAGCAATAACACAGTTTCAGTTCACTAGGATACACGGGAGCTTTTTACGCCTTTGCTGACTTACCAGATCAGTGATGAAAATCTGAAAGTTTTATGTTCTTTGATGGATATGCATTTAAACCACAACAAGCTTACACCAAACTTAGATGCTAGTTGAGGTAATTCAGACCTGTGTAGTAAATATAAACTTACCTGATAGCTGTTGGTAAGTTCTATATGGCTTCCCTGTTTTCAGCAACCAGTGTTTTGTTGTTCTTTTAACAACAAAAAAAATCAGACAATCTACTCAGCAATTGAAGCAAGTCACTGTTTGACATTTGATCAGATTGGAAAGTACATGCTCTGTAGCTGAAACTTTTCCTAGTGGTAGGTATGAGATGTTCAGTCCAATGTGAATATTCTAGAGCAGTGATAGAGTATGTTTGATTACAGTAGGATAATCAAACATACATTTTTAGGGAACTTATTACATTTGCTGTGCCTGTTATCTTGATCATCTTGTGCCTGGAGAACACTTGCCATGATCTGCAAGCAAGGGATCTGTGCTATGATAATGTAAACTCACTTTTTTTTTAGCAGTTAATCAAAATATTTGAATGTTAATACTTAGCAACCCTGAAGGTAAATTGTGAGGGTGCATTAATGTGTAAATTATCTGTGATGTACAATGACTTTCTAAAATCTATGATAAAAATTGATAATGTCTATAAAAAAATAACATTCTCTTCATTTTACTCTTGTAGCTGGAGATTTTCGTTCTATTTTGCATCCTCCATTGCTGGATTTATATTTCTATATGATGTAAGTTAATTTTGTGAATATTTGATATTGTATTTTAAACAAAATAAGGACTGATTTCTAGATATTAATGACACTCATTGAAGCTCATGCACTGACTTCAGTGGCTGTTTGGGATCAGAGGTTTGATGTATGTGATCTGTGTGATGGGCTGCAATATGCACTGAAGTTTTAACTGGGACTTTAATTTTTACTCATGAACTTATATGATTAACAATAAAATAAAATAACGAGTAACCAGCATTGTTAAGAAAAGTTTACAACATGCCTTATTAACACCTAAAAATACATCACATGGCTATGTTTTTCTCAAAGGAAGCAGTACAACTTTTCTGGCAGCTCTTTTCGGGGTCACAGTGCATTTTATGGCTGTTTATTGTTGTGTTACTCCCAACTTCTGACTCAGCAGCAACAGAGAGGCTGTTGCTCGTAGCTATGTGAGCACTGCCTGGGGTGTAATTAATGCTTCTCCTGAGCAATTGAACAGTTCTCAGTGTGTCTATGTTCATCTGGCCCTCCTCCCTAAACAGTTTATCATCATGAACCAGTGCATGTGGCTGGTAAATACATCAAAATGTAATAATTGTAGCAACACATCTTGAGTAATTGCAGTGATAAAACACACCCATTGCTTTGGATGATGAAACGATCAACTGGAATGTCTCAGGTGTCCTGAAAAGAAGCCAGAAAGCTGAAACTAATATGATAAACCTGAGATATAAGTTCTCTTCAGAAATTGATGGAGAACAATTATCAAGAATATACTTTCTTAGCCTGCTCCACTTAGAATATGCTTAAGTATTGAGAATTTTGAGTTAAGATGACGACTTATTGCTCAGCTGATCGGTCTGAATCATCTGTCTTTCCCAGAAGCCTTGGTTTTACGACATATGGCAGACGTGGGTTGGCTATCCATTTCAGGTGAGCTTTTTGGCACTGGTCCACTGGCCTCAGGGTGTTCCAGGTATTTCCCCATTGGAAGGAGTAATCTACAGAGGTGCTTCTCCCTCCCAGCAGGCATCACGTAGAGAGGTGTGGCACCAAACTCTTCTGCCATTTTTTTGGTACCTCCAGCTGACTCGTTCAGGACTTCACCATGATGTGCCCGTGCTGCACTGCAGCCTTCCAGCCCATCCCAGGCTACCAGTTGTCTACAGCAGTCCCTCAGTCTTTGAGGCTTCAGTGTGGAATCCTTTGGCTTACACCAGTTCTGATGATGCTTTGAGGCTGAGGCACTGCAGAGTAGCAGTATGCAGAGGGCTGCACCAAGCCTCTGCCAAGTGTCTGCTGGGCATTGCTTAGTAGCACAAGTGGAGGGGAGCCCTGCAGTGATGTGGTTTGGCAGAATGTGATGCCCTGCTCTGGAATCTCTGCTCATTACTTTTTTTTTTTTCCCTTCCAAGTGTCACAAGGTTCTGATTTCTTCCTGAAGTATTTTAGTCATGGCTTCAAGCAAACTGCTGCCTTACCCACCTTTTAGAGGTTCTTGCATGCTGCTCCCTTCCTGTTTTGGTAAATCTGTGGCACCTCACATCACCACCTTCTCACTTGACTCCAAGCCAGAGGCCAAAAATAAAAAGAATCTTGCCTCCTAGCTGGGTTTTCCCAGCTCCTTTTACTTGTGGGACCTGATAAACAAGCTCACTCCCTGCCACCTGGGAAATACATTTAACCAAGTGAGAAGCCAAGCTCTCTCAGCGTCCTAGCCCTCTTGTGCCCTATATGGATACCTAGGATTTTACTGTAAATAGGTGACTTCTTAGATCCAAAGATGTGTGAATATCTAAAATGTTTGTTTGCCAAAATGGAGAGCTTTGTTTATTTGCAGTTGTTTGTAATTAAATGCAGAAGCACTCTCTATCGAGTTCTCTGACAAAAGCACAGAAAAAGGCACGCTAAAAATTGGGGGTGGGGAAGGAACTAGAGGATCTTGGAGTTTGGTCTGAGTAAAGGTTAAAATATTTGGCTCCCAGAACATTCTTCATAATGAAGCCCAGAACATGGATTTAGTTTAATTTTTTTTTTTAGACAAGACTCAGCAGAGGAGCAAAAAAAAAAAAAGTGAGGGGGGAAAAAAAAGAATTTAATTTGTCATTTACTTTTGCTATTCTCCAAGTTAACTGGTTTTGGTTTTTTAATAAATGTATTTTTTTTTATTTACAGACTTTGCTGCCATCTCAATATTGGTACTACATGGCTGAGATTAGTTTCTACTGGTCTCTCTTATTTACACTTGGGATTGATACCAAAAGGAAGGCAAGTGGTCACGCTAAACAAAAAGTTGATAAAAGCACTGTCCTGATACTGGATTTGGTGCAGCCACATGAGGGCAGCATCAGCCTATCCCTGGCACACCTGCACCCTTCCCTGTTCTGGCTTTCAGGGTCCCTCTCTGTGTGTGACCAAGTATCTACATCCACAGGGAGACCCTCCGGAGCTGCACTTACATGGCTCTACTTTTTTTCCTCTCCACAGGATTTTTTGGCTCATGTTGTTCATCACTTTGCAGCCATTGGGTTGATGAGTGGCTCTTGGTGTGGCAATTACTTGCGTATTGGAACACTGGTGATGTTTGTGCATGATACTGCAGATTTCTGGCTTGAGGTAATGATGACCTTCTTTTTTAATTATTTTTTCTTTCTTTTTTTTGTTATCACCCAGGTTATGTTCAATGATGTTTTAGTCTCTTTGCCATTAGTTTCATATGTCCCTATCCCTACAGAGACATGGCTCTACAGTCTAAAATTGTAAGATTAAAAAACCCAAACTTCCTGATAATTTAAGCTGATCTTCTGTTACAGAATCCATTATGAGAAAAAGCAGAAGAGAAGTTCTGTAGTACAGTACAGGGACTGGAAATACAGCTGCCTCCCTGGCTTATTCTTGTTTCATTGTTAAAATTAGACCAAGTTGGCTAGCCTGTGAATAGCTTGTCACGATACCAATTCTCAAGCAAATTTAGCAGCTAAAAGCTTGGCTACTTCTTCACACTGTCTTAATTTTGTCAGCATTCACACTCCTATGCTGACCCAAGGGCTACGTGTACCTCATTCAGTTCTGGCTGGAGATACTCAAGCTGACTCTGAATGAGATACCACAGGTAGAAGGTATGCTGGCAGAAGTGAAGTTTCTCCTTCTCTTGACTAAATATCAATGTTCAGAAATGTTTTAGGATTTCTCTGCACACAGTTCTGCGATGATGGAGACCTGCTGCTGGGTTTCTCAAAAGACAAATTTACTCTGTGGTTCCTTCAGCACAATTCTGGTTTTATAACACCAGGATTCAGAACGTGGTTTCACAGCCTTTTTGATGGCAGTGCCAGCATACTCCTGTGGGCTGTTGTCTCTCACTGCTCCTTTCTGCTCCTAATACACTTTCAGTTGTGTTGGAGCAACTAATTGTGGGGTCACACATTTGGGACCAGTCCCGATTAAATGCAGGCTTTTGCTGGGTTACTTTTAATCCTTAACTGTTTTGTGGTTCAGTTCACTGTAAGGTCCTTACAATCAGTTGAACCAACAATTGCAATAACAGCACTCAGACACAAACTGAAATTGGCTGACTCTCAAACAGTGTTTAAGCTGTTTAAGACTAAGACTTGGCATTTGGAGCTTGTGTTCACTCCTCAGATCAGCTGTTTTGCTTGACAGTGCCCAGGGTGATTCCTCAATGAAACATGGGGAGTTGCACGTTTCAGCTAGGGGAGAAGTAGAAATTATGATCTTAACTAGTGAAATGGAAAACTGAAGCTAGGACTTCCAGCCCTCAAAGAGGAGGTTAAGAGACAGAATGCATAAACCAGAATGCTGGTACAAAGGGTCACTGCTGCTCCTGAGTGCATAGATAAGGCCAGCAGCTTTGCTTTGAATCTGGTACAGCCGTGAGGGATGAACCTCTATTTTCAAGAGCACTTCCTGTTTTCGTGACACATCTACATTCATATCTCAGAGCTGTTTCTTCAGCTTTTTATACCAAATCCTATCTTTTAAGATTAAAGGAGAAATATAAACGAAGAATCTGTTTTGTTGCTGCTTTATTAGGTATTAGTAAACTGATTGCTCTGTATGTCAAACAGGGAGGAAACCTTCTTCCTGCTTAGGGAAAGATAAGTTCTTGTTTATGAAAATGCAGAAGTGAACTTAATTCAGGGAATATTTGTAATGTGTTTGTTTTGTATTCAATACAGGCAGCCAAAATGTTTAATTATGCTCACTGGGAGAAAACCTGCAATATGCTTTTTTTCATCTTTTCTATCGCATTCTTCATCACAAGAATCATCCTGTTCCCCTTCTGGTAAGCAATATTTAACATAGTCATGACCTTTTATTTCATTCCTGTTTCCATTGAGAGGTTAGTAATGGTTGTGATGGGTAAAGAGGAGCAATAGGTTGTACACTGAAGAGAAGAAGCTGGGCTTCTTCATTATTGTTTACTTCAGTGCCCATAGTTCTATTTAGCATTTTACTAAATATATATATATATAGTTTAGTAAAAAATTAGTTTTAAAATTAGGCACTTGAAAATATGCTAACTTAAATAAAGGGTCAAATCTATTATTTAACATCATTTTATAGTTAGTAGTTAAATGCTATGAGATCCTCTGTCTTTGAGGGGGGTGAGCTACTTAACAAGGAGATGTCATTGTCTTTCATTCCTATCCTCCTGCGGGAGCTGCAAAGTCAGAGGACAGTCTGTCCTCTGTAAGTCCACTTACTTTTTCTTCTAGGGTTTTCTTTTCAGTACCTAGTTCTTGGGTGGTACCTTGCATCACTCCCCTACATGGAGAGCACTCAAAAGTTAAGGTGAACCCATGAATTTACAAAGTCAGTGCATGTAAATCATAACTTGCTGAATACTCACATGAATTTGGAGTTCTATGATTTAGTCTGCTTTGGAGTATCCACACGTGTGCTTAATGCTTAACATCTTTAGCTTTTAAAAAGTGTTTAATGTGTTTCACATCCAGGGTTTCACTGATTTGCTCTGGATTACTTTATGCCGCTCCCTGCATATGGACAAACCCTCAGAGACACAAGCTGGTTAAATTAGTAGTTCTGAACACTGATCAGCACAAGGTTTTAATTTCCTGTAGTATTCTTTTTAAAAAGACATCAGCGTTTCTGCTTTCTTGTTATTTTTTGATTAACTGCACAAGTGATCTCCAATCATTTTGCTTCACTGAGCTTCTTGTTCTTGAGCTTGGAAGCAAAACATGATGAGATTAAAAGGACTCAAAAAGCCCAAAATAATATGGAAGAATTGAAACCTCAAGATGGACAAAACACGTGTTAATTAACAAAGAGCCCTGTTGCAAAACCTGCAGGGTTTTCTCTGAATGTGGATTTCAGATTAGAGAGAATTTGCATGAAAAATGGCACAGTCTGGCTGTGTGTTGCACATTATCTAGACCACACAGAGCTCAAGATTAAAAAATATATTTCTATCTCTATTTAGAATACTTTCATGCAAGACTCAAATTTCTTATCTTCTAAAGTCTGCATTTAGGTAGAGATACATAATATAGTTAAGCCACAGCTTGTTAATTAATCTGTCATCTTTGCAGAGCTTTTTAATATTTTTGTGGAAAGAGTTAATCAGTTTGGAATGTGACAGAAGAAATTGCTTTAAATAGCATTGAAAAGAAACCTTACATCATAACAATGACCTTTTTTTTTTTTCAGGATTCTGCGTGCCACGTTGTATCAACCTACATTCTACTCCACCACTCCAGTCATAGCATACTTCTTATTCAATGGGCAGCTATTGATCCTTCAAGGCTTACATTTATATTGGGGTTACTTGATCTTAAAGATTTTGAAAAGGTTCATATTCTTAAAGGTAAGCAATTTTGCCTCACAGAAAGATATGTGAAGTATCAAACATATACTAACACCTTCAGTAGATTTACTTGACATTTCTTATTGTTTTCCTGAACTTTCATGTCAGCGTTCTTGTTAGGGATCTACGAAGTATAGAGATGTTCAAATGTGCTTTCTTCCTTTCAAGTTCACATTTAAGGTCACAGATCAGAATATCAAAACTTCAGGTACAGTTTTTTGGGTTTTTTTTGGCCTGTATCTGATGTTTTGTTCTGATGGTAAATAAGAAGTGAACTCTCCCAAAAGCTGGAGCCCAAAGATGGGCTCTTGAAATTCCTGTTTTCAAAGTGGAAGTAATTTTTTTTCTCCCTGGACTTCATAAGAACAATTAAAAAAAAATAAAAATGAAGAGAGGTGAGTGCTGAGATCTTTATACCTGACAGAAATCTCATGGTTAAAGTGCTTCAGGCTTCTCTAATTCTGAGCTTGGTGATACTTGAATGCTGTTTTTGGGCTTAAAAATCCATACAAAACTGATCCAATGTTATATTATGACATGATGAACTACAGTCCTATTCAGCCATGACATACAAATAGATCAAGCTCAAAGGCTTTCTCTTTTATTTTCAGAATGGCTTTTTAAAAAGACTTAGTTTTGCTGAGGAAGTCTCAACATATCCAGCAGAGTAATCTTGTGATTATCAAGACTAAAAACATTACTGAGCTTAAGTCTACTTTTATCTGAATCAGCTAATGTTGTGAAGCATCTTAAAGAAATAGAGATCTTCCTTTCTACCCATATTATTCATCATTTGACTACTAACTGAAACTATCCTGTATTTTACTTTCTGGAAATAACTAGCAATGAACTCTGTACAAATGCAATTATACACAATTTTGCTGCCCAGGCACGGACCCTATCATTTCAATAACATCCTGACCCAAGCCTCTTTGAAGTTGATGGAAAGACTGCTGCTGATTTTAATAGTACTGGATGAAATTCTAAAATAACAGCCAATTACTCTGGCTATCACCACAAACGAAAAAGAGCTGAATATCTTCATTCTCAGTCCAAGCTTTTCTGTTGTCTGAGTACTTCCATACCTTTAATTTGTTTATTAATTTCAACCAAATTGATAAGATACCCCTCAGAAAAAAACTAGTTGTTTTAAACAGCCTTTTTGAAAGGAAAAGTCCTTTGAGTTTTTTCTTTAGCTTTTCTATTGAACTATTTATGTCATGACTATGAAGTGCAAATTGTAGATCATGGTATTTTAGGTTTGGTCTTGCTTTGATGAAGAGGCCTGACTGAGTGATGAAATGCAATGACCAATTCAGAGCAGCTAGGCCTGGTAATCCATTACGGTTGTTTCCAATGGTTGGGCTTTGCAGGATGCCAGATGGTATTTTTTATTCCTCAATTGGTGGTTGCTGGGACTATTTTTTTGTTTTGTTTTCCACTAAATTTTCCAAATAATCTTGACAAGGGTCTGGATGAGAAGTTTCTTGATTAGATACTTCGAAGGATGACTTTGTTGTTGGTTATTTTTTTAATTTGTTCTTTATTTAAAATTGGCTTCTCAAGAAAGCTCAGGCAATCAAGTTAAATTTCTGCTTGATCCCACTTGGCCAATCTTAGCCTCATCTGAGGGCATTCCTAGATTCATACAAGTCTTATGCAAATAACTGGATATTAAGGAGACTCACTGTCTTCCCTAGAAGAACATGGCACTTCCAGCTCTATCCTTGTTAGAGAGCAAACCAGTGAACATCAAGGAAAAATCTGTACAAGGAACATCTTGCTTTGTTCTGCTTTTAAAACATATTTTATTTCCTTAATTAATTACAGTTATTCATGGTCAGGCTCATGGAGTGTTAGTGTTTTATTTCTCATTTCTTTTTTGACTGTGGCCTTGTTTCTGCACTGAGCTGGAGTTTGTCCTTCATATTTCACTGTGATTTGGCAGAATTTTGTGACATCATTCTGACTTCTTGTCCAAATACCTGTTAGGATTTGACAAAATTAGCCACATTGACCAACATATCCTGTCTTCAATACTGTCTTTAATCTTATATTTCTAAAAACACAGTTTTGTTGAGAAATAAACATCTGAAGAAGGAAGGTAAAAAAGAGGAAAGAGGATAAGGAATGTTTAGCCATTAGAACTGAAGATGTTTGACTGCAGAATAGAGAAATCTGTACTGGTTGTGAAAAATAACTTGAGTATGGGAGTCCCACAAGAAGTGCACATGAGGCTACTGGAGAATTTGCTAATGAAAGCAGTGTGCCTGAAACAGTATAGAAAGAAACAGAAAACAAATTCCATGTGGATCATTAAATTGTGAATGTTTGGTAACATTTTCAAAGCATTTCTGAGAAGTCAAACTTAGGGGTAAGTAAATTGATAACCTGAAATAACATGAAATTAGAAGCGGTTTGTATTCGATATACAGCATTCTTTGTATGCTGAGCATGAAATAAGGGTGGGCCTTCTCACCCAGCTCTTGTAATGAAAACAGGAGAGCTCCCTCTGCTTTGCAGCTGAGGAAGAGAAGGGCTTTGGCACAGTATTTCATCCATACTGGTTGAGGTTTTGTGAGTGCACTGCAGAAAGTCTTCAGATACCATGGTTAAAAAGACATTACTAGAGCAGCCTATATAAGGCCATCCTGCCCTGCCTGCTTATATGCCTTTGTAAGGGGCAGAAATGCTTTATTTTGAGAGAAGACATTTTTTGTATTAGTCATTGCAAAAAAATGGAAAAGCACCAGGCCGGCATCTCTACCATGGATTTTTCATTCCTTATACAGCTCTCTGAGAAGATGGTTTCCAAATAACATTTTTACAGTGGCAGCAGCAGCAGGCCTAGCCCTTTTCAGTCTGCATGACTTCAGCTGGCTTGCATGTGCAGCCTGTTTTCCATAGCGGTGGCAAACTTGGCTGTGAAAGCAGGCAGTGCCTCCAAAACTGTAAAGACAACTTGGAAAAGAACGGTGTTTGTAAGGCTGCATTTTTATACCAACGCATTTGTCACAGACATACTCCACACAAATAGCTGTTGCTATTTTAGTGAAATAGCAGCAAACCATTATACTTGTGTTAGGAGGGTTTTGTTTCTCTGCCCAAGACTTCTAAGCCCATTCAGAAGATTTTTAACGTTTTTTGTGAAGCTACTTTAGGTGGAAAAATGAAGTCATGATGTAAGTGGGAATAGGGACTGATGTATAGCTGTACGAGCCTTAAAGAAGCTCAGAGCACACCAAGGGAGTCAGGATTTTGACAGTGTCCTCCATGCTTTGAGCTGCCCCATGTTCGAGGGGTCAGCCCTGAGCAGCACTGCAGTGCAGCAGTTCACATGGCCTGGCATACTCCCAAGGGGGCAGGTGTCTCCTGGTGGCATCCTGGCCCACATCATCAGCCTGTCTGAAAGTCAGCAGGCTGCTGTTGTCAAAGCACAGGTTAGAGGACCTGACGTGGGATGTAGTGGGGAGTGTTAACAAGAGGGTCCAAATCTCCAAGATGCAACATACCCACAAAGTTTCTCCTGCTGTTACTCAAAGGCAGATGTCCCTGCTTGCCCAGAGCTGCAGGTCTTAATTCAGGCTGTGACAGAAGGCTTTGTTAAAGGCAGGAATTAACTGAGAAGCGACATCAGCAGTGAAGTGGTAGCTTTTTTCCACGCTTTACTCTTCCTCCTTGTGGAGAGATGGCTTTTTTCTTGCACTGGATTGACAGAAGCTCTTAATCTCAGCTGCCACCTCCTCTGCCCTAACAAAGGGGACAATCTCTGTCTCTCTGGGATAACTGCTCAGCTGACTTGCTTCACATAGAAGGACTTGGCTAGAAGTCCTGTGATCTTCCTCCTTGTAAACGCTGCAGCCAGAGATGAATGGACATGAGAAAAAAGGAAAGATGGGTGCAGAGGGTTCTGCCCTGTCCCTCTGTGTCCTGCTGACTCAGGCATGGCAGTCAGCAGTAGCTGAGCTGATGGCACAGAGCAGCACTGCTCTGAAACTCTTTGTCCAGGAATGTCCTAACGAGTGGGAAATCCATGGTGGCAAACTAAGCTGTGCTCAGCTACTTTGCATTAGGGAGCTACTTTGCATTTTTTCTATGGAGTTAAACCTGAGGGAACATGAATATTGAATTTTTCAAATCAAAGGTGGTTCTTACACTGGAAAATAACAAAGAAATAACCATAATACCTGAATATGAACTCAAATGTCCTTTATGATAAAACATTTTATGAGCCCATTTATAAGTGAGACATAGGCATGTAAGCCCTTCAAGGTAAGACCTGCAGCCATTTATCTTAGATCAGTTCTGCAGCAGGAGGAAGAAGGCCATTTTTCAGTGTGATTTCATTTCAAGTTAGGTCAGGCAATCGCAATGTTAGCTGCTGGCTGCCATCTTGGTGTCCAAGGCCTTTTGTTGCTAGGAAACTCCGTGTGTTTCTGTAATATTGTTCAATTACATGGTTAAATTACCCACTTGTATCAGGTTTCAAGCACCACTGAAACATGTCTAGTCATCATGTCTGCACATATGAGAATATTTTAGGAAAATTGAAAAAACATATAGAGAAGTATGTACATGTGCACTGATTTAAAATATCTCGCCAGGAAAATCCCATGGAGATTAAACGTTTTATTTCCAAGGTCAGAAAAAGGGAGCGAATGACAGCAGCTTATAGCCACGTTATTATGGCAAATTAAGACGTAAAATATATGTTAAAACCATTACAAATTGAGTTTAAGGTTTTGAGACTACGGTGTTTTAAATCTTGAAAATATGTGTAAGTTGTAGGAAATGGGCATGGTGTCCGCATGACTCAGATACTTCAGGGCTGATGCAAAGTCCATCAATGGCAAAAGGTAACAGTAGGCTTTTTACAGACTGCAATGTTACCAGCGAGGTATTTTACTCTTTTGTCTCGTTGTTGTCAGACTGTCCTAAATTAAGGCAAAGAGCTTCTTACTAATTCAACCTTGGTTCGTTCTTCTTTCTGAAGAAGAAAAGACCCGTGAGGTCCTGCACTGCTGTAGACCAGGTTTTTATGGACTTGTTGCTTTCTCGAAGAAAAACTTCAGTATTCCTTTGTTTTGCAATCATTAAAAGAGTTTTTAAGGCTTTTTGGTTGGACATATTCTTGTCTGTGGTTTATTCATTTTTTAGTCCAACTTCCCAAGGGAATTGTGAGTGTTAATGTTTGAAGAATGGTGCATGGCAGTGTAAGATAGCTGAAAATGATAAGAAAATACTATTTCGGGGCTGTTGTAAGAGCTGTGAAATACTTGTTGTGGTTCTGCTGCTGCTGCCAGCACTCGTTCTTCAACTTTGGCATTTTGTGCTGTCTGAAGGCTGTTCTTGTACTGAGATAATTCTGCCAGTTCAAGTTAACTTTCTTTCCTTCTTTCTCATGTACTGATAGCGGGGTGCCAGCACAGCCCTTGCCATGAATGTGGTTAGCCATATAAAGATGCCTGAAATCAGGACTCCTTTTCTGCATCAAAATGATGTATACCAATAATGCTGTATTCCTAAAAGGGTGCCCATAGGCTCAAATACTTCGTATGTTTTAATAGTAATGCACAGTCAAGGCCTGAAAATCCCTGGGGATGCAGACATAACCTGCTCCTGTAAAACATGCCCACTGCCTATATTGAAGAGTAATGCTTCTTTACACCTGCACGTGTGCTGCCCTATGTTGCATTCTGACTTATTTGTTGTGAATTTACCTCTTTGGAGACTTGCTATAACCTTTTGTTTTCAAATTGAGTTCTACAGTTCCCAGAGGCCACACGACTGCATTTAGGCTGAGGCTGTTCAGACTCACCTCAGCTGCTACAAAACTTTCCTGCCCTGTCCAGGATTCTCTTATTGTTTATTTCTCTGTTTGTGTGTTTGATCAAGTAGAACTTTTATTTTTAATAATTCACTTGAATCTTAAATACATTTCGTAACCATGTGGGACCTGACAGCATGAAATTTCAGTTCTGAATTTGGTTGACAACTTTCATGTTCATTACACATAGGCCCTCAGCGCATGTACTTAAAGCAATGATTTTTCCAGTTCTTTTGTTTGCAGGACCTTAAACATTTTTCCATGGAAGCTGAGACTTCTGTATAACAACTTTAAGCACCAAATGGCACTTGCTTTGTTTTCCTTAGTTACCTTTGGAATCGGGGCTATATATCCTTCACAATTTGACCGTGGATCCGCAGTGGCTGAGATCTGTGTGTTTGCCTTTGTTAGCCACGAGCACTGCGCTGCTCTGACAGCTGCGGCGGCGTGGAACTTCTTGTGGAGCTGTGCAATAACCTGTGATATTTCATCCTAAGCTGAGATCTTGTTTTTAAAACCATGGGGCAAAAAGAGCCCTGTGTAACATGAAAATAGAACGGCCTTTGAAGAGGTTACATTTTAAATCTCTTTCGTGGCAAATAAAATTGGAACCAGCGTTCATAAGCTTGAGCTGTGTGCTCTTTGGTGTGCAGTGGAGGCACCGAGGGTGAACTCAGCCTGACTGCTCCCAGCTCATAAACCACGACTTTTAACTTCATCTGCAAAAGGTCACAGTGTGACCTTGATCGTATGCAGCCGTGCTGCGCTTTCGTGCACCATGCAATTACTGGGATGTGAAAATGAAGTATGAAATGAAATGTATATTGAGTTTTGGCATGCACAGCACTTGACCCAACTCTAAGAAGTCAGATTGTGGGGTTTTTTTTAGCAGTGGAAAACTGTTTTCAGGACACCATCTCATTACATATATATACATAAAATGAAATTTAATGAGAATTAAAACAGGAAGAAGTCATTCATTTCAGTAAAATATGATTCTACAGGAGTTTATCAGAGGACAGAGTTTAGTTCCCTTAACTAATAGGCACTTAAGTTCTGTTCTGTTTCTTTTTGTCTGAGCTTTGTTAAGCCCATACCATGCCTGTGGCAGCCAGTGTGTTCACAGAGCAGACCACAGAGATGTTCTTGCCTTAGTTCCAAGCAGTTCTCTTAAAAGCAGTAATTTACTGTAGAGGATAATGATGATGTTGTAAATTGCAATTTCATGGACAGCTTGGTGTTGAGAAGCTGTTGAAAAGCTTACAGGGAGGTTTTGTGGTTATCTTCCAGACTAGGAAGGGTTGGTGCCTGCTGGGTGTCAGAGTTTGAGTCCTCTGAGTGAAGGTTAGCATAGACTCAAGTCAGATGGAACTGGATTAGTAGGAGCTGCCTTTCCCCCCATTTTAAGGGAAAATGGATTGCGGAGAAGTTGAATTTCTTGGTTCTCTATGGATAAACACTTATAGCAGTTTTCCTTATGAGGATGGCTTATGAGGGGATCTAAGCAGGACATGGAAGCTTTCCCTCAGAGATGAAAATCAGTCTATCTGGGAATCTTCTCAGTTGATTCAAATTACTGCTTTTAAGATGTGAGTTTTTTAATAGCCTGGAGATGGGAGCTAGCCAGCCAGGTCAGCAGTGTGAAGGCTGAAGCCCTTGAACAGGGACATGGCTTACTGTTATTACTTTCTTTCATCTGTGTATTTCCCATTCTGTTACAGTGTTCCACTTAAGCCCAAAGCCTGGCTACACGTCTCATTTGATGCTGTCAAATTCATCTGGGGAGGAGGGCTGAGAGGCAGGCAGGAGAAAGCAAAAGGAGTAGGATGTTTGCTGGCTGGTATTCATGATGGTAGGCAAAAAGGGGAGCTCTGGTCTCCTATCTTTGCTGGAGAACTGAAGTCAAGACTGACCTCAGTAACATATGTTGTCAAAGTGAGCAAGCCAGCAGGGAGTGAAAGAGGAAAACTCACTGGTTCTTCACTGCACAACTGTCACATGCTGCTCCCTTGGCCCTGTCAGTTAGGAGGCAGATTGCTGGTTAAGGTTTTGCTTTTGACTCCAGATTATGAAACAGGATCAGCAGCTGAACAGTGACTTCCAGGGAGGCTTGTGGTACTCTAGACTGAAATGTGTGACTTGCACTTCAAAACCAACCATGTTCTCTGCTGGATTTTATTTTTCTTTTCTTCTTTGTCGTTATGGAGGAATGAAGTAATGAGAAACTGAGGAAAATAATTTCCAAGCATTTGATTACAGCTGATGGGCTTGTGAACCTACATTGGGATGGGAGCATTAGGACAGAGTACTCTTCCACTCTGCACACATAATAAGGCTCTGCAGGCCTTATTAAGAACAGACTTGGTCCTCTAGCCATATCTTAACAAATCAGGCATGTGGATGCTGCCTTTGCTTCTCTTCTATCAGCTGTACCATGAACAAGGCTGTGCTGGTACCCAGTGTGCTGTGTAAAAATTTTTTAGCTAGTTTGTTTCCAAATCTCTGAGTTTTACTTCAATAGGAGATGCAGATGACCACTGCCTCTAAGAAAATCAAAACTGTATGTAATCCTGAAAGCAAAGCTTCCTGCCCTGGCCAACTCAGCAGAAGCACAGAAGTCTGCAGTGTTGAGATGGGGCCAGGTCCTCAGCTGGTATAAATGAGCAGCTCTACTTGAAGTCTGTGGGATTGTGTAAGTTTTTACCAGCAATGGATCTGGCTGAACAACCACCCCCAGCCCTCTCTCTGCATGTCTGTGTGTCTGACATGAGACAGCTCTACTTGTAGTAAATCTGTGTCTTAAATGACATTTCTTTTTTTTTCATGTGAAGGCTTCTAATTCAGATGAATGACAAACAGTAAAACTTCTGCTTTACAATTCATGGATTTGCCTTAGCATTCACAGAAGGGCATTTGCTGACAGCTTTTCTGGCATCTCTTATTAACTGCTCATATCTTTTAATTTTAGAGAATATTTATGAAATGTTCCATTTGTTGCTAGTTTTATATAAGTGCTCCTATATTAAAACTATATATATAATGGCGTGCATATGTATTTATTTTTCCAGTTGCCAAAAATCAATTCACAGAACAAACCCTAGGTCTTCTACAGAGCTTTTTATGCTTTCATTTGCTATGTTTAATATATGTTGCAGAGGTTTGAATTGAGACTTTCCTATTAAATGAATAATTCTCAGACTTTCAGAGGGGTGTATAGTACTGCAATCTGCTGAATCAATTTTTATTTTTTTTAAATACACTTGAAATAAAGCTATTTAATGATAGATTAATATCAATTTAGAAATGAAATTGCTGTATCTTGGATTTAAATTAAATGTTTCCCTAGGTAGACCTGGAAGTGCTCCATAATCCTTAAGAATCCTTAAGAAGGCAGGAAATCTTAAAAGGAGCAGTCTTGACTCTTGAACAACTAATGACTTTTGACCAGGCACAGCATGCAGCTGAGTTCAGATCATCAGAAAATACACCAACAAACCTGGTCAGTGTACCACTCTCATCAGGGGGTGATGCAGGAGGATCTGAAGCATACGAGGGTGGGATTTGTCCTGCCTAATTTTGGCCATACAAAAGCTATGCTTGCTCAAGTTAAAGGGTCCCACTGTAAATGTGAAGGAAAAGAGGGTGCAATTCTCTGTATCCAGTGTTGTAGGCAGCAAGGTGATGGAGCAGGTCCTTCTCTGAAGGGATCTGTTTCCCTTTTTGTTGGTACCAGAGTGGTCCTGGATGGTGCACTGAGCAATACCCAACACTCAGAATGCTGAATACCAGTGAAATAAGCCCTTTTCCTGGTGACTTAAAAACACAAATCTCAGGACTTCTCATGCTATGTAAGAAACTTTGTTCATTAGGTAGTGCCTGAAAACTTCTACATCCATACTTATGTTGGGGTGCTTAGAAATACTGTACTGCAATGATTTTATGTATCATGCATACTGCTGTGAATGCAAAAGGAAAAGACATTACAAATCAGGTATGTGACTTGAAAATCAGATTGGTAATTTTTAAGTGTGGGGCCAATGTTGAGGTCCATCACACAAGGAATGGAACACCTCCTCTCAGCAAAAAGAGAAATGAGCTCCCTGATGGACGCATTGGATAGAAGAGAGGAGCTGTCGTTCAGAGTTGCATTCTTTATATTTTCAGGTTAGCTTCGTAGTGCTGTGGGGATCTGTAAGAATGCTCTTCAGCAGCTGTTTTGTTTCAAAGCATTCATCTTAAGTGCAGCATCACACCTTGCTAAGTGAGAACAGTGCAAGTGTCTGATCGTCTGTCTTGTAGCCAAAGAAACATTTGCAAGGAATAAAAGTGCATGTTCTGATAAAGGTTCAGAACGCTGAACTCCTTGGCTTAATACAAGTTCTGTGCTAGGGTAAAAAAAAGTTCACTATACAGAACAGCATCAAATGCCTATTATATTGTTCTTTGTTTCTTTGCCAACTGTGGATTTAAAATTGGAATAATTCAAAAAGCAGTGGGACATTATGACTCACTCAGTACCTCCTGGGCTTTTGACATTATCGTAAAGTCGCATGCACTTGAGTGCAAGGTTTAGTTAGTGGATTTCAATAACACAGCCAGCAGACTTCATTGAAACCACAGAGTACCTGATTAACTGTAAACAGTGATTTATGTCTTCTGATCAGCTGAGGTATCGTAGCTCCAGTCACAGGTGTGGTTTGCTGAGTGACAAGACAAGTGACATTTTTCAAGTTAAATTTACTCCTTCCAAAAAAATCCTGGGCGTGTTCTCTAGCAGTAATTTGTCGTTTTATGAGGCTGCTCTCTTCAATATGTATGAAATTAATGCAATGTTTCATTTGTTTTTCACACATCTTTGAGTTCCCTCTGAAAACTCAAAGTGGAAAACCTGGGGAGTGAGAGTTCCATAAATGAGAGAGATTGAGTTTTGCCTGTGAGATGTTCACTGCAATTAATCTAGAGATTCTGCATCTTCATCACCTAACTGCAGAAAGCAGAGTCCAACAGTGCATCTGAAAATCAGCATTATTTATGTTGCCTGGTGTGTATAAGCTGAAAAGGGAAATATATTTGCCAAGAAAGTATTCCAGGCTGGAAATTTAGAGCAGTTTGCATGAATCCAAATGTATATTGCTTAGTCTCCACAGGAAAGTAAAGGCTTATTAAGTCATATGTCAGCTGAAGTCAAATTAAATATGTTGATCTCAGAGATTCATCAACTTTATAGTATTATTTGTTAGAAAAGTAGCCTCCTTCTATCTATTTGGACTCACTTTTTATTATCTCTCTTGTTTATTATCTCTTTGATTTGAGCCAGTGGTTGCTGACCTTGCTAATAGCTTTCATCTTCATACTGCAGGCTGTTCCCATGTGTGCAGGTGCTGTGGAATTTATTGTTGTTATGTTGAAAAGTCAAGATCCAGGCAGTGTGGTTGTAGATGTCTAAATGAAACTATTCCTGAAGTATGAGATTTAGGGCACTCTGCTTTTAACAAAGCATACATTTAAGAATTGGGAATTTTTGTCTGAAGGAGAAAAGTAAATATTTGAAAATTTACAAATCTAAATTTTACTGAATCAGAGAACATAACGGTCCCAGGGTCAGCTGTGAATTGTTTTTTATATGTCTGTACCTGGCAGAAGAGATCCAGTCAGCTGCATGGAAGTAAATTACACTTAACCTGAAAGGCCCAAATGTATTTCCTGCAGCACTACCACCTCTGTGAGAGACCCTTCCTGCTGTTCACAAGATCCAACAGGCTGCTTGTGGGTTTGGTGCTTATCAGAACCGTGCTGCTGTGGTCTGTGTTTTAACAATAAAAAGGAGGAAAGAGGGCTGTCTTGGCACACATTAATCACATTAGTATTGCCTGTGTAAGGATACGATCTAACTTATCTCAGGTGCAGGGCTGCTCTTAAGGTTGATTTCCAGCGAGCTGACTGACAGCCTGCATTACAGGGTGAGGTCTGTTAGCTGCAGAAGGGATGGATGTCAGCTGGGCTGCACCAAGTCAGCTGGGGTTGTGCTGTGGAGTGAAAAAGTGGTGCACTCAAACAGGTGCAGTTACAGCAGTGTGGATGAGCTCAGGGCAACGCAGCTGTTGGACCTCATGGGGGGTCTCTGCCTCTGCACAGTTTGTTGGCCTGGGGCTGATCTGGCTGCTGGGTGGAGCTATAAGGGCAGAAGCTGGCATTCGTGTTGTGATTTACATGCTATTCACATACAGGATTTTCTATGGAGAAATTGAACATTGGAACATGCTGATAATGTTAGGAATAAAAGCTGTAATCAAGATTTACTGGACATGTTGAAACTTTGTGGCATTTAAAGGTATAGAAATCTAGGATTTCAGTCTGCTGATTAAAATATCACTTGAAATAGTGTAACTGTTCTTTGATTATGATTGTTTTAGGTATTAATGGGAGTCAGAGGGTTTGTAGAGTCAGTGCATGTCTACAGCTAATCTTTTTTTTAACACAATCAGAAAAAAATGAGGACACCAGCGTACCCGGCAGGGCTCCTCCGTGCCAAGTTCTGCATCAAGAAGCAAATGATTGAGTAAAAGGCTCAGGATTTAGTCAATGCCAGTTATTTATTTATTGGTATTTTAAATAATGTTTCTGTCCAGGTACACGTGTATTGCAGGGATTAAGTTTTCACTTTGAGTTGACTTTTGTTTGGTGGCAGGTATTACTGTGCTGAGATTGATGTTGTTCAGAGGGTTTGTCAAAAGTTACTAAGGGATTCCTGATGGCTTTAGCTGTAGCCAGTCCAGGCTGAAAGCATGTCCTTGCCCACTGGTGCCTGAGGTATGGCACAGCAAGCCTTTATCATCCTTCTCTTCCGTTCAGATCTTTAGCTGAACAAGGAGATGAACAAACATTCTCCCCATGGTACTCCCAAGCTACACCATGAATTTATAAAGCAGAGGCTTCGCTATTGCCTTCATAGTGCCAAATTAAGCTATTGCATGCCTCCAAAAAGTATGTGCCTTTGTCAGGGAGAGGCCAGGTTGAAAGCTGGATGGAAAACAATGTAGTAGCTGAACTTCCCTGCAGAAACCTCCTTTGCTCAGATCTGAATGTGCCTCGAAAGCGTGGTAGGTTACCCAGATTCTTCTCCATGGTGCTTCAGTGGGTATGTCTGTTTTGGAGGGTGTCATTCTAGGAACTGTTTGGAAATCGTGACTTGGTGGTCTGTACTACACGACATGAAGCTTACAATGCATTTGCTAGTAAGTGCCCCATCCCCTTCTGAGAACACAGAAGGCATGTTGCTAAGGCTTCCTCACTGTTTGTAGGATCAATCCATGTTGCTACAATATATTTTTGCCTGCTTTTTTATACTGTTTGGCACGTTTTTTTCCTCTGCTCTTAACACTTTTCACTTTAACTACTGAGTAGCAGATCTAAAGCCATGGCTGCATATCTCATCATGCCCATGGACGGAAGTGCCGGGTGCCTCAGCAAAGCAGAGCAGGAGAGAAGGATGGTGTCTGCCCAGTGAGCTTCAGATGTTAGCACCAGCACATGGGAGCACGAAGCTACAATTCTATCTGCCTTCCAGCGCTGCTGTGTCTTTCTCCCAGCATTCTTAGCAGCTGTAGTAGAAAGAGAGCAGTGCCACAAGCTTGTCAGAGGGAAGTGATTTCTGCTTTATTGAGAGATGCTCTTGCAAAGTTAGGAGGAAATTCTTAGTTTAAATGGAGATTTGACCAATGCTCTTCTGCCTACAGGAGGCTGGGAAATAGCCTTGTAAGCTTGCCTCTCTCTTGATTTCAAGCCTTTTTCTTTGGTGATTCCTCTTGGAAGATCCGTTCCCATTCATGTAATAAGATGCAGTGCTAATGGCTTGAATGATGCACATTGTAACAGTAGTGAAATGCAAGAAGCCAAAACTACCTTAGCATGTACGGTTCATTTAACTAAAAGAGGCAGACTGAGCAGCAGGTGGAAGGGTTAAACAAAAGGAAAAAAGATTATAAAAGTTTGCGGCTTTGGCTTCACTACAAATGGCTCTCTTGCAGACTTTATAGCATTAGTGTTGCTTCTCATAAACCTTGAAACCATTCATCCATTTAGAAAGATTAAATTGGTTAGTCATCCAGAACATAAAATATGCACATCCATTTTGTTTGTTACCTCAAACCATTTAAAGTGTAATAAATTCAGTGATGCCATTAAACCAAAGCACTGAGTATTACTGATGGCCTCAGTTGCATTTACAGGTTGCCAGTTCTTGTGTTTCTGATAGTATGTTCATCTGTTGTTGCTCAGGGACAGTAAGCACAGAGTCTTTGTGTTGGAAAACACAGCGGTAACTTACGATGTGAGACTGTCAGAGAAAACATCTTAGTATTAAAGCAAGGGCAAATCCTAGAAATGTTACATATTTCTTCATTCTTAGAAGGTCAGAGGCACAAACTTTATTTTTGGTGTCTTAATATGCTTATAGTGCTATACTACACAGTTTGCAGTGTCAGGTTTATTTGGTTTTGCGGTTACAGATGAAACTACAGAAATGTCAAGTTCTGTTCTGCCATAACTTCTGTTGCATTCCCCTTGTTTAAACAAGCTAGACAGAAACAGCCAGACTCTTCCAAAGCAAGTTTTAAAGGCTCCAGGTCATGAAGCAGGTTTGTGACTGAAGGAAATGCTATTTAGCAGCATTTATTCTCAAGCCATATTAGGATTCAGAACTCTTGCCCTGATAAAAACAAATTTGCTCCATAATGATTGTTTCAGACTACAAAGAAATTCAATTCCTGCTTCTTCAAAATATGTAAGATATTGTCTCAAATGCAAGGATTTCCAGTGTGCTGGAAGCTAATGTTTACATGTTTTTAATTATTACACATTGTGCCTTTTATGATAGCAACCAAGTTGACAATATTAAACCTGGAAAGTAAATCCTATCTGATCTTCCACTTCTATGCTGGGAATACCGGGTCATTCCTATAGAAGACAGCAGTTAGTGTCATATCAGCTATCACTCAAGGTAAAGCAGATTGCCAGTTGTTCTTAAGCACATTCTTGAGTTCCATAAATTCTGCAGGCCACAACAAGGTGCTCAAAATGAGCTATGATCCCAAGAACATCATTGACTCCAAGTCCACTTGCAATGAGCACAAAAGCACTGCTCCCCTTGTTATCCCTTGTGTTTTCTGCCACAGCTGGACAATGCTCGAGGAGATGAGAATACTTGCAGGGAATCCAGCAGATGCTACATCACTGTATACTTTGCTTTGGTTTGCACTTTTACTGAAATGTTTCTGATGGCAAAAAAGTAACTTCCCCCACCCCAGGCATTTGTCTTTAACTGCAAATACAAAACACATAACCAGCGGGAGTAACAGAGGTGATCTGAAAGAGGCAGAACCTCATAAATTGTTTGTGTGAGAAAGGCTGTCTTTCCTTTTCTCTAACTGATGGCATGCCAAGTTTATTTTACAGTACTTACAATAAGATTTGTTTGTTTTGATACCCTTTGTATGTTGTTAGGGAAAAGGCAAAAGAAAAGCTCCAGGAGGTTTATAGTTTCTGATGAGACAGTTGAAGCTTTAATTTTCTTTCTAGTCCTATATGTTTTACTGGACATGTAATATATGGAGGGTTATGAGATTGCAATGGGATGAGTTATTACCGAGCTGTCATTTATTTTTTCTGTATGAATTTGGTGCTTAAGAAAGACCTCCAGACCAGCAGGCTAAGTGAAACTGCTGGTTCATTCAGAGAGCAGATAGAAGGGCAACACTGCTTTCTCCTTTCTGCATCTCATCTCTGACCTTGATGCATTGCTCCAGGAGCAGAAGAGCATGCAGTCTGAGCCTATTTGAGGTTGAGATCCAGATGGATGGCAAGGAAAATAAATTTGTCCATGGAGCAGTGGTCTGCAGTGTAGCTGTAGCCGGACAGCACATTTCCAAGGCAGCCCCACAGACAAGCCACGGCCGCTTTGCTTGGATGCCAGATGGAACGGAAGATTTAAATATCACAATGGACCAACATTTCAGACAGCTTGCAGTCTCTGCAAGAACTGACATACCTGTCAGATTCAGCACATGGCTCTAGAGGCTCTGTGATGAAAAAAAGCCTTGGATCTTCCTTCAGCAGACAGCACCACAGGGCGAATACCCTGCAGTCCTCAGTATGTGAATGCTGACACCACCAATAGCTGGCTGTTAGTCTTTGGGAATTTCCATTAACAGGCAGGTACCCTGGTGTTAATGCTTAGATTGTGAGTCACAGTGTGAGGGGCCAGGGTCTGATCCTCGGCTACTTGGAAACTCCTGACTTTAAATGAGAAGTTATCTATTAAATCATGAGATGCTGGGGAGGGGAAGACTGTGATTACCCATATCTTCCAATTCAAGAACTAGAGGGCTTTGTGTGAGACTATCAGCTGCTAAACTCAAAACCAACAAAAGGAACAGTGCATTCTATGTGTGTCTTTTTTCCCCTGGAGTTTTGTGTGTGTTCAAACACTGCACTGAATCTAGGAGACATGAGTCAAGTCATGAGAAGAGGCCACCAGTGGTGGCTGCTAAACATAGGAAACTGTGGGAGATGGGGCAGATTTCATAAGTGCCTGCCTTGTTCCTGCTCTCGGTCACGCACAGGTGAAGGGTGCATTTATTTGACTTATAGAATCTTTACCTTTACCTGGAGGCAGCGGAGCACTTATCACTCCTCCCATGAGGCAAGCAGTGCTCTTCTGAGCTTGTTTCAGGGAGTTTGTTTTAAATGCCAAAGCCTTGATTGTTTGGACCAAAGTCCTGAACATACTGTAAGATCTTATGATATAGTAGAAAATGAGAAATAAGGGAGAGGAATGGGACATTTTATGTACCATGCAAATTGCACAGAATTACTTTACTCAAGGGCAGGCTGCCTCTGGCCTCCCTTTCATCCCTGCTAGTGAAACAACCATCCTCTCCTCCCTGGCAGTTCCCTTAGCAGGATGATATGTCAAAGATGTATATGTATATCCAAAGCTGTATAGAGACGTGGCTTTCCCTTTACAAATACTGGTATGATATATACAGCATTTTAGGGTCAGTAAGTCTCTCTGAGTGACGTTAATACCAGGAGATGCTGGCACAACCAGCTACTGTTTAGTTTACACCTGTCAGAAGCAGGCAGCCTCTGAACTACTGTGTTTGAGTGAGACTATTCATTATATTTAGCTTTTATGCAACACTCTTTTCATCTTTCCCACACTTCACGATTGTTAATTAATCCCACAGCACCCAGGGATTACTAGTAATGCTTTACAAGGGAAAGCAAAAACAAGCAGGAAGAGGTCAAATGGCTGAGCCAGGCCCACAGTGGTAATTTTGTCTGAAGAACTTTAGGTTCTGAGAGATTAAATTGGTGTTAGCTGGCCTGTCCTTGAGTGTCACACTCCATCTTCTTGGGAGGTGGCCTGGGGGGGCAATTTTGCTAGGCTCATTGAGAACTCCCTTTCATTTGTTTCCTCTCACACATTATTTTCTGAAGAAATTGAGGAGTTTTGTCTTCACTGGATGAGGGGAATTTCCAAGAAGGCAGAATGCCTCATTTTTTAAATCTCCTCTGCACTGTCTCTTCATCTTAAAATTATAAATGGGAGCTCCTGACTAATGAAGCTAACTGACTGCTTTTGCAAAGTCATCGTAAAGATCCAGACACGCAGTTCGTATTTTAGAAAGTAACTTGCTTGTGTGGCACACACAGGCCTTTTGATTGCACTAGTAGCAATCTGGCTAAAACTTATCTGACAGTAAATACTGCAAATATAGAATATGCTCATGGTGCTTTCTTCTCCATAGGACTTGAAAGATGACCGGAGTGATGAAGAAGAAGAAGATTCTGTTACAGATAATGAAGAAGAGTCCACAAAGAACGGCAATAAGAATGGCTGTGGGTCAGGCAAACATCTCCTTACCAGCAGTCAGCACTAGCCCCCTCCTGCCTCACTTCCTGCAGTGATTTCTACTCTGTTTTTAACCCAACTTATGGGATAAAACTTAAGTCAACATGCTTAGGAGACACTGTGATTGATTTATTGTTGGCTACCGGGCCTGGAAAAAAGCCCAGTATACGGGGAGGGGAAAATTGCATAAGATGACAAAATGTGTTAATGACCCACTTTCTGAATCATTGCTTAGCATTTGGAAAGGTGCTTGGACACAGACTGCTCCACTCTCACAGTGCTCTACAAGGTGAAAGTGTCAGATGGTTTAGCGTCCCATTGATTTTAACTGTTTTTCAATCTGATCATCAATTTCATCAAGAAGTTTCATTCATAGGTGCTTCACGGGAGGTGCCTAGTGTGAACTCCATCAGGAGACAGAGTTACTCAACGCGGGGAAAAAATGACAGTGGTGTAGGTTGACTAACATTGTAGTCTTTACTTCTCAGTTTAAAATCTCATTAAAATGGCTATTTTTTATGAGTTTGATCTTGTTTTCTGGAGGCCGATGGAAGCTAACGTGGAGGAATTCAAGAAATTTGCTTCTGAAGAGTTCGCTTTACTGTACAAGTGTGGGTTATCTCTAGAGATTGCTGTATGTAGTTCAAATCCTGTATGAAGAGATTTTCCAGTTTTGAAATGTACCAGTGAAGAAAATCACACAGCAGTTCTCCCCTGAGCTCCAAGTTTCACAAATGTCTTTCATCACAGCCATCCTGGATATACGCCCGATGTTAAACAGAATGTGCAGAGAGAAGGGAAAGGTAGTGAATGAAAATTGGGTCTTCTCACAGCTTCTTTTGTACTTATTTGCTTGCAGCATGGCTGAACACCTGAGATCTCAACACATTGACAGCCCAGAAGATTAAGGATTATTCTGTCCTGTTTCGTGTAAGTTTGTCTCACAGTGACATCAGATGACTGTCTTGGAGCAAGTCTGTTTTGTGGCTGCTGTGCATTCACTGCATGTATCTGGTCACTGGGACAGTGTGGGCCTAGCAAGAAATGTCACATCATCAGTGCAGTGTATTCATTTGATTTCAGGATCTGTGTGTCCATCTCTGCCCTTCTGGAAAATAGTGAATCGCATCAGCTGAGCCAAACTTGGATGTATGTGGCTGAGATAGCATCATTAGTCTGTGAGAAGTGTAAGAACAGAGGATGGCATATCGGTTCCCCTTACCACACACACTTCATCAGTTTGCACTTTTGTTCTAGTGCTGGTGCAGAGTTTTTAGACCCAGGGCTTTACAAGGAGATCCATGTTCCTTTAAACAGTGGTACCTGATGCATTTGGCTTACCAGATCCTAATTGATTTGTCACAAGTTTTAAAGGTGAGAAGATCTTGTGGTTCTACAGTAGCTGAGACCATCTGGTGGACTAAATCCAGTAGCTTGTGAGACCGGGGGGACCACAGCTGAAACATCCTCAGTGCAGAGCCATCGGTTTGAAAAGGCTCCTTTCCCCTTAAGGGCTGCTCAGCAGGAACTTGGTGACCTACAGGAAGCACAATATGAGCGACTTCTTTGCCAAGGAGATCTTGAGAAAATGGGGATATAATTCAGCAAGTGAAGCATTTGTAAGAATTGGAAATGTTAGGGATCTCAGATATGAAGAAAAAAGTTTTTTTCTGAACAGTTGCAAGAAACTGTAGGAGTGCTTTGTTAGAGAGGCTTGCAGTTTGAAAATATCTCTTGAGGTGCTGAACTAGGCTGTGTTTAAGTTTTTACTTACATTTTGGACAATGTACTCCCCAAATCTTTGTGTTTACCACAAAGGCAATTACACCAAGAAAGGAGTATGGCCACAGCTTCTGAGAAGGACTGGAGATGAGCAGTAGTGGGAAGGGACTCCTGTGCCAGCGCTTGTAGATAAGCAGTGCTGCTCATGTGGAGCAGGCAAAATTCCCTCAGTAGTTGTTGCATAGCATTGTGCTTCCTTACACAGCTGTAGAGAATACCTTAAATACTGCAGTGTGGATTTATTGGAAGCCTAAGTACTTATTACATCATCTAAAGCAACCGGTAAATTTGGCAGGGTCACAGCTGCTTATCGGGACCTGTTTATGGCATACATGAAAAGAAATGGCCTTTCCTAAAAAAGAAAAAAAAAAAAAAAGTAGAAATCCAATGTCTTGGAGGATTTACACTCCCTTTAAAAGCAGTGGAGACAACGATGCTTTCCACAAGACACAACGGGATTCTGGGAGGTGGCCAGGATATTATCATTTGATTTTGATGCCAGAAAGCTTTCCTACTATGAATAGGAAAGGAATTCAGGGAAGGAAACACGAAGAATGGTGCTGTCACAGGAGCGAGCCTCTGAACAACTACTGAATTTTAAACTGGAATTTATAGTCTCTTTGAGGCCAAATCTTGCCCCTCTTACTCAGACAAGTCTCCCACTGAAGCCAATTAGCTCTACTGGAGTTTAGCCTAGATAAAATTTTGGATTGCAGACATGCAACGTAATTACATTTGTTTTAAACCTATTTGAAATTAGGGTCTTACAGGGAGAGTAAAAGGCAGATAAATTCCTTTAAACTTAAAATGTTGAGGCATGTTTTGAGTGAGTATGGAAAAATATGAAAGCAAATAATGTCTGGAAGGCAAAGATTATGAGTGCAGTAAACAACCAAAAAACTATATGGCATTGCATCTAGGGGTACGGGAAGTAGGAAGGTCATGGAATTCTATCCCAGGGAGTTAATCTCCTGGCCAACCAAATTGTTAGCATGAACCACCAGGTACTGCAGATAAATACAGAAATGGGAGCAGTTTGTCATGGTTGGACAGGACACGTGTCCTGTGCTAACATCAGATTTATTGTTCCTGAAATTACACAGGTATAATTTTCTGCTGTTTGCTGATAGAAATTCAGAAACAAGAAGCTGAGATAATGGAAAATAGTTCACACTAATCAACTAAAGAAATTAATGCCTTGATGCTTATATTTTCAATCAATTCAATGCCCTTAACATCCTTTGAAAATATTACTGCCTCAATAAACAAGTGCAAAATGATGGGAGGTAATGCACAGCAACAGGAGATGACAGAGACTCACACATCGTTCTGATCATTTCACAAAGTGAGTCCTGGCTTAATGCTTTGCACTGTGCATTTGAGTTTGCCATGTCTCTTTGACCATGCCAAAATATTTATGATAGAATTATAGACTAGAAAATAAAGTTCTAGCCCATCAGTATTAGCAGAAACACCTCTGTTCCATTTAATTCCTCTAACTTTTGTTTTGGGATTCCTGTCAGTGTTTACTATGCTGCCTCTCTGCTTGTTTACTGTACAGATTTACCAAGCTGCTCTGAATTTGATTTACAAATCTCCCTTACTCCACCGAACTCATTTTGTCAATTAGTATCATTCAGTATAGTTACCTTAATGTCACTGAATTTGCCCAGTCACTTTTTTTTTTACATATAAAACCTTTTTGTTAAAGCAGATGTCTGTATGGGGATTTCCTTGCTTTCCCTGCTCTGCAGTGTCCTCTCTGCTTTCCGTTCCCTCCTAGCATTCTTGTCAGTGCCCAGTTAGGAATTTCCTTTTCTCTCAAGTTTTTTCCATAGGCCAGGAAAGGCTTTCCAACCACTTCTGTAGGAAGAATCTTGCTCCTGAGCAGGCCTGGCAAGCAGCTGGACAATCCACCCAACCACTTCTTAAGGAGTAACAGTGACTGTTAAATGAGCTTTCTGACCTGGCAGGTCAGAGATTAAGAGCAAGTTTACAGGATATACAGCAAGTCAAGCTTCCTTCCCACAGGGTAAATTGGACAAGCGTCTTATAGCACAGATAGAGGCATTTACTAAATAATGTTTTAATTACAGGTAAATTTGAGAATTCTTTTTTTGGACAATTCACAGATGGAGAGGAGGCAAATCTAATGGCTACGTCATTGTTTTTATCATTCAAGATTTATGCTTCAACAAACGTACTTGACGGTGATCTTGTGTGCAGTAGAAGCTACTCTACTCTCTCTACAATGCCAGCATTTTTATATCATTACTCATTTTCTTGTTTTTCTGCACAGTAGGACTGATTTTGAATTTATGTGTATTTGAGAAATATAGAGATAAATGCAGACATGACCAGAATCTTTTTTGCTCCTTATGTTCATACACAGTTTGAGGTGCTATCACTAAGTTGGACTGCATTGGGACCACTGCCCAAATGCCTGGTTGGAAGCACATTTCAGATAACTCAGCCATGGACCTGAAAAAAGCAGAAAAGCTCTACTGAAAGCAGGGAGCTGTGATGATTAGTGTCAGCTGTTCCGTATTTCTTGTTCTTGCCATTTCTGTCTCCCTCATTGGAAAGATCAGAGGTTCTGACTTGCCATCTCTTCCCATGCCTCTCTTTGCAGACAAACATAAGGGAAGGGAAGGTGTTTCAACCCAAATAATGAACTGTGGCAGAATACTTTGGATTTATTATTATTTATCTGAATTCTTTTTTTTTAAGCTTACGAGTAAGAACAAAGTAGATAGAAATCAAATCAAGCAGAGATCTGTGAGTTTTGGCTACAAGCAACTTGCAAACTGTGAATAAAAATAATAATAATAAAAAAAATCTTGCTGATTTAGAAAGAAAAACACCATCTCCACAGGCACTTCCCCCAGCTGTGGGCTAGAAGAACAACAGATAATCAGCAGGCAGAAATGAAGGTCCATGCTGAGGATAAGAACACAGCCTGGTTGTAAAAAAGCCAAAGAGAGGTGGTTTGATGGCTGATAGTTACCCAAGAGCTGGGGAGCCTTTCAACATGGAACAGCAAATGAGCCAAGAATGCATCTCTGAGCTGATTTCATTGGTCATGTTCAAAATCACTGAAAATGTCTGTTCTCATTTTCCAGTAAGTTTTATAGGCTCCCTCCTGCTCTCTCTCTGCTATGAGCCAAGCTTTTGTTTCTTGCCTGTAGGGTTTGAGATTTGGCTGCCCAAGGTGAGGACCTAGCAGCCAGAAGATAAACACCTCTGATTTGACAGAGGCCAGATGGGACATCTGTATTTCCACTGAAAGAATGATTTCTATTTATGAAAATAACAAAACCTACCTATTGTCTGTGCTTTAGAGGACAGAGAATAACCAATGTGTATCAGACAGCAAAGTGGCACATGACTGACCAGCATCTTAGCAAGGGAGTTGATCTTTCCTTCTGAAAGAGAAGAAATGTCAGCAGAGGGTTTGGCCAACTCATCACATAAGCTTCTCTTACCATAGGAATGAAAAATTCATTTAAAGGCTGCTTTCTCCAGCTCTTAGTGGAGAACATTTTCTCACTGTCTCCATATTTCTGCACGATGTTACTTCTGGTTTACAGAAATTACCAAACATGGTCAGAGCAGTTGACACCCATTTCTGAGAGCAGCCAGTGCCAAAAACTTGAGAGGTGATTACAAAGCTAGCAGCCCAGGGAAATCATTCTCCCACTTTGCTATTAAGCAGAGGTAGGTTTGTGTTCTGAAACACATTTGGAAGGAGGAAGGATGTTACCATAAAGTTATAGCTCAGATGTTCTTGTTGCTCACACATGCAAAACCAGCTGCAGGATTAGGCATACCTTGGGTGAGGAACTTGGAGCATTTCTTTGGATACCCACTGCCCATCTTGTGTTTGCCATCCTGTTTTTGTTTACATGCATGGCTGCTTAACCCAGCAGAGGTTTTTTCATGCCGCATCTCTGCTCTAACCTTGTAGTAGAAGCAGTGTAAAGCCAAAGTAGCATGTCTGCTGAGGTGTAAGCTATTTGGAATATCACACAAGAGAAAGCTTTACAAAGTGCTGGGATATAACAGGGAAGAGGGGAAATCATTGGCCAAAAAGTAGGGCTCCTGAAGGAAAAAGAACAGTCTCACTTTCCATCCTGTCATCCACACGTTAAGATCATAAGCGACAGAAAGAAGGTAAAAGCCCTGACATTAATCCCTTCTCAGAGAACAGGATTCTCAGTCAAGGAAATGGAGGGGATCAAAGTAGCGTAATCTTCACCATGGCTGACTACAGAGAACTTTCAGCAGGGCTCTGAGAGTTTATTTAATTGGAGCATCCTCTGTAGGATTACTTCAGGTCTCTCGTTTAGCAGAAGATAAGGTTGAAGGCGCAGGTCTAAGCTTCAACATACGATTCTGCAAATGCAAAGTCATAACAATCCATGTAGGATAATGTTGTTGATACTCCAATGGTCTGAAGATTTATGAAAATATCTTCTATTTACTCAGCTGGAAACAATCCTGTTCTTCTGGAGTTTTGTTACCCCATAAAGCATTCAGAGGAGACCCCATAATCATTTCAAAGTCAGAAACATTAAGTGGAATAACAAGGATAAACCCTATTCGCTTTGACTTTGAAGCACAAGAAACATGTCCCTGTAGCCATAGAATATTACTGTGCTTTGAGCTGGGGTGGGAAGAAGCAGATCTCACACAGTTGTTTCAGGTGGTAGAAAGTCCATATTTCTCCTAACACAAAAGAACCTGGATTAAAGATAAGTTAAAATTGAGCAGTGAAATAGATTACTAAATTCCCACTGAAGTTTACAGGGGCCTTTCCCTTTGAAGCAGATGAGAAAAGGATCCAGACTTCTAGGGACTGGATGAAATGATAATGGCAGCATGGCACTGCCATACAGCAATAACTGCATTCTCCAGACAGCAGGGCACGATCTCAGTGTCTCCCCTTTTGTAGCCCAGGGTAAAACTGTCTCCAGGAAGTAAAACCTTCTGTCTGCATGACGCTCACCTGAACACAGCTTTGCCTTTGCCTCTGCCCAAACCAGGCATGTACATCTTGAAAGGCATCCTTGGAAAAGTAGTGCCTTTCCATTTAACCAGGAACTTCACTTTCAGCAAGCAATCTGCCTCCTGTCCTACTGCAGTGTTCAAAATCTCAAAAAGACTGAGTTGCTGATGCTAAAGCCTGCAATCTGAGGCCCAGTTTTCCAGGAAGAGGCAAATGATGAGCTTTGGTTATCATAATCACCTTGGTGCTTGTGTGAGTGAGCGAGAGGGCTGCTGAGCCAGAGGAGAAGGAGCAAAGACAGAGAAAAATGGCTGGGGCAGCACAGCAGCAGTTAAAACACAGAACTGACATTACTAATAATCACAAAGCAAAGAAATAACAAAGTTGGAGTTAAAAAAAAGTCTTTGACTCTACAACAAAGTCTCTGCAGCCAGGATATCTTCTTTTCCCTAAGCAGTAGGGGTTTCACTGATGAATTCCAATGCAGAAGCAGGGGCAGCAGGATTTGGGAAACCTGGGCAGACAGCTTTCCTGTTCAAACAGTCCTTAGAAGGTTCCTAGTAAGCGAGTGAGGGTCCACAGAGGGATTCAGCAGAGGTTGGGCCTCGACAGCCACAAGTCAAGGCCAGCAGGCTGTGGCAGTGATCCCCCTGGTTCATCTCCACTTACTGGACTCTGGTTTCTTCATTTTACACCTTTTGCTGCCTGCTGTGGGAATGAGTGCTCCTCTATATCGTTGCATGATAGAACCGTAAGTGCTAGTGCGAAATACACAGCAAATACCACTGTTGGTCTCCAGTCTGTGACAGACAGTACAGGGAGCAGGAGAAAATACCTCAGGTATAGGATGTAGATATGTCTCAGGCCTTCTTCCTGGTTCCTGGCTCATAGCTTCCTTCAAAAAACCCAGAGCAGCACTGCTGGTCTCTGCAGGTTGCACATAGGGACGAGAAAGCAACACTGAGTGCATATACCACTAGAAACACGTGTTGGGTTACCTGGTTATTGCTGGAAGGGCCCACGAGGTGGCAATAGCAGGACACTGCTCCCTGCTCAGACGCGGCTCCGCCGTAGCTTTTTTGTCCGCCTTTTCGCCCCTGAAACAACAGAGATTTTGTTAAAGTTTGGGGTGCAAAAACGTTACTTGCAGCTGCCAGTTTCTACTCGGTCAGTCTCACACTGCGACACAAGTGCCTGGTACATCGCTAGTAAGCAAGCTCTACAAAATTTACTGAAAGCGTTTGGTGCCAGTATGGAGGACTGGTGAGCTGGTGCCCGAGGACTGGCATGTACGTGGCTGTCACCAGTACAGCTTTGACCAGATGTGCAGAGCCATCATGCTGACTTCTCTAGCAGCAGAACTGTATCCGGAAATAGGAAGGAAGGATCTTTAATCATTGCTCCTTTGCTGCTTGTATTTTTCTGTACTATTTAGACTACTAATTTGTCAAGACACAGAGCTAGCAACTGCCCATGAATAAAGCCCCAGGCTCACCTGGATCTTTAATGCCTGCAATGCAAATAAGGCTGATAAAACTCCCAGGTGATGAGGGTTATTCTGACATCCCCTCTCAGGAGGCCGAAGGTCCACCTCAAGTATATAAAGGATTTTCCTTGCTAACAATAAAGCAAAGGTCTAAGGGTAGAAGGGTTTGGGTCAGGCTTGGTAATATGAAAGGCAAGGCATGGTGGGATGGCACCTTTCAAACAAAAGGGGATGGAAACTGAGGAGCTGTGATGTATTGTATCCCTTAAATCCCATATAGTCAGAGCAAGCCAAGGATTTGGGAATGCCTCGAAATGGCTTTCTGTAAGAAAACCTACCCACCAACTTTTACAAGGGCAGAAGGACAAGCTGCTTTGCTGCTGCCTGTGTGCTGGAAAAGACAAGGTATGTGACAGGGTGCTGAGTGAATGAGAGCTGTATCACTCTGACAGATATGCTGTACAGAAGCATGGACTGAACATTCAGTTTGGTAGTCCAAGAGCAGTACCTTAAAACACTTCCAGAACCACCACAGTGCACTGTCAGGAAGCATTGCTGAAAAGTGCAGCCTGTAGGAAGCTGGTCCCAGACTTGCTTAGAGTAAATAAGGAGTGTGTCATCCCAGGTTGAAGTAGTCACTATGCAGTGTCAAATGCTGAACTGAAATTGTGCTTTTTATTAAATACAGAGCAGAGAGAAAAGATAAGTCAGACCAAAATCTAAGAGCTGTAGGAGTTATCCCCCAAGCACTATTATCAGAGTACACCTCAGGGTCTGTATCTCCTCCTTTACCACTGTTGTAGAAGTTTTCCTCCACTGCTAGGAAGAAACTTTGGGCTAGGGCTCAATAGCAGGTGTGATGAAGAACCTAGTGGCTGTGCTAAGCCTGGCTGAAATGGCCCACTGAGCCAAGCAAACAGCCTGTGTGCAGCCACACTTGCCTCAACTGTAAGCAGGAAAATGGGATCTGTTGGGATAAACAATCGTCTTTAATCCTTTTCAACACAACTTTCTGGTTAGGCTGTGCTCAGCTATAGCTGCACAGAGAGCTGGGAGCTGATTTGTTTTGACGGGAATGAAGCATTTTCCCAAGATCTCTCAGCGCGTGGTTGTGCTCAAACACTGTAGATGGCAGCCTCCCTGGTTCCCACCTGACCCCATCTCTTCCCCAGGCTTCTCTGTCAGAGCTGGAAGGTAGCTGGGTTTCACTTTGTCCCAGCAGAGACTGAAGTGTCAAGGTTGCCTGCTCAGTACATGCTGCCTATGGAGGTTTGCCAGGTGCTGGTACACAGCTGCTTGCAGTTTTTTCCATCACAGCTCACAGATGGCGCTAGGACTCCTAATTGCCACCAGGTTGACCAAAACACATCTCCTCTCAGTCCTTGTAGGAGTCTAGCTACTATTGCCCTAGAATGCTTCCAAATTTTTTGCCTTTATGAACAAATAATTGCAACCAAGCTGAAGTCAATTGTCAGCTCTGCTGGCAAAGAGGATCTAGCGTCAGAGAAGGATCTTGATTTTGTTCTTGGTTCACTGTATGACTTTGCAAGTGATAACAATTTTGGCCGGAAATGGTCTGAGATGAGGTACTGGTAGTTGTTGATTAAAAAGAAGGATGTGTCTCAGACTACAGAAGGGTTGCTCCCTTGCACTGGCCCTCTGACTAGTTCTTAGCTAACAGACTCTCGAGCAGACTTTGCTGGTGTGGGCAATCAGATTTCCTTGCTTGCTGTGTATAAAGAGAGCTCTTGCTGGCACTGGAATGGTCTCGGCACATCACGCCTGCCCTGCTCCTTTGCCTCATCAGAATAAGGATGTTTCTGTTGCTTCAGGTCACTTTGGGAGCCCAAAACATAGGACTTTTTCCAAGTATATGCTTATGGTGAAGTGATCCCTTGGACAGACAACAAATAAATACGTGACAGTAGTTGACCAAAAGCCACAGTTTGCATCTCCAGACTGTGGAGCATGTACTAAAGGCTGTGAGATGGCGTGCTGGAAGCTCTCTGGCCAGGTTGTCTACAGATCCCTCCCTGCTGGCAGTGCTTGTCTTTCTGGGACAGTGCTAGGGAATTTGCTGATATGATTGAGGGTGATGGAGAGGGAGCACAGGGGCTGACTTGTGGGGAACTGCAGAAGAGCCAAGTCTGGAGAGAACACAGGCAAAATTGTCCTGCTGATTTTGTTCTTAAAGCATAGCTCCAAGCTGCTGGAGGTATTAGGCTGTGAACTCTGCACTACTTCTGAGAGCAGTGTTGCAGTGATGCTCGTGCACTGCTCTGTACCCAAAATGGGAGTAGTTAAGAAAACTTGCACTGACATGGGTTCATTCCAGTAAGGAAAATTAACACAATGCTGATGCGTTGTTTGTCCCATCACCACTCATACATGTGAAGGGCCCTGAGAGCAACTTGAATATGAGATAGAAAAAGAAGATGACAGACATCAAGAGCAGTGATAACATGAGCACATGGGGTTGGGATTGTTTCAATTCCACAAGAGAGGAGAGGTGATTTACGAGCCAAGGCTGCGGGGATGGTGGAGCTTGTCCTTCCTCACCTCTGTGCCACCATCAAGTAGTGTTTGTGCTTGAAGGATGTTGTCTTGGCACACCTCACTGGTTCATATCCTGCTGTTCTTCTGCAGCCCTGGTGACTGCAAAACAGGAGCAGGGGAAAGTGCCTCCAAGGCTGGAGGCTCCTGCCTGTGACCCACCTCGGTGCCCCCACCACAGCGCTTGTTGACGGCCCCTGACTGCTGGTAATCCCTGCTCATGGGGATATTGAGTTTTCTGTTTGCTTTGTAAGTGTAACTGGCCAAGACGCTGTGAAAGGAGGAGAGAGTGCTCTAGGGAGAGGTGTTAAAGAAATAGGAAAACATTATTTAAGAATGTTCTAAGTTGACAGTTTCCCTTATTAGTACTTTCATGATGGAAAGAAGCCACTTTAAATCTGTGCAGTTGCTCTGAGCCACCACATCCAGGTCCCTGTACACATGCACACAGATGGCAGTACCAAGCCCTTGGCATCACCTCTATTTGTCTTCCAAACCATGCACTGCCTTCTTGAGTTACAAATCTCCTCTGGCTTCTTGCTCTTCCTACAAGGGAAATGTGGAGAATGAAGAACCTCATATGAAATATTTATTCTGAGGGGTAGTCGGTGTCCAAGGCAGGCGTTGGGCAGGAAGGGAGATATCTGAGAAGGAGAACACCAGCTATGGATGTAACCAGCTGAAGGACAACCAGGAAAAGAAGATGGAATCTGCATGAGTGTCTGCTGTTGTCAACTCTAAGCATGCAGAACATCTCTCTACACAAACACACACACGCACAAAAGAAATCACAGCAATTTTGGAGAAAAGTTGTTTAAAATAATCCTGTTGTTGGGACCCTCCTCATTTGTTCCTGGCCAATGACCTGTAGGCTTCTTGCAGCTCATGTTTCCTAGCCTGTTACGGAGTCAAACACAGTGTGATAACAGTTAAATGAGAAATAAGAGTCATGACTGTGGGAGCCAAGGCCTGGAGAGGAAAAAACCCAAACAAACCATAAAACTGAACAAAAGAAAGTGCCAGCTATTCCCATGTTCCTGATAACATCAACTGAGGTGGCAACACTGGACTTCATTAAAAGCATTGCTGAACTTTAGGGTCAGGCTCAAAAACTGACAGCTCTTTCCTTTGTCCATTTGTTCCTGCATGCCTGGGGGGTGACGTGTGGCTGATTATTATTTCCTGGGTGATGACTATCTGTATGCCGATCTCAGATACCAAGCAGGCCCTGGACTAGCCTTGTCTCCATGTTTCAAAATCCCAGCGTGGTCTGTGTGGAGGTGGTGGTACACTTACATTTCCACTCTCCTTACATAAAGTGGTTCCTGCCCTGGAGGGAGCAGATTTTCCAACATCCTGCAGGTGTGTTACTTGATTGGGAGAACATTTTTTTAATTTTTTTCTTGCCTTTTCTCACCCACAGTGGCATGTGAGCAATGTGATTTTCTGTTCCTGACACTGTTGTGCCCTGATCCCTCAAATGTCTGTACCAAGGCAACAAGATGTTGCAGGGGGTCTTTTGCAGGCAGTAGTGGCACCAATGCTGTACTTGAGACAGGTGTACGTCAACAAAAGCAAACTCTCTCTGATAAAAGGGAACCTTTGCCAGGCTGCGTATCTTCCTCAAGCTCCATCCTAGAGGAAAGAAAGGGCCAGGACAGCTGTCACAAATTTACCTTAACTGAAGCAGGCTGTGTTCTCCTGAGCGTACACAAGTGTCAGAGGCTCAGCTGTCCCTGGTCATCTCCACCGTCAGTCACTTCATTCTGCTCCTTATCCCCAGGAGCTCAGGAATGGGCTGCCATTTTCAACTGGATTCAGTAAACGAGTCCCAGAGGGATTTTTCTTGCATAAGTTCAGCAGATTTCATGCAGTGGAAGAGCCTCTGCTGAGGACTACCTGAATAGTAATACACAGTGGAGAATTTGCATGAGGGAGCACACCATTAAACACCCTCTGTCCAGGGAAGAAACTTTGATTAAACCTCTAGCTGACTGTGAAAAACTGATCTGTAGGAAACCTATTTTTTTTTTTACAGGAACCATACAGCTACCTTATTTATTTATTTGATTGTTTTAGGTAATAAAATAGCTTTTCTCAATTCCTAGTTGTCGTTAAACTCTTTTTTATCTGTAGGGCATTGACATAAATAATAGCAGCAGCCATTAAACCTGTGTCTGATCAGCCTGGCCAGATTCTGCAACAACAGGGCTGGTGCAGCAGGAAAGGAAAACACTTCTGCCCAAAGGTTGCAGCAAGGTGAGGAGCTGCAGGGAGAGTGGGGAAGTCATCAGAGTGTACTGGGCAGGAAAGCATTGCCTGCAAGGCCATCATTGCCCCTCCAGACCAGGACAAGAAGGGTTTAGAGAGGGGTGCCTGGAGAGAAGGCTGAATAACAGCCAAGTTAACCCTTCACATGCTGGCATTTTCCAGGCAGTGAGCCAAATGACTGCTCAGGAAGATGTATATAACACATGTCTGCAGTCTCCAAAGGGTTATTAACTGTGCAATAATGGCCATGAAACTTGGCTTCCTTGAAATACATTTAAAATTGCAAAAAAATAAAACATTCGCTTTAGAGGGGGACAGGGTTTGTTTCCTAGAAACTGTGGGGCCAAATCCACTCTCTGATGTTGAAAGGAGGTGGATTCCCTCCACAAAAAAGAGTTGGGGACAGAGAAGGAATGCAGCCATTTCCACAGGACTATAGCTGCCTCCCACCACATGCATTATTGTTATCAATAACAGTTTCAAGACATTTCTGAAAAGCCCATGGTGCTAAATTAATAAAGAAGGTCAGTGTCTCAGTGGGGCTTTGGGATTTGAATTCAATAAAACCACTGCTGCTCCTAAGACAATTTCCTCTTTTGTTGCATGGGTACCTTTGCAGGGATTTGTCCCTCTCTCCTGGTTCCAGCCTTTGCCAACAGCAAGGTCTGCCTGTGATATTGCACCTGTTGCAGCCCCGTGGGCCCCTGCCCAGAGGCTCTGCATCTTTGTGATGCTCTGTGAAGACCAGTTCTACACTAGCATGGTCTGTGCTGGCCAGCTCAGCCACTGAGTCCTTCCATGCCGTGTGTTACACACTTCTTTTTATTAGTGACCCTCTTCCCCCACACTGTTAAATTAATTCTTTCTGTGCATTATTATTTTGGCAGAGGTGTTTGGAAGGTGGGAGAAAGAATCTACTAAATGCTTAAGCAAATTTACGACCCCCCACTCAAACCTTTTTGAGGAAAAAGACATGGCATTGAATTTGGTCCCTTAGCAAATGAAGACAGCTGGTGGTCTGCATTTAAACATGGCTGTTTGGGGCTCAGGCCAGGTTTGGCAGCTCACAAATCAGATTGCCTCTTGGTTCTCAGGAGTGGAGAATTGCCACGAGTGGAAGAGATGAGGGGAAGTTGCCTATAGCTGCTGTGCCAACATGGGCTCTAGCCTTGCAGGGAGGCACTGAAGTTGTTGGTTCAGGAGAGAATTCAGTTTCTGAGGCTTTAATGTTATGTTACATTATTGGCATGTGGCAAGGCAGTGGTGTTCTCTCATTTGGATGGGTTCTGAGCCAGTCCTTTTGCTTTGGTAACTTATTTCACGCTAGAGCATAGACTGTGTCTTAAAAGAGGCAGGAAAACACAGAGCTATTAAATCTCACCTGGTCTCACATTAAAAAAGTGAATTGAAGACATGGGTCCTGGCTTTGCTCAGATTTTGTCTGCTGGGAACTGGCTGCAGATACTCAGTTTCACTCTTAGTGCTGACCACAGGCAATGTCCTCCCAGTGCTGCTGTGCTGGCAAAATGCGTATTCTTATGATTCCTTTTGCCTGGGACTGCCACAATGCCTGGAAGAGAGAAAATGGTGTTGACTTTCCTGTCTTTTGGACACTGCATGCAGCTAAGTATCTGGTAACATGATAAATATGCTGTGGTCACTTCTCCTGCAAGGCAACATAAGAAAGACATCCTGAGCAGAATTAGAAAACCAAACCTTTTTTCCAGAACATGAAAAGATAAAATTGACAAAAAAGGGGCTGTTAGTTCAGACTGGTAGCTTTTGTCAGTGCAGCAGAAATGCTAAGTCATGGCCTGAAACAGTGATTGGGCACCTGGTGGGAAGGCAGGGCCAACCCAGGGGAGCTCAGGTGCATGCAGTGCAATGCAATGCAGCTGAGTGACCAGAAGGGGTGGAGCCAGGATTCACCCCGTTCCAGACTCATTTAAGGGTTGGAGGTGGAGATCTGTGCATACCTGAGACCTTCTGAAGGTAAGTAACTTCTTTCCTTTGTTTCTGCATCTTATGGCTGTTGTATTTGAGCAACTCCTTACTTGCTGCAGCTTAGGACCTTGTTACTCTGCTGTCATTGCTGCATTTGCCATTGTATTACAGTCAGCCTGAAGTCTCTAGACCTATGCAAATGAGAAAATGCATGATCCTAGATGTATGAGGTCCTACCTGTTGACTACTGTACAGATAGGGCACCTGGCTGCAAAGGCTCTGATATCTGGAGGGGTATGGATGGGTATGACAGATACCAGCTATAAAGATAAGTGAAACTCATCTGAGCTGAGAAACGGTAGATTTGGCTCAGTGAAGAGGGAGGCCAAGTGTGTGTGATGGCCTGTACTTTGTTTCTTTTTTTTTTTTTTTTTTTTTTGTTTGCCTTGTTGCAGTTTGGCTCTGAGCTAGTGACTAGAGAGAGCCATGATTTGAGTGGAAGTCTTAGCTGGCAATACAGCCAAGATCATTCTAAATCACCATTTCTTTGTCCTCCCCTTCACTTTGCACTAATGCAACTGTTTACAGAGCTTCTTCCCCGGCCCTTTTCCTAGTTTCAAATAGCCTTCATCTTAGGACTACCCCCAGCTGCCTGTCCTCACAGGGATGAACATTGGACAATGCTTGTGCAAGAACTGCACTGAGACCTGCCAGAGTCGTTCACACTCCTTTAAGGGTCTTCCTTTGAATTATTCTATGAATTCAGTAAAGAAGCTGCAGATTTGCAAAAGTTTGAGCTCTAGGATGCTGCTCTGCTTGGCCACAGCAGCTTAAAGCTGCTAATGCACTGTCTTTACTGCTTGCTATGACTCAGCCACGCCGGGAGCACAAGACCACCAAACACAATAGAAATCTTTGTCTTGCTGGAAATTGCCCTCCTGCCTTCAGCAGCCCTTGAGCCAGACTTACTCTTAACTTCTGGGCTGCTGAGGACATGAAGGCAGAATCATCAGGTGGGAAGGAGCTCTTAAGGGTGCCAGATCTTGAAGAGATGAGAAATGGCTGCATGTGGGCTGTGTGTGCCCTGCAAGTGGAATGGTAAGAGCAGGTAGCTGCTGCCTCCTTCTCCACAGTGCCCTCTTGAACAGCCCATCCTCCCCACTTTAAATCTCTTTTAAAAATAACTTTGGGATCTCCTGACACTTGTATGGGTTTTTCATTGTTATTGTTCTTTTCCTCAGTGTGATAATGTTTCTAGGTGTACACAAGATCATTGCACAGGACAAGAGGGCATGGCCTTGAAGTTGTACCTGGGGAGGTTCAGGTCCTTAGGAGTGGTGAGACACTGGGACAGGAATCACCACCTTTGGAGGTGTTTAATGAAGATGTATCTGGTTTAGGGACATGGTTTAGTGGGCAATATTGGTGGTAGGTGGATGGCTGAACTAGATGATCTTAGAGCTCTTTTCCAACTTTAATGTTACTGTGATTTTGTGATTCCCATCTCACCTTCTTTCTTTTTTTTTTTTTTCCTTGGTCTTTTGAGAAATAAAGAAGGGATCAGGACTGGAGGTGGTGGGAAAGGCTGTAGAAAATGGCGGAATGAATGAATTTATCAAGAGAGCTGCTGCACAGCAGCGTCAGGCTTCTTTTGGCAGCGAACGATAGGGCATGCGGATAGCGCAGCAGCGCTCACCGCTCAGCCGGGCTCTGTCAGCTGTTCCAAGCCCCGCTCGGGGGTCCCAGGCGGTCCCACGGACACCCGGGAGGCAGCGGCCGCGCTGCAGCTCCGCGTCGGGCCGGGGCAGGAAAGGGCGCCCCCCGCCGGCCGCCCTCACCCACGTGCACCCTTCCCCGCACCGCCCAGCGCCTTCAGCGCGCGGCCAATGGGCGGGCGGCGGGCGGGGCGCTGAGGGGGGCGCGAGCCAATGAGCGCGCGGGGCCGCGGAGGGGGCGTGCCCGGGCGCCCACCACGCTGGGGCTGTCGGCGGCGCTGATTACTTTTTCCGAGGGCGGGCAGGGCTCACTCCGGCCCGGGCCGCCGCCGCCTCCTCCTCCGCCGCTCCGCGCTGGGCCCCGTCGCTGCCATAAAATGTTTGACGGCTGCCTCCTGCCTCTCGTGTTTCCCTGCCTGCTGCTTTGGGGACTGGACGCCGGCACAGGTAGCGCTTCTCTCCTTCGCATCCCCGTCCCCGGAGGCGCTGACAGCCCCCGCACCGGGCGGCCGCCCGCAGGCACGGGGCGCGCGGCGGATCCCCTGCGTGGCCGCGGTCCCGCTCTGCAGCACGGATCGCTCCAGGCTCTGCGTTTTCTTTTCCTGTCCTCTCGCTGCTGCTGTAACGTTTCATGTGGAAAGCTGCTGACTGTCCTTGGCTGCGGCTCCGGCTTGCTCTGCTTTTCCCCTTCTCCCTGCAGATTTTTATTGGGATTGGTGAAATGCGATGCTTGTGTCTGAGCTATATATTTTTTTAATGATACAAGTAGCTTGAGCGTTTGCTTTATTCCTCTCTTCCATGCGCGTTTTCTTGTCCCTCGTGTGTGTACATGTATATATACAGGGGGAGAATTAATTCCTCCCGCTGGCTCCCCGACTTCCAGTCCGTGGGGAGCGCAGCAGAGCGGGGCTGGGAGGTCCGGGGCCGCGGAGCGCCGTCCGCCCCGTCGGGCCGCGGGCGCTGAGCCTCTCCTCTCTTCTCTCTCCTTCTCGCCTGCAGCCGGCGGAGCGGAGCTGGAAGTGGTGATCCCGGAGCGAGTGGCGCTGGAGAGGATCCACCTGCTGCCTCCCGCCGGGAGAGGGGACCGCGGCGGAGCCCGGCGCCGTCGGGAGCTGCTGCGGCCGCGGGAGGCGGCGGGAGAGGCCGTGCTGCTCCGCCTGCCCGCCGCCGGCACCGAGCTCTACGTGCTCCTCCGCCGCGACCTGCGCTTCCTCGCCCGGGGCTTCGCGGTGGAGCATCGGCGCGGGGAGGAGCGGCGGCCCCCGGCGGAGCGGCTCTGCTTCTACACGGGACGCGTGTTGAACCGCAGCGACTCCTTCGCCTCCCTCAGCACCTGCGCCGGGCTGGTACTGCCGCCCCGCCCCCGCTCTGACGGACCTCGGCCCCGCTTCTCCCCCCGCCCCTCCGCTGACCCCGCGGGTTTTCCTGCCGGCACCGACCCGTCTCCCCCCTCCCGCTCCCACCCCCGCGGATGCGCGAGCTTCCGCGCCGGCTCCTCACCTCAGCGCCGCTTCCCCGCGTGCCGCTCCCGTGCCCTGTGCGCGTCCCGTGCGGAGCCCCGCCGTCCCCGCGGCCGTTTTCCTGTCAGCTCCGCTCGGGAGCCGCCCGGCCTCGCGGAGGCGGGAAACGTCTCGCGCGTCGCCTCAGCCGCAGGCGCCTTTCCTCCCAGACCAGCTGAAGGATCCCCGTCAGGGCTCTCCGTCGGCCCCCAGCGGGGCTTGAGGAGTGTCCTGACCGGTGTCACGCCATTTTGCGGGTCGGTGGGCACGGTTTGTCACCTGCCTGCCTTCTCGTCTCCTCCGGGATCCCCACAGGGTCAAACCCTCCGCGGTGCGTTTCCCGCCTCAGGCGGCCTCGCAGCGCCTGGGATCCCCGTGAGGTGAGGCGATCCCGTGCGGGACAGCCTTTGTGTGCCTCGGGGAAACGAAGGTTCAGATGCTCGGGATGGCGGCTGGTTGGTGGCTCCCGGTCTTGAGGTGTGTGTTTGAGCTCTGGGATCCCTGCTGGAGATGGCTGCTTAAACTGCTTTGCGGTGGGAAACGCTTGGAGCGCTGAGGGCTGGAGCCTTCGCTTCTGAACCGTTTGAGGGCGCTGTGCCTCAGGTTTAAAGGAGGAAAAAAAAAAAACAAAAACGTGGCTTCGAGGTGGTAGAGTGGCACAATAAACTGAGCTGAGCACCGCTGAGGGCTTCCTCAGGGTTCGGAGCGGCTCTGCTTCAGGCTTGGAGTCAGCGACAGCTCTGCGCTTCTGTCGCTTGTCTCGTTATTCCCGGCCACCGAGCGCTGCCAGTGCGACCTGCTCTAAAAGAGCTACAAAACACACGGACAGAAGGAGCCTTTTTGGAAAGAGGGATGTGGTTGTAGGCACGGTATTGACTGCCTGAGATCAGGGGATGGAGCAGGGCGAGTGAAAAGGATTGGCAGTGCTCCCAGCAGGAAAGTTGAGAAAGGGAACAAAACTGGTCAGTCTTTGTTCGTTGCACCTCAAAAATGTGCTGCGACACTGCGATATCTGCTTGTGTAATGAATTCTAAGCAATGAGTAAATTGACGTGGCTGAGCGAATTGATGTAACTTGGGATCAGAAAGTGGCTACTGTCAAAGCTGCTTGTTTGTGGCACTGCTGGGGGCCAAGATCAGTACTGCCATCTGTGTAAGGGGTGATGCTGGTAAAGCTCTGCTCGCCTTTGCCTCTGAATCTGGTCCTGGGAGCACTGAGAGTGATATGAGCAGATGCACTGAGAGAGAGATGTCTCTGCATGTTGAGGCTCCTTGCCAGTTGCAGGAATCTATTCGTTTGCTCTTCATTCAGGTAATCACCAGGAATGAAAAAAGTGATCGGAGCAGATGTGTGGTACATACCTGCTAGCCAAGGCTTATAACAGCTCTTGAAGTGAAAAAGAAAACATAAGTGTCTGTAAGCTGAACCTAAATTTAAGATGATCATTAAGTTTTGAATTGGATTTGTTAAACTGATCTACATCACCACATAGCCCTTTGTTTTTTTTTCTGGCTAAACTGACCTTTTGGCTTTGTAAGCCTATTAGTGAACAGGGAACATGGTGAAAGCAGGCTAAATCTACTATATTTATGTTTTGTGGTGGCTGTACTAAATCTACATACCTGTAGTAAAAGCTATGCAATTGAGTGGGAAGATGCTTCCAGGAATCAGAAAAATGAAGTGTGCCTCAGATTGTCAAGGTCTCAAATCTGGAATGACCCTGAAGTCAGGTGATTTTTAGAGCCCAATTGTTTGCCATGTAATCTGGCAGTTAAAATACCCAAACCAATGCTACAGTGCACTTTTAGTTATTCTAGTTGCTAACTTAGGCACTGTTTACAGAGAAAGGAAAAGTCTTTACCCTCCTCACTAGTAAAGATTTGCTGGTGGGTGTATAGACAAGGTCTGGGACAGGTTGGGAGAAAGACTGTTTATGGAGCTCTTGCAGCCTGTATATCCTCTCATTCATGTCCTGAGCAGTGCTAGCATTGCAGTGGGGCATTTCCTGAAAAATCCAATGTGGGAATGCTAATAGGACTGGAAGCAAATGCTCAAGATATCTCATTAACAAGTGCTGGTCAGTCAGAGTTAGAAATACCATATCCTGGTCTCCAGCTGGCTCGGGCTTTATAGTATGGTTGAGGAATACATTTACAATGAATCGCACAAAAAAAGATGTGAAATGATCAAGGCAAGGAGAGATCTAATAAAAAAAATATTCCTGATGCAGTGGCATGAAAAGTGAGCTACAACTTGACTGAGCAATTGCTTCCTGGTAGTACTGTCAGTTTCTCAGCGTGGCACTTAAAGGTTATGTTTTGTTTTTTAAAACTCCTCTTGCAAATGCTGCTGTTAACCACTATATGAACTATTACAGTTCCCTGCCATTGCTTGCAATTGCCTTGAGAAGGATGGCCACGCTCTTGCAGCTATGTCAAGCTGTGGTGTACTTAAGACTGATTCACCTAAGGTCCTGTCTGTGTAGTTAAGAGTACCACGTGTGAAGGTGCTCTAAGCCTTTTCATGACTTAGGAACTGCAGAGAGGTTAGAGGTGCTGTGTTCCTGAAACTACCTTTAGGACTGTATTTCAGCTGAGGAGCACTGTTGTGCAAGTAAACACTTGCCTTCTTACCATGCTGAAGGTCTGAACTGTCCATTCTTGTTACTGTGGAGACATGAGCAGGAGCAAAGTTCTGCAGCTCATCTGACCCATGCTAGAAGACAGGACACGGTACAGGAAGTTGTCTCTTTCAGATAATTCCAGCTACATAAGGCTACAATTTGTGTTATTTTGAGTTATATTATGTAGTTGACTGAGACATCTGTTTCCAACAGTCTGAGATCATGTTGTAGATGAGATGTCGCTTTTCAGTCTGGAAGTTTCAGTTTGCTGGAGACTTCTCAGAAATACTCATGCACTGCTTTCAGGTGCAACTTCAGTTATGCATAGTCTGTTGCTCCCTGCTGCACCTACGCTCTCTAGCAAAGGTGAGCAGCGCATTGTTATGTTCTGTGGCACTTCTTGGATTCATGCAGAGGGAACACAGCAGAAGAGGGGAGACCTTACTGCTGTCTCTCTTCAAATACCTGATAGGAGATTGCAGCAGAGTGGGGTTGGTCTCTTCTCACTGGTGACTCGATGAGGGGAAAAGGCCTCAAGTTCCGCCAGGGGAGGTTTAGGTTGGGTATCAGGAAAAACTTTACAGAAAGGGTTGTTAAGCACTGGAATAGGCTCTCCAGGGAGTTGGTTGAGTCGCCATCCCTGAATGCGTTTAAAAACCATTTGGATGTGGTGCTCAGGAACATGATTTAGCAGAGGATTGTTAGAGTTAGGGTAATATGGTCAGGTTGCAGCTGGACCTGATGATCTCTAAGGTCTTTTCCAACTGGAGCAATTTATGTTTGTAAGAGGCTCTTTTGTTGTGCTGTGATGGTTGCGGTGGCTTCTGAGTCAGCGCGGCTTATCTTGTCTTGTAGACCCAAGATAAGGGAAAGAGGCAGAGTCCTGTAGCCTTTGTGAGACTTCTTCTCCACTTGCACACTACACATTGTTGCCTCAAGCTGTATCCAAAATGTGAGATTCCTAGAGGCTTTGTTACGCAGTCTGTTGGACTGCAATGTCAATGCCTTAAAAATGACATAGATTCTTCTTATTTTTTGTGCCTAAATTCTGGAAAAAGGTACAGTTTTCAAAACTGTACCTGTGCAGGTCAAAAGGAACATTAGGTTTTGACAGAGGGATGAAATTCAAGTCTCTTGTTTGTTAAGGAACCTCCTCTGAAAGCAGAAGATCACTGGGATGCATTTTGAGGAGGAAATTTATTTGCAAGTAACTATTTTTTCTGAAACCTAAAATCTTTGTTTGGGGTTCAAGAGTGCTCTGAGGCAGTCCACTTGAAGTGGATTGCTCTTCTGAGTTGAGGTTGTTACTTCCTCCTGTTGAGGCTCATTTGTCTCGCTTTTTCATACCTCAGTTTGTCTCCTTTGAACTCAGTGACACTCCTTTGTGCAGAATGGATCAGTGGAAATGGATGATGCGTGTTAGAAAGATTCATGTATGGCTCAGTGATATTCTCATTATAGGATGGAACACAGTAATTGAAGCTGCATCTTAAGAAATATGCTGAAAATCAGGAAACCCTAAACATTTTGCAGTACTGTCTTACATGATCAACACAAAAGAAAAGAGCTTATTTACTGCCAAGTTACATGCATATTTACATGCTTACTTTATGATTATCCACTTGGCTACTAAGCAAGGTTAGATGGAAGAAACGTATTTACCAGTTAGCTGCAGTACCTGGAAATTTCTGCTCCTCTGTTGTTCATGTTACTGTTCATAAGGTATGTTTGGGACCAGGCTCAAACACTGTTTGCGTGTGTAGCTTTTTCAAGGTCTCTGAACTCCTGCTGGTTTCCAGGGGGGTCTAAGTGCTGATGGTGGAACTGGATGCCAAAGCATGGTTTGGGATCCAGTATGGGAGACCAGCCAAGGCGAAGAGAACTGAGTAGGTTGGACTACAGTCTCCAGAATACCAGTAATAACTGGAGGGGCTCCTAATGAAATGATAAGAACTTTGTAACAAAGACAGGGAAGAGCACAGAAGAGGCCACAGCCTGTTACTTGTAAACCTGACTTGTTTTGAAATGGAGAGCACAAGAAAGACGGATGCTTGAATAGAGTGCTTCCCTGATTGTTTGTCCTTAGATACCTTTGATCAGTGAATTGCCCCATTTAAGGTGTTTGCCTTTCTTCAATTACTGCAGGAGGAGGTGATGCCTGATATAGATGTCTGGGGCTTGGTGGGCTCAATCCCTGTCCAGGGGTAGCAGATGCTCTGTGTTTGCAACCAGAGCAATGCTGCCCTTCAGGTGACTGCAAGAGCCTCTGCTCTTATGGAAAGCAGGGCAGCCCAGGCATGCTAGGATTATAAGATGATATGATTTCCCCTCAGGAAACCTTCAGCTATGCTGAATTCCCTAGTCTAGGAGAGAAGCTGTTTGGCATCCATCCATATCTGGTCCATAAGCTGAAAACTTAAACCTCTTAAAATTGCTGTGCTGGGTTTCTTTGTGCTGGGATTTTTTTATTTTTTTTTCTCCTTCCACAGTGGAAAAGGGGAGTTTCCTTGCTTATGCAGTGTAGGGACAGGTTGAGATGGAGGTGCAGTCAGATGTTCCTGAGTATTGTCTGCTCTCATAACTAAGTGTAAACCTGGAATGATGACCCTGGAGCAAAAGCTCTTGTTTTGAATTTGTTTGAGTTACACTTGTAAATAATAGTTGACTTTAAGCTGAGATGCAGTTGGTAAGAACAGGTCTAAAAGACACATGAAGTTCATTAAATTTGATTTGTGTTGGTTTTTATTCTTCATTTTAGATATTTACTTCCTGTTAACTTTGAGGAAATGGTTAAACTAAGATTAGCAGTTTAACAGCTGAGAAATTGAGAAGGGGATGGAATTTGTCAGATGATTAAAACTGTTCTTTTATGCACATTCATATGTTTGTAACTAATGAATGCTTGGGAGAAAAAAGGAAAATCTGTTAAAGATTCAGCGTTTCACAGATCTTGTTCAAAGATGTTGTGAAAATAAAAAGGGCTGGAAAAACAGCGTAACTGCTGGAGCCTGTTAATGTGTGGGATGGTCCAGAGCCACGCACAGAGAACACTGAAGACATTGGATTCCTGTGCTGAGCTAGCCCTCAAGCTATTGCAGCTCCACCAGCGCTACCAGGGGACAGAGGCAGAACACTGAAGCAGGACAATGTGATAAATATGCAGTCCCTTTGGTACTGTTCTGGTTTCAGTGATGCGGTGTGAGGACACTTCTGTCATTTAGCTTGCAAGTCCACTGGCAAGGATGGTAATGTGTAGAAGACAGCTGAACTCGGGGTGATGTGAGTGTGGATTAGAGATTCTTGCTCAAGTGGCCAACATGTATATAAAACCATAGGTAAGTGAGAAGGCAGGAAGTGTTTGTAAGAATATTTGGGTGGTTTGGAGAATGGAGTTCTCCAAAGATAGTGAGCAATATTGAGATAAATTTTAAATTAAGGATAATTTGGAAGATGTAGCCTCTGAGCACTGTGTGCACTGGGGCTGTAGTGGGCTCTGAGTCTTATTATTTTGACTTGCCAGTTTGATTGCCTGCCTTTTTGAGGTTTAAATTATTCCATCTTTTCCTGTTAGCTAAGCTGAATGAGTGTCAGCTAGATGGTCTTGTAATGGTAACTGTAAAATCCAAGTTAGATCAGTAATACAGATGACAGTGAACTTCTAAGCTTGTCTCAATCTTTGTTATCCCGATGACTCCTGTATAACAGGTGCTTTGGGGGTGGCTAGGCTGGGCAACAGCCACTTGCTTTCTGGGCCACTAAGCAATGTGAGTGGCTGGTCCTGTTCATGTGTGCTTTCAGCATGAGAGAAAAGTCAGAGGGAATTTGCCAGCTTTTCATATGCATCTTCCCAGGTAAATGTGGCTTAACAGATGCATAGCATTTTATTTAATTAGAATGATTTCCAGAGACAAGGGAAAATAGCACTGATGGTGATGTTTTACTTCCTTATCTTCAAAATCTAGCTTTTTGTAGCCCGTGAATATCACGTAGGGAGGAACAACTCAGAGTAGTTGTCCAGTGCTGATGTCTGCTATCTCATGCTGTGATTAGCACAGTGGTATGTGGTAGTTGGAAGATATAAGGGAGGCAATAAGAGGAATGGATTTCTTATGGAAAAAGCAAAGTAATGACCGGAGGATTCAAATATGGCCCAACAGGTCTGAACTCTTCAGAACGCAACTGGCAAGTTGAAGGAAAACTCTAACTCCCTAGGAACACTTTACAGGCTCAATCCTGCAGTTCTTTCCTGCCTGAAACTCTAGTTGGCTTGTCTGATTCAACTTGAGATTGCTTCTTAACCTATTCCAGGGTGAAGACACATGTCTTTCTCCCTCCATAGGTTTCACAATCCCAAAGCAAATGTGAAACATAAGTCTTTTCCAGTGGTTTAAATTATTTTCACTCTTGATGCCAGAAAGTTGGGATAATGTTGGGTGGTGATGAAACTGACTTCTTCTTACATATTTTTGGCAGCAACAAAAATGGTTGGCAGTGTTTCAGGAGCTCTGGTGTGTCTTTTAGTACTATGGCACCAGATATACAGCCCTTCTTCTAAATAATTAAAACCTATATTAAATAAGGGGGTTGGGGCTACCTCCCGACTGGAAGATTGAAACAAGGAGAGGAAGTAGTGGAAAACATTGTAAAGGAGACTGGAAGAACAAGATATCGGAGTTTTGTTGTCTTTGAAGCAATTTGGACAGAGTCTAGGTGCAGAGGTGTGCCCTGGGCAACCATGGCAGAGAGAAAGACTGATTCTTCAGCTGCTTTTTCAAAAGTAGTGACCCTTTCTGAGAGATCCTCCTCTCTCACTAATGCTGTTCAGTTTGTGTTGTCAGAAGACGAGAGCTCTCATTTCTCTTGGAGAAATTTCTCTTCCTGGAAATACTGGGCCAAAGGGATTTCCTGGGTGTGCGTGAGGACTGAATTTGGCAGGAAGGTGTGGAAATGTACGATTTACAGTATGTATGTAACGTGTATTATAAATCATATTAGTACAGTCAACTGCTGAATATATGCTATTTGCACGTATGTGCAGAGCTATTATTTAGGTTGTTTCCTGGCTGGCATGGAACTCAGAGATGGGATGGGGGAGTCTAATCTTTCTCTGTATGTTTAAGATGGATGTTATACAGGGGCCCTGTAGGTTACAGTCTTGTAAGTTCCATTACTTACCAAGTGTAACGAAGGCACAATCTGATGCCTCTCAGCAGGACATATGATGCCTTTGGTTACTAGCAGAAGTTGGATCAGACCTACAGATTACTTCCAAGGGACTGCGTTACAAAGAGCTGTGTTTCAGGGCATTCAGTTGCTATACAAATAAACACTGGATTAGTACAATGAGAAGCAAGTTTAAAAACCTTCACTGTACATATTCACTTCCTCTAATGTGCTATGACAGTGTTGATTATTAAACCTGGAAGCTTTGTTAGGTGATATCTTTGCCTTCACTCTTCTCATTTTATTTTGGAAAAGGAAGAGGGAAAGCATACAAACCTTAAAAACTATTGGTTGCAAGCAGAGGAAGGCTGTTCTGGGGCAGAAACTGCCTTCCAAAGATATTCTTGCCAGGTATACAGTATGAACTTGGAGCAAGAAAGGCAGAGTTCTAATGCTCTGACCTGTGGTGTCTTACTTAGTCAGGGACTTTGCCTTCCCTGTGAGTATAGAGTTGAAAAGATGATCACTGGGAAGGTACAATAGGCTGCTCTCTGTGTGGCCTCTTGCAATTAGTAAAAGGTATTTGGTCTTCATACTAAAAAATGTGAGTGGCTCTGCAAGAATGATGCACATAGCCAGTCTACTGTTTTTGGGCAATCTCATCTCTCTGCTTAGGTAATAAATGCCACTTGATAATAATGTAATTTTAGCTGCCAATTAGAAAAGTGGTTGTGAAAGCATTTATGTTAGTAGGGTTTATTTGTTCTCATGTGAACTGAACGCAGGCGTACATCTTCATGCTTCCAGCTGGAGTAGTGTTCTAGTTGAAGGGAGAGAGAAGTGGAAGAACAGGTGTTGACAAGAATTCTTGTGTGGTGTTTTTTTTTTTTTTTTTTTTTGGACACAGTGCTTTGCATAATGATGTTTTTGAATATTATTATATAATAAAAGATAAATGTGAAAAGCAGGTGAAGTTCCTCATTGTGTATTATGTAGATTGAAGATGATCAATATTCACTTTTCCTCACGTTGTAAATAACGGTTGCAGGGAAACAATCTGGGGTAAGACTGGGTTGATAAAAATGGTTAGGATAACAAACTGTCTGATATTCTTTTTTCATTTCCTTCTGTTGTGGACAGGTTGGCTATATTCAAATTGGATCAGAGCACATGTTAATACAACCAGTGAATACATCAGAGACCTCATTTAGCGGAAAAGAACACTTCATCAGACGTAGACGATCGACGAAATCAAGCCATTCTTTGAAGTCACACATTCCTGATGAGCACTGCAAGGTTGTAGCAGGTGAGATAGAAGTAGCTCAAGAGAACGGCCATGAATATACAGTTGTAACTGTTGTTTTTCAATGTATGTCTCTATTTTGTAATTCAAGTTATTCAAGTGACCAGTGGAAGTAGTGAAAACTGGCATGTGCGAATGAATACCTCTGCTACATCAGGCAGAAGGAGCCGCATCACAAATGTAATTAGGATACATGCTGTAACCTTCGATTGTTGAGGAGATAAACTGTAACTTCTGCTTTAACTGTGTGATGTGGGTGTTGCTCAGGAAGGAATTGACTGCGTTTTTAGCAAAGACTTAAATCTTGAAACTGAAGTCGGTTGTGAGGGGTGCTTTTTCATCTCAGCTTTTCACTGGAGTTGTGACAGTGCAAAGATGTAGGTGTGGACAGAATGATGATTCTTGCATTTCAGAATGAAAATGTCATTTCAAGTACTTCCATGTCACTTAATCAGAAGGCTTTTTTTGTGAAGATTATATCCAGGAATCCACTTAACAGGACAAAAAGATATCTGAAGGGGAAAAGAGTCAAACAGTTCCTCTTACACTTTCTTTTTCAGCTTCTAGTGTGCCATCATTTCTACTTCTGTCTAGAAGAACACGCTGTCCATGACAGAATACCTCAGAGTCAGCTGGGCAGGCTTCTTAATTTTTGTTTCTTTGTTAATGGTTATTCTAGTTTTCTTCCTCTCTTTCACCTTCTTCCAGTTAAGGCTGCAGAGGGCACTTAGTGTGTGCGTGTGAATTGTTAAAAATCCTGTTGTGTTCTCGTGCTTAGTAGTTAAAACAGGAAAAAATGCAGAGTAAAAACTTCTTACACCCTTTTCACCACCATCTAAGTGTGTTTTATACAGAGAGCATTCTTAATGAACTCTACAAAGTCATTTCTTTGTATTCTTTTCTTTTTATTCCTCTTCTGTTCCATTACCTCATCAGTATTTGAGCTTCTGTCTTCTGCTGGATGGGCTATGTACTAAATAAAGGCAGCATGTTAAGGTATCTGTTATCTTCTACTGGGCTATTAAAAGGACAAAATAGGAAGAAGTGACAGGTAAAATCTGTACAGGTGTAAGATCTGTGAGTATGGAATAAGATTGGTCAAAAACAATCTCTGTGGTTACACAAACAGGAAAATGGCAGTGGAAAGAACAGGAAACTCTTTTTTTGTTGGCAGAAGTAACAGAAAAGTGTGAAAGAACTGAGTGGAATAGGCAACCATGAGCTTAATAAAGTTTGGCTTTTGTATTTAACTGGAGCTGGCGATAGCATGTGCTTTGCTGACTCTTGTGTGAGACCAGGATGGCTTTAGGTGAGGAGAGACATACACACACACACACTGGCCCCACATTGCATAGGAGTTTGCAAAAGAGCTACAAACAGAACTTGGCTCCCTTGGGTGCTGGTTCTTTGCTTTAACTGCAGGCTGGTTAGGCTAAGAGGGGAACAAAGCACTCAGCTGCTGCGCAATGGGGAGTACTACTTGCTTGTGCAAACAGCCACTGCTTCAAGTAGCTGTGTCATAAAATAATGAAATTGCTCATGGGCTTTGCCACTTAAAGGCAGACTCTTGAATGTTTTTCATTGTTGCGGGGAAGAAATGTAAGTCATGGCTGTTAATAGGCTTAGCACATTAACGACCTAATTGACTCCTGTCTGGTTTGGATTAACTTTTGTGCACAGGAGTTTAGAAACTAAAGAAAAGTTAATCCTCTCTGACACACAAAAGGTCTATTTGTAATGAAATTGTGTGGTGATGGTGATCTTGGGGCTCGCTTCCAGAGTTTTTCCTGGAAAAAGGTGTTTTCAAAGCCACAAAGCTGCCATGCTTGAGCATTTTCCATTCCTTACCTGTTTTTCTTGAATTTCTAGAACAGATAAGAATCACCTTTTAAAGGCTTTTTTTTCTTGAGATTTTGTAACTCATCTGTGTGTAGCATGATGTGGAGTTGTTTGGGATTCAACCAAAATACAAAGTATCACATGCTGTTTTTTATTGAGTTATTAAATGTGTGGAAATTTAAACAGAGCTAGTGGCACTCAGTGGCAAAATGTATTGGCAGGGTGGCGTCCTGTGATATCTAACTTAAGTGATTGGGGGGGGGGAGGGGGGAAGAAAAACTAACCAAAAGCCTGGTGATACAGTAACTTGTATGAGTATTTGTAGGAGTGAGGGGAGGGAAGTAGTTGAGGAAAGCAAAATGAGCTTAATCAGGAAGTGCTGTGTGTCAGCACTGTGAGTGAGCACAGCTTTCCAAGAGCATTCTGCTTGTGGTATTTTCTTCATATTCCCAAGTGATGGGAGAGGAAAGCTGAACTAAACAGTCCCTTGGGGCTAGGTAATGCAAGCAGTCTGGTTTGATAAATGGTTGTTAAAATCTCTGAAACAACTCCTTTATTTTAAGTGGCATAATATGTCCTACAGCACTAGAATTTTTTAGAGCTATGGGAGAGTTTTACAAGAGCTAAATTTCTCCTGGTATAATCTGTATAGGAGGATTAATCTGCCTGTTGTCAGAAGTGAAAAGGCACTGAAGGTCATGCATGACTGGATCTTTGAGATCTGAATCTGAAAGTGGCTATTAATGGGTTAAAAAATCCCCAGTCTGTTGGTTCCTTTGTCTAAATTCTGAAGTGCTCGAGCAGCAAAGGATGGATCCAGCGATCATAGGCCAGGTGCTAGTGTTAGTCATACGATATGTGTATCTGTAGTATTTTTATCACCTGTCATACAGCAGGAGGAAGAGTTCAAGTCGCAGTGCATGTTTCTGCACAGGCATGAACATGAGCCCCTGTGAGGCAAACAGAAAACCCATTAGAAGACTTCCAGGTGCATATGCTGTGAGGGGGAAGGAAGGGAAGGTTGGGTTTCATTAGCTCTGAAGCATGGTGTCATTAGAAACATGGGAAATAGCTTTGCACCATTGAAGTGAAACACTTCTAGAGATGATAACCAAAGAATCTGGGCTGAATTTGGGGTACAAATCTGTTATCACATGCTGTTCTGATTTTAAAAATGAGCTTGACAACTCTTTTGTCAAAGGTCTTATGCAAGTGGTTTTTCTGGAAAGAGAGTGGAGTTGCAGGGAGTTCTTACTTTAGGCTTTAATACGTATAAATAAGAATTGTTCAATATGTGAGCCAAGTAAAGAGAAAGAGGCCTCTGTTTCAATGCATTGTACGTAACTTTTGCAGTGCCCTCAGGTTAGGCCTGCAAGTCTGTGCATAAGCTTGAACTTATTCCCAGGCTCAATATGTAGCTGCAGGGCTAAGTTGTTTTCTAACACTGTCTGTCCTTCCCCTTAACCTAATGCTTTAGCAAAAGTTGTTGACTGGGAAGAAATGAGCAGAGCAGGAGGGACAGGTGGGGGACTATACAATCTCCTGTATTAACACCCTACAGCTTAGAGTGGTGTTGGAAAATACCTGAGGCAGGGCTTTTTTCATTGCCCTGTGAGATCTCAGAACTGTAGAATGATTTGGATTGTCAAGGACTTCTGGGTCCATCTGATCCAGCCCTGGTGCTCAAGCAGGACCACCTCAAGCAGATTGCCCAGGACCATGTGCTGGTGATCCTTGAAGATCTCCAAGGAGGGAGACTCCACAAACTCCCTGACAACCTCATCTGATCTGGTTGTATATTTTACATATTTCCTATACTGTTAAAGTCTAAGTAAAAGTTGTGTTGTGTTTTTTAATTCCTCACAGTTTTGGGGGTTTTTGCTGCGTGTTTTGTTTTGTTTTTTTTACTGAGGGGAAAATATCTATGTTGAAGATGGAGTAAAACCATGATACAAAAGCCTAGGAATCTCTTCTAACTGTGTTGTAAAATTTTGTTTCTTTGGGAAAAGTAAGTTCTGTTGTAACTCTTCCAGAAGTCTCCAATGATGCATTAAAGTCCCTTTACGTAGAAAGGATTTGATATAAAATACAGCCCATAAGTATGAGTGAGAGCAGCTTGTCTTTGGAGGGTAGGTTCTTATTTCATGTTTATGGTGTAGACCTCGTAAATTACTCTTGAATGTGAGCTTGCTTTAAACCCCCTTTCGTCATCTTGAATGAACCAGTTTTTGTTTAATGCAAGTGTGCTGCCTGGAGAGAAGTTAATAGAGGAAAATAAACACAGGAAGATCAACATTTTAATTCAGAAAATAACAATGCATTGCTTCGCTATCTAGTTATTTTGCAAACTGTTTTAACAGTTGATCAAAGCTGGTAATAATTTGAGTGCTAGGTATTGAATGCGGGGAATGGTTTCCCCGAATAGGTATAAATCCTAAACATATGTTACTGTTATGTTGAGTTTCCCTATCTTTAATCATTGTCTCTTAGATGTGTTTTCTCTGCAGGTTTGACTTGGCCTCAAACAGCAGTTGTTATGGCCAAAAAACATGTGTACTAAAAATAGAGAGATGTAATGCAACCTGTATTAGTCCATATTAGGAAGCATCTGTTGAAGAATTAAAGCAAGGATTTCAACAATGCAGAAGATGTAATGTGATTAAGTGTTTGCAAGTATTGATGTATTCCTTGTATCAGTAATTAGATCTTCCAGGACATTACTATGGGAGTATGTTTTGTGTGGGTAAATCCTTTTGTTTCTCCATGTCCCTGGTCTTCCAAACAGGGAGTCTCTTTCTTTCCCAGCAAGTGTGTGATTGTTTCCTTATGGCTGACAAACAGCAGCCTTTTGGAGCAGTCTACTATTCAGAACTGTCCTTTTCCATCACATGTGGCAAGGGAAATTTTATTGTTGATTTGTTCTGGATGAAACCCTCAGCACAAGGACAGCATGGATAATATGGAGCAGGAGGGGCTCCAGGTTTTTCTTCCTCTACTGTCAAGGTGCAAAAAAGATGTACAAATACGTGTAGTTAATGGGTTTCTTCCTTTTCCAGAGCAGCTGCTGAAGTAGAATGTACTGCTCCTTCACTTGGTTCCTGATAAAAATTGATGCTAGTTTCCACTGGAGCTTGATATCTAAACTGGCAGATGCTAATGAGCTTGAGTGTCTGATGTACACCATCCTTCTCTCAGGATGTTTATGGCTATTCCAGTGGTCATTTTGGCTAGGAAGGCAGACAGGTGGCTCCAGGCAGACTAAGATGCATTGCTTACCTTTTAGCTGTCTTTGTTTTTTCCATATTGTCATAAATCATAGCTCAGGCTTGGAGCCAAGAGTTGGGAATTGGAACTCTGCTGGCTCTGCTTCCTGCTGTTTTTTGACTTGTGACCTTCAGCAGATCTCTTGGGATCTTACATGTGAAAACAACTATGTTTGGGCACCTACATATTTGTATGGCCAAGATGGGAACACCTTGTGGAAGGTTTTGCCTCCATTCAGAAGTTCTAAGCTTCCTTTGAGGTAGTTTGTAATTCTGAATCATCAGCTAATATGTGTCCCAAACTGAGTATCCAAGACTGAAAGCATTAAAAATTAAAGATTGTTTGGGCTACAACCTCTAACCTCCTAACTCTCAAGCACCTTCTTTATTTAAAGATTAGATCTACGAAGTGTGAGCTGGCTGAAGTACTGTGAGGCTTTGGCTCTGACAAGTTGATCCTTGAACTGGCAGTTTCTTTCTGTGATCTGTTCTCTGTGTAGTTTGACACGTGTATATATAAGGGATTAAAAATAACTATTACACTGTTTTTCACTTCAGTTTGACCTACAGATCCAACACGTTTATTGGAGATAAACTGCATTCTTTACTGGCTTTTGCATATCACCAGAAATGAATTGACTGGTGTCTGAGGAGGTCTGTGCTACCTCTCTCAAGGTGTAGATGCAATAGTGGGGCCAGGCTGTAAGTGCAGAGCTCCTGGTTTGGTAAACCTGGACTCTTTCACCCTCAGCAGAAGTGATTGAAGTTGAGCTACTATACCTTAGGATTGGTAGGGTTGAAAGTTATGAAAACATTCTTTACAAATGAAGCACGTTTGCTAAAGACTAATTAAAACAAAATAAACCTGGAGGCCAGTGATGCTATTTTTCACAGCATAACTGCAGCCAAGTGTTTTGTAGTCTCTAAAGCCCTGAAAGGAGATTAAGACTGTGCTTTGATTGGTTTCAGATCTGCTAAGTTTAAGTGGTCAAAACTAAGGACTCTGAGTTCACTCTTACTTATATCAGCCCTTGTCATTTGGATCTTAATTATATTTGTGTTACAGGATCTTCCCCCATGGCCTCAGGCAAGTTGGGACCTTTGTGTCTGTCACAAGCAAAGGAAATCAATTCTACTTCAGAGTACAACTAGTAACAGAGCAGATCAAATATAGGAGGAGGAACCGAGCCACAGAGGCTAAGAGGGAGTGACAGAGCAGGTATTTCCATTCCCACTTTAATAGTCTTACCGTTAAACAATGCTCAATGTGCCTGCTTTGTGTAAAATTAGGTTTTCTCTGTTTTACAAGAAATTCCTTTCTTCTAGTTGCTTGAAAAGCCTACAGGGGTGTGCTTTTAAAAAGAGATGAGTGTACGTAGTTGAGGAGGTGGCAGTTCCTGAAGACCTGCTAGTAAGTTGATCCAGTGAGCTGGTAGAGGTCCTAGTGCCAGTCCTGCACTATATTGACCTTTCATGAAAGACAGAGTCCTAACGTGTTGATGACTGTTTTACAGAAGAACAAAGTTTTAACTAATGTGTCTAAGCCACAGGCTAGCTTCAATAACAATCCTTGTAATAAAATCTCCCTGATGTTTTGGATGGAACACAGAGTTCATGACTTCTGTCTCAAATTCTGTCTCTGATGTGTCAGACAAATAGTCATGAATTTGTGATTTGCTATGGAAGTGGTCATGTAAAGAAAAATAATGTTTTTGGGAGATGGATTAGGGAGCGAGTGATCATTCTACTATGCAGTGTGGTTTTTTTTGTTTTTTTTTTTTTCTACTTGTTGATGCATGCTTTTGTCTGCTATTCTATTCAGAAAGAAATTGGGAGTGTATAATCATTTTGTGGCACCGGGCCTTAAAAATAAAGAGGACAGCTGAGGCTGCGTTACAGTTAGCTGTAATTTGAATGAGCAACCATTTCTGTTTCTTGAACTTCCGATATGCTGCTGACACCAGTTAGGTGCTGTAGACCTTGAATCCCAAGTTTTTAGTGGATACATAGGAGTCCAGTGCAGAGGGACAATGCTTTGCTGTAATCAGGCACTGGTGAAAGAGGCTGCATGTTCCCATGGCTGGAAGTAGATTGGGGTGTGCTGGCTGTGGCTGCAACTTCACTAGTGTCTGTTCTTAGTTCCCTTCTTCAGTTCTTGCTGGTGTCCACTGAGAAGTGAATGCCATAAGGAAGTTGTCAAGGAAACAACTGTGTCAAGCAAGGCCCTTGCAGCTGAAGTGTGGTTTCTTTCTTTTTTTTTTTTTCTTTAGGAGATCAGTGTTTTGAAAAGAACCTCTCTATTGTTATATGGATGAAAACTGCAGCTGCAAGGTAACCACTACACAGAGCTTTGGATATAATGCCCACAGGAGCCAGTGGAGGGATGAGTGCCTATGAGTTTTGAGTTGACTTGCATGCTGATTTCACAGGCCTAAGCTGTCCCAAGATCCTGGTTGCTCCTTTAGCTCAGGCTGTGCTAGCACATAATTCTCAGTTGGGCTGACTTCTACAGCAAAGGTTTTGCTCTGCTGGAAGACTCAGAACTCTGATCTGTTTCACATTTGTCTTGCTTCTAACCATAAACAGCTTGATCCTCAAACTGGATAAATCAGGGTACCGATCTGTACAGCTTTTGGGGTGATGCTGTGCTGTCAGTCTTTTCAAGAAGCTGTTCAATAAGACATTTGAAAGTAGCACTGCTGACAGACCCAAACGTGAGGAGTAGTGTGGTTTTTTCCAACTTTTAGCACATTTTTCTTGGTATAGTTTTAATAAATGGTACGTTTTTAATAAATAATAAACATCTTTCGACCTCCCACACTGTGATCTTAATTCAAACTAAGAAAGAAACCTGCTTGTATTCTCGTTAGATTTTGCTTTTACTCTTGGCTGAGATGTAAACGCTACTGATAATCCCCATTTCCCCTCTCACTTCCTTCTTGGTTTCCATTTTACACCTTACCTTTTTGATTTTTAAATGAAATCAAGTCATTGTTATTTTTGAAAATTTATTTTAAATTAGTGCAGTATCTGGATTTAATAGTAGTGTCCAAAACATACATATACAGTATGCTGATCTTTTTCCTGTAAACACAGACTAGATGACTTTTGGGAGGAGACTGAAATTTTGCTTATTTGTAGTATTTGTTGAACTGCATCCAAGAACTATAGCAAGGTGGTTAAAATTACAGAAAGGAAGATAAGGGAGAAATACACATGAAGGGCTAGGAGTGAATATTGTTTTTTTTTCAGAGGAGTCGGAGAAATACTGTTGGAAGGGAGGTAGGAGGAGCAGGAAGGGACTCTGCAGTTACAGCAGAGACATGCCAGAAACCAGACAGCTTTTGGTGTGTAATTGGGAAAGGTCATTTGGGGTGGTTGCTTTGGAATTGTACATCTGCTGGGTTGCCATAAGAAGCACTTGAATGTAAGAAGCTTTTTATTGAGGCTTCAAAATAGCACTGTTGTGCTTATCATGAGAATAGGGGCTATATATACACTTATTTACTTTTCCTGTACTGAGGAATACTTCAGACTGCTGGACTACTGAAGCTGATATGATCTTGTTGCTCTGCAGTTGACTAGTCATGGAAAGGTAGGAGCCTGTGAGGAAAAGCGAGCTTGTGCGGTGTTGCACGCATTTCATGCTGAGGATCCATTCTTCTCCCATCAGCTGACAGTCCTGAATTCTGTGGAATTTTTGGCCAGATAGTCTGTGTAATACACTGTCAAAGTGACAGCTAGAAGAAAATGTCACTTGGGCCTAGTCACGCACAGCATGTATGTGCTGTGCTGTAGATTGGCTGTTTCAGCTGTTATTTCACATGAATTTGTCTGAGCTCTTAAGCAGGGAACACCTGACTCCTAAAATAGTGCACGGTTTGGTTATGTATGCTCCCCTGAATGTAAACTCCTCTGACAGCCTGCTGCCCATGTTTTATGGCCTCTCATGCCTTCGCAATAACACTTAACATCTGCGCCACAAAATTTGTAACATCAATTTGTTCAAATAAAGAATCCACCAAGCATTTAATCCTTGTTTTAATGGTTGATGTTTATTTTAGTTTGGGATTTTGTATACTCGTGGAGCGTTTCTCTGCCCATAGTCCATAAATCACAAAGGGCAGGAGTGAGACTGCTCTCTGTGCTGGTTTGTTTCTGAAATGAGGCTCTAGAGATTTTTATTATTATTATTATTGCTACTTCTGTACAGCTCACTTATCTCAGGTAGGAGTTGCAGATGTGTTTAATGAGGGTTTTTTTTACTGTTTCTCATCTGCTCCTCTTCAAATATCTCTGATACAGAATGCTTTTTGCTGTAAACCTTATCTCTTTTTGTTCTGTTTCTGATTGTTTATCCATGAAATTAGTAGTTTTGTGTTTTGTCCATGCACTTGATTATGCTGGAAAATTGTTTACGTGTGTGGGAGGCAGGAAGATGCAAATAGAGACCACTCAGAAAATAGCTTTCTGTGAATGCAGAAAGGACAAGACTAAAGAAAAGTTACCTTATAAAGAATTTGCAAACTTGAAAGAAGAAAACAAAAAGAGGGGACTTGCGTTTGAGTAGTTTGTGTTGCTTTGCTATACCTCCTAAGTAATGTATCATTAATGGCTACCTGAGCTCTTAGTAGGCTTCTTGGAGTCCACTGCACTTTGCCTGCTTAAGTTCTCAGTAAGGTTGTGGTTAGAGATTGTTAGGGAGAGAATGAGGGTAAGAGTCCAGATTCTTGATGTTAGGTCACTTTGGCTGTGTTTCTAGCTGAGCCTATGAGGTGGTAGTTTTCCACACACAAGTTCTAATCCCTGCCACCCAGTGGAAAGCAGCCAATCCGCAATTTCAAGTAAAATATGCAAAGGGATGGAGTCCAGAGCCTTTGTGTGAACCGAGACTCCCCAGCAATTTGCCAAAGGTCCCTTTGCTGCTGCTTTCCAGAAATCACACTTCAGAGTTTTGTACAGCTGCTTTCTCCAAAGAGGAGCTGAGTGGAATGGGCAAAGCCTTGCCAGTTCCCTCATCTGCCTCTGGAGGAGGGACTGCACCAGGCAGTTGTATGGCGAATGACCATGGCATGACCTTTTCTCCACAGAATGCAAATTGCAGTCTGGCATAGTGGCTTCCTTACAGACAAAGTGGTTTCTTTTCAAAGATAAATTTTTCAAGTGGAAACCGTGAGGGCTCTAAACTTGTTGTCTTCAATTAAAGCATTTTTCATTACATATTCAAGGTTAGGCTGAGACTTACTTGAATGAAGGCCTAGATCCTCATAAGAGCAAGATTCTCTGGAGGGAAGAAATTTATACCAGCTGAAAACAACAGAGAGTTAGCAAAGCAAGAATTTGATGAAGGAATTCTGCTGTTTCCGAGAAGGTTCTGGCCGGCAGCAGCAAGACCCAGAGAGTCAGTGTTCTTACTGGAATCATCTTCTGCTTCTCTGATTTCCAAACCCACCTTGTACCTCCCCATTATTTAAATGATAACCTTGAAAATCCTGTAGCGAAAGATGCAATTCTGCAGAGGGAGGGAGGTATGGGCCCATGAATTGAGTGGAACAGAATGAAAAACAACAACAACCAAAAAGAGCATGGGGGGCTATTTCACAGAAGCTTAAGTCATCTCTGTTTCATACCTGGCAAGTCAAAGGTGTGCTCACCTCTCTTTTTTTCTAATAGTTTGTTTTATTTTTTTGCCTTTCTTGAGTACTTAGAAATATAAAGATTCCCTGTTCTGAGGCAGTTTTGTCTGCAGGCCTTGTGAAAAGAAGCCTTGAAACTTGATAATTTTAATCTTTGATTCTAGCTCTCATTATTTATGAGCACCTCAGGATTTTTTTTTCTTTTTGTCAAGAGGCTCCTGCCTGTCTTGTCTGACCCAGGGGGAACATTTCCAAACCCTTTTTCAAAACATTGAAATCAAATTTCATAGTCGTCGTCTCAGTTTAAAATATATTCCAAGTGTTGACAGCTGATGCCTTGGGCACAAAAGCACGTACAGAGCAATGCTGGAATGACTGATAGGCAACTGAGAACAGGGATGAAATGGGTGTCTGCAAATGTGCCTATTGACAAGTCAGAAAATAGGATAAAAAGAAGACAGCATCCATTTCATCATGGCTTTGGGACACCTACAGCTGGTAGAGGTGGTCAACTTGAATTCCAGGAGGTCTGGGAAACTGTGGATCTGGATGCTAGAGAATCTACCAGGTTGGGAAATTCAAGCAGAATTATGTAAAACAGCTAGTAAATAAGCTGTGGGATTACTGACCTTAGATCAGTGCTCTTTGTGCTGCTTACTAAGAGAAGGTCTCAAAATAAGTCTGCAGAAAACTAAAAAGAGACTAACTGCTTTGGGGAAACAAGCAGCACGTGTAATGAGATGAGGTATCTGTCTGATCATCCAGAATGTTTTATCCTGTGTCACTTTTGTGTTGTCTGTTACCTTTACAGTGTTTCGGGACCTCTTCTATGTTCTGCTACCTTTTTCACTGGACGAAATTAGTGCTAACAGCAGTGTCAGTATCTTATCCATAGTACACTGCAGGCTGGGCAATAAGCAGACAGAATTTCCGTGAAGCCTTGGCTTTTGTATTTTTCTGTAAAATACATTTGTTTTAATGACTTCATTTGCTTTTCTTTCATTTTACAATTGAAAACATGAATACATTTCTTGTGACTGAGATGGAGTTGATACAATTTCAGATCTAAACTTGATTTCTCCTTTGTTCATGTCTCAACTGCTTTGCACATCTGCCTTTGAGCTGTGAAACAGTTCACCTTTCAGTTTAAAACATGACTTACTAATATATTAATCTCTCGTTTTGGAGGAGAGGAGGTTTAACTTAACTGATGTGTTTTAATTTTTGTGTTAGCAGTAGATGACCTAATGCTTTATTTTGCAGACCTTAGCGTGGGTCATACAGATTCTTATAACTTAAGACCAATAAGGATCAGCTCATTTAGAGGTTCCCTGCTTTTAGTATTTGTGCCACAATAAAGAGGCACGTGAGCTCTCTGCACGTAGGTGGCCAATGACTGCAGCTGCTGGTGCTGGTGCTCATGCCAATAGCAACAAATGAGCAAAGAAAGCTTGAAATGGTCTTATCTAGCCTGACCTTCTGCACTTCTGGATTTTATCCAGAGACTTCTGCAGTTGGCCAATAACACACGTTCCAAAACAATCTGACTTAATTATTAAAAAAAAAAAAAGTGATTAGAGCTTTGTCTTTGTCATACTCTGTGTTCTGTTAAATTGCTATGGTAACGCTGGTAGCAAGTTAAAATGAAGCTGATTGAAATACTGACTCCAGGAATATTTTACAACTTCCTTGGCTTAGAACAGCCTGCAAATTCTACAGTGTGTTGCATCCCACACTACACTCTCCTATCCTGAAGTTTTCTTCAGCGGGCTTTTCCTTTTTTAGAGCTTGTAGTGGAATTACATTGTTGTGGAATGTTATTTTTTTCACAAGCAGGACTTCCAATCTCTGAAATTTTTGCAAGTGCCTGACTTCTTGGTTTGAATTGCAGCTAATTCTTTTGTTTTGAATTTTTTTCCCATCCTCTTTCATATTTTCATGAAATCTAGTGATTTCATATGGATCTACACACGAAAAAAGATTTTCCTGCAGTGGAACGTGTAAGTTGCTTATTTTAATCTGCAAATAACTTTTTAATTAAATGTCATTGAAATCTGAATTTGTTTAAGCCTGTTTGATGAAAAGAATATAAACATTTTACTGTGACTTGCCAGCTATAGAATTCCCTGATAACTTTTTTTTTTTTTTTTTTTTTAGAAAAGAAGAGGCAAAAGAAGATGAAATCAACCAGTGACTGGAGGGAGAGAAGAAACGCCATTCGGCTTACCAATGAGTACACGGTAGAAACTTTGGTGGTGGCAGATGCTGATATGGTCCAATACCATGGTGCAGAGGCTGCCCAAAGATTCATCCTCACAGTTATGAATATGGTGAGTATGCACTTTATTGTCAAAAGAAGCAGCAGGAGTAAATGGATTTTACCTAGGGTAGGTTTAAGCTGGCCTTCTTGACGACTGTACTGGGCAACTGTTTTGACTTTAAGGTGGTATGAGGGTTTTATTTTTCTCGTGTTATGTCTCACTTCTCCCTCATCTGTGTGATTTCCCTGTATTTGTCTAATGACATTACAATACGAAAGCTATTTTGAAACTGACCTTGCAATTTTTCATTTGGGAAGCATTGCATGATTATTCAGGAGTGGTGTGTTCTGCCATATTTTTGTACTCCTGTAGTTTACTTTGGAAGAGAGGTTCCCAGAACGGATAAATGATCTCACCTGACATGTTTCTTGTGTTATTCTAGTTTATTACCATCATTTTCTAAAGATTATATTTCCCAGTGTGTATTTGTTGTAAGAGGCAGTCAAATTGTTACTGATGACAAGAGATTTGTATCAATTTACAGCAGACAAACGAGCTTGACTTGAAGTCTTTTAGAGACAGTACCTAGCTCTGAGTTTTACATAATAAAAAATGGCTGCCTCCCTTGCTGTAAACTCAATACCAAACTATCAGCCGATAGGAATTTCAGCTGATTCCATTCTCTTTACCCCTGGACTTGACTTCTTCTGAAGCATGAAGTGTTGCTGCTTGTGCTTCTGAGTAGTCAATGGAGTTGAGCTTTGGAATAATTCTAGAAAGTCTGCAGGAAATCTGCCACGAGTGGCAAGAGCTTTTCAAAGTTCTCAGCACGTATGTAGTGTGGGTGTTAATTTGTTAGCTGTCCTAGAAGTATTCACCCTCAACTTATTGGAAACACAAAATCTCTCACAGTGGATGCTTGCTCATTCGCTTGTTGGCAGTGGCAATGAAAAGATAACTGCCAAATTAGATGTGGATGCTGAAAACTCTGCTTAGAGACAGCAGGGGTCCTTCCAGAGGCACTTGCTCAAGGAAATCTTGAAGTTTGTATGCCTGTGCCCATGCTATTGTAAAATCCAGGAACAGTTCATTCTCCTGACTACAGCTCTGTTGTTGTTCATGAGCAGTAAATTGGCTTGGGGAAAAAAAGAGCTCTTAACAGTAATTGATTGATCATGCTTCCAAGTGAAGAGATGAATGACAGCTGTTCAGTGCCTAGCCCAGCCATGGGACAGCAGAGCTTTTTAAGAGGTCTTATATTTCTTCACCAAGTACTGGGTGTGAGGGAGCCCTCCTGTAGTGAAATACTTTGCTGATTAAGCAAGTATTTTAACTAGTTTTTTCCGTTAATGAGCTGCTTCTCTCTGTCCCTTCCTCTACCTTTTATTTTGCCATATAGCATGCTGTGACAATAGTCACTTAATAGGGCATCATTGCGTTCTTCGATTTAGTTGGATTGGTTTGTAGGAAGTGTCTTCTTTCAGCAAATCCATTCTTGTGACTATCCTTTCAGGTTCTACTGGCTTTCCTGTGTTTAAGGATGTATTTTCTAGGGGCACAAGAGCCTTATTCTTCTCAAAGTCTTTGTCTCCCAAACTTCTAAATTCACATAGTAGCTTTGCAGTGAGCTGACGGGACATAAGTTCATTTCTGAACAAATCAGCTTAAGTCACATTTTTAGCCTGATGCACACTTAGATGTAATGTATGTGTCAGGTCTGAGTTTCTTCCATGTGTCAGATGTTAGGACCTCCTGAGAGGTGATGAATAAACTTTGTTTGCACTGGGAACCCAGGGATTCTCCTGAAATTGGCTCTTTGATGTTTTGTCATTGTGCTGATAAACCATTGCCATTGTGCCTGCCAGTTCTGCTGGGACTCGGACCGTTGTGGCTGAGAAGTCCTGCAGTACATCTTGGCAACATCAGCTTGCTCTTGCTAGGTGTGAGTTTGCATATGAGGATGTGCTGATGGGTTGAAACTTCAAAGCCTGTTTTCTACACTTCAGCCTGTTTGCTGAAACTTAATTTCTAATGGATTTGGCTGATAGACTTGTGAGCTAGGTTTTGATGCTTTCGTGTGAGTTCAGCCCTTTATTAGACACCAGAGAGTGCACGTGGATGAGGAGCGTTGGCTGAGGATACATTTATTTGATATTTCCTAAGGTGCAAAGCCCAACTGAAATGCTTCCCACTGTTAAGTCATTGCTCCTGGGGACTCATCCGTGTGGTTTTTCTGATGTCTAGTAGGATCTGAGTTTGTTTCAGCTTCTCAGCCTTCAAAGAAGCACTGACAGTGTCCTTCACCTATGTGTGCCCACCTGCTTTCCCACACTTGTAGAAGCTCAGTACCTTTCAGGGCTCCTCCTTCCAGAGGAGAGTGGTTGAGGAAGGAGTTGAGAAAGGACAGCAAGCTCAGAAGATACTGAGGAATAATAATTGGCAAACGCGTAGATCACATAATTGCATAAGTCTTTTTTATGATGCTATAAAACAAGATGAAATTTGAGGAAATCAAAGAGAATTTTAGCATTCCATTTGTCAAAATGAAAGCAGATCTTCATGCTATCGAAAGGGGCTGAAAAATAATTTAGAAAATGTATTTTAGGAAGAGAGATGTGGTTTAGGTAAGCCTTGGCTGATCTTTTCTTTCAGCCACGCTCTTTGGGTAGTGCTCGAACGTAGACATGACAAATCTGTGTGTGTCAGCTCCTTGTTTGTAAAATTACAGTTCAAGGAATGTGACAACTGTGTTTCTTTGGGAAAATCCCCCTTGATGCCTTTCTTGATACAGTATCAGTTGTGTTCTATGTAACCATGCAGCAAAGGCCAGTCTGCTGGGGACCTCTGCTTGCTGCCTGCCTCAGTAGATTTCTGTCAGCCTTCTGTGACACTTTAGCTGGGGGACAGGATTTGCCCCATGATATTAGGCAATGCTTATTCAGCTACACTACAGGATGGCGGGCTGCCTCTAAAAGAAACCAGAATGTTAATTTTGGCTTGAAGGCTTGCATTTAAGCAAACAGAACGTTACTGGTCAGGGGTATATTAACTCCTCTCTGTAAGCCATTACATTTACTGTCAAACCACAAAACAAGCATTAAGAGGTCTTATTAATGCTTTTTATATTTATAGACATTTTAAGCAAAGTGACCTGCCTTCAAGTATTTAATATCTATTTATGTTACAAGAATTTCTGAAAGGGAAATCTACAAAAAATTACAAAATACTGTTTTATTGCTCCTTTGGTGAAAGAAAATCTGGGGTCTGGGGGAGATGTGGGCAAGGAGGTGGTGGGAAGAAAAAAAGCAAAACTCATCTGCAATCCGGAAATACCAGGTAGAGCTTCATAGAAGAAATGGTGATGTGTTTCTTAATGATACTCCGCAGTTCTGACCATCTCCCCTGATTAGAGAATAGATTCCCATTATGGCTACTTGTTGTTTCTGAATGTCATTGTAGAGATGCAAGCCCTTCCATTTAATAAACTAATATTTGAAGCTGTATGACAGTTTTTCCCAGGTCACGGAAGGATTTCCCTCTGAAGTACTCTGTCATGTATGAGTGGGAACTGAACCTGAGGCTTCTCTGCCTACAGTTAGGAGACAGTGCATTGTCTCTCTCCTGTTTCTCTGAATCTGCTCACAGAAACTGTATTTTTGGACTAAGTCCAGGAGCAGGTTCTGAAGGATTAGACATGTGCAGTTCTCTTGTAGTTTCATGCTTTTTTTTTTTTTATCTGTGAGAAGTGGCCAATAAGGCTAAAAGGAGATTCTTTGTCCTCTTCAACAGGTATACTGGCCTCTACTGTGGCAGGTCTTCACAAATAGAGCCTTTGGCATAGTAATTTAATAGTTGCTTTATTTGGCCTTGGGATTCTTAGATAAAAGTGTATTTTTGGAGCTTTGGAATAGCTGAACGTGCCTTTTTCTGAGAGAGCAGAGCACACAGGGATGCAGGGATAAGTTACTATAGTATGTGTTAGTTTTCCTGCAGCTGTTCCTAAGCTGTATGATTAGTGTGAAAGCTCTCTGCAGAAGCAAGCAGTAACTTGAAGTTAGTGATCTTTTGGATGCAATTAAGAGGGAAAGTTTTTATGTTATTCTTGAGGAATAATACTGCTTTACTCTCTGAAGCCTTCTTTAACACTCCACAGCTCGTTTTTAGTCTTGGATTTTTCCTGTGAGAGATTTTTCTATGTTGAAGAAGCAGATAAAAACATTTTTATTATGCACGTATTGATAGATTTACATCTCCATGCTCTTGGGGGCTGGCACGTAAAAGAGCTGCTGCTGATAATCAACTCTCTTGTTCTGATCTACAATTTCCATTATTGGAATGGGAATGTAAGGGAATAAGATATGGATATTTGATCACTTTCTACAGATTTCTCTGCAGCAGTCCCAAGATTAAAATATATATATGTATATATATCAACTGTATCTTATAAAGAAAATGAATGTGCTCTTTATAATGTTTAAGAGGAAAATTTGAAAGCTTGGCTTCAGGTAGGTGTTAGAGATCCTATAGTGCTTTTCAAAACAAGTAGAAGACAACTTCAGTAACCCAACTAATGCTCTTGCTGTCCAAATATTGTCCAGCAGCCAATGGAATGAGAAGGCTGGAGCTTGAATGCAAGGCTTGGGGGTGGAGAGGGAGAGAGGGAGGTAGAGGAAAAGGAAAAGGAAGAGGAATGTGGTGGGGGAATTAAAAAAAAAAAAAAAAAAAAAAAGTAATTCACCCTCAGGGTTGTTGTGCTGAACATCTGAAACACATGCGTCTCCCTCCTACCATCCACCTGCAGAGGAAGCTCTTGAGAATTTAAAAAAAAAAAAATTATACTAATGTAGTTGAGTTCCTCTCTTAGCCCAATTCCTCATGTCTGTGTTGCACTTTGTGCATGCTGGGGCAGGTCTGAACTGCTTGTGCTAAAACTGCATTTATTCTGTTCTGTCTGTCAAAACTATAAGGAGAGAAAACTGCAGGAGGAATGCGGATGGAGAAGGAGGAGAAGAAAGGTGACATGGGCTTCATTCTTTTCTCTAGGGCATTCTTTGTAGTAGGGCTGTGTCAGGGAAATATGTACAAAGGGAGATGTCAGATGAGCTTTATTCTCTTTCTGCTGCAACTCTTCTTCCATTGTTCTATTTTCTAAGACTCTACCATGCATGTTTACAAAGTACTTTATCTGGGCTTCATAAAATGGAAATTATACTAATGGTTTACATCCAACAGGGTAACTGGTGCTCGTGACTCTTTCAGCTGCATTGACAATTTTTCATCACATCCTTCGGTCCAGTGAGCAAGAACTTCCCTTTCTGTTCCAGCTGAACTGCTCTCTGGTGCTGCAGTGGTAACCTAAAACAGTGACTTTTTGGCAGAGTTTAGCAAACTGTTAGTGGGTTTCGTGCAGCTGACTTCTGTTCCCAGCTGTCTCATTTAATTAAAAGGTTCTAAAATACCCCAAATACTCTTTATTTTCCCATGGCCACAAGGATGTGATAATGCATTTGCAAGCTTGGGGAAGGGTGGCCCATGGTACTGTGAGTGGGAAGGGAGGTGTCTATGAGTCAGTCTCTATAAATTCATGCTGTCCGTGCAGCAATAAATCTTGAGAACATCTGCACTGGGAAATCTCATTCCTCCTCCCCTGGTACCGATTATCTCAGCCATCTCACATGGTACTGTTAGCTCATGTGCTGATCATAGCCAGTTGGTTGCCTTGTGTGAATAGACTTTAACCTGTTGAATGATTTTCTTGTAGGCTAGGGGAGAAGGACAGAAGGTGGTCATTGCCACGATGGGGTCTGATTTCAAGCAGGAAAGACCTGTGAATTTTAATTTCAAATGGACTCTTGGACTCCATGATAATGCTCACAACCTACCTTGAACAGTCTGATCTGATGTTGTCAATGTGCAGCCAAAATGTCAATGATTCACCTGTACTGAACTTAGTCTTGTACTTCTTTGTCAAGTCATTTAAGGACTGGTCACTTTCTCAATGAGGTTCCTTCTAGTCATAAACACAATGCTTTGAGACAGTTTATATTTTTATTTGTTAGGCAAATAACATCTTGCCAATACACCCAAATTTATTCTTCAGTGATAATGAGCAATTTGTCATTATCAAAGTTTTTAAGTTCAGCACTGTGATGTTAGGCAATTTGCAGTGTATTTATCTGTACATGCATTAAAGTACTGATTTAAAGTATATAGGAACTTGTCTTACTGCACTAAAGCAAACTTTTGTCTCTCCCTTTTAATCCAGTCAAAGCCCATTGACTGAAAGGTCTTGTTCAGCCTCTGAGGCATTTAGAGTAGGGATCGAAAGGAACTAGCTGCCAGATCTCTGATAAGAGAGGCTCTGTCTCTTCCCTAGGTGGCATAATGTTTAAATGCTTCGGTTGTACTGAAGTAGAACAGCCACTTCTACCAGAATCTCTTAATAGAGTAAAAGATGATTGTTCCTACTGCACAGCAAATACCACCATGACTACGGGGCTTCTTTGGCATCCGTTTAAGAAAATCAGCATGTAAAGCTTGAATAAACATGCAAACAAAAGCCTATTTTGCATATGCAGTGACTTTTTTGTTTAGTATCCATTTTTTTTTTGCTACAGCCAACAGTGTCCAGTGCTTCTCCAATCGCTGGTAGATGCAAATACAAATAGAATTAAATTAACTTTTGGATGGAGAAAAGGATGAGAGACTGACAACTTTGGGAATGACAAGATACATTTTCCAGCAATTGGTTTACACTATGCAGGTTCTGTCAGTGAAAACTACCTTTTGAAGTCAGTGGTGTTCGGATCTATCTGTGCAGGGTCTAGAGACAGGCAGCTTATCTCTTTTGATGGAAAGCTCATAGTTCATTAGGCTTACTGATAAGAACTTATCTGCTATACTGCCATTTTATGGCTAGAAACTTTAAAGGATGCTCAGAGCAAGCAGTGAGTAAGCTAGACAAATCAAAAGCATCCATCACAGGATTGTGGCAGATATTCATTAGCCTCTCCAGTGGTGCATGAGAGACTGACTTGATCAGCTCAGTGCCCCACTGACCCACTCAACTGAATGGCCAGCTCTCCATTTACAGATAGGTAAACTGTCAGAGCCCTTCTCTGCAAGCATGAAGTTTACACCCCCCACCCGACTCTCCTCGAGTCAGTAGTGAGAGGCTTCAGCTACTCAACCAACATACCCCTGAGGTAAGTAAATAGTACCAGCACTTGTATGCATTTGTATGCCAACCGCAGGGCAGATAAATGGCTCATTGTGTTCATGCTGAAGGTCAGTGGGTCAAATACTGAGCAGCGTCTGTCTTGAAATCTGTGCCTAAATTATAGGAAACATTTAAGTGTATGATTAAATCCCACTCCAAACACTAAAGTCCTTAAGAACTCTCTTACACTGAACACATTCCTGAGTATTTGCAAAATAGGAAAAATACCAAGTGTTGAAAACATAAGACGTGAACATATTTTGGATATTGAGTGTTTTGTAGGAAGTTAACTGGGTCTTTGTGGCATTTCTAGACAAATGAGACATGAGTAGGAAATGCAACTTACCTGGGGGCCAAGTCTTGTAGCCTCTACTTAGGCTCTCTTCAGTGGTCTTGATTTGATTGATTGAGAAGGGAATGCAGTGTTCATCCAAAAGTTATTATAGGATATTTTAAACCTTTTTAAAATGAACCTCTCATTCATCTTTTTTTTTTTTTGATACAGTCTGATCAATGCATTTGTACACAAAGAAATAGTGAAATAAAATTCCGGCATCAATTCTGGCATCATCTTATGTTCTAATCTATAGAAATGGCATGAAGTATCTGAGCTGGAATGCAAAATCTGGAGAAAGTAGTAAGGTAGTTTCCGGTGCTATTTTTGAATTTCCCGAGGCTTGTGTCATTATGTGCTGCCTTATTACTATTCTCTTCTTATATAAGATATGAAAATAACAGAGGGAAATTGCTTTTCCATTCTATTTCCTGAAGTCTAAAACACACCATTATTTCATCTTGTATTCAGATATCTCTGATATTTAAATGCTGAAGATCCATGTTAGTTGGATCATAATGTATGTCCATGTTCTTGAAACTTTATGTTTAGAGTTCCTTTGAAATATTTCTTTACTTCATTACTTGACAATTCTGTTCTCTCTCATTCAGTCCAATTAAAGGTATTTTTCTTTTTTTTTTTTCAACTAGATTATGGGTTCTTCTTCATCGATTTTGTTTGTTTTCTAATGTTTCTGTCCCTGAATGCTGAATCTAACTCATTAGTCTGTTATAAGTTGGTCAGTTGATGAAGCCAAATGCTATACAGTAGGAACAAATGTACTGTATTTTTGTAAGCTACACTGTAGTGTGTGGAACTGTTAGAGTGGCAATACAATAGCTCTTAAAAATTCTTTATTTTTATTGTAGTGTCACAACCCATTTGGTTTCAGTTTGGGTCAGTATTGTGAAGGAGAAATATCTAACTTCAGTCACAGTTCTTTTAACTGCTACTACATCTTGACATTGTTACTGATGTACTGTAGATGTTTTCTTTGCACTTTAACAGGTGTACAACATGTTTCAACATCAAAGCCTTGGAATTAAAGTCAGCATTCGAGTGACAAAACTAGTTCTACTTCGCAGTCGACCTGTGAGTTCTAATTCATTTTTACCCTCTGCTATAACTGTACTAATATAGTTTTACAGGCAGAGCAGGATCTCTGTCCTGTGTGGGTGGGAAGTATGGGATGTTTGGCCATAGGATCACAAAATGTAACTAGTGTGTGCCATGCTATGCTGGATAGTGTTACAGATGGAAGTACAAGGGACCACAGAAGTGGGAGGAACTGCAGTCCTTTTATGTAGCCTTTCTGAAAAATCTTTGCTTATAGTTATGAGCCAATCTCAGGAGTTAATTGTTAGAAAAACTATACGGCTCTGGTATCAGAAATAAAAATGCCAGATTTAGGAGAGTTTGGAAGCTTGTGACTGCTGCCAGCTGATGGAATTTGTTCTGTATATCAAATGGCAGAGGTCATTGTGGATTACAAAGCTCCTATTTCACTCACTCAGGTGAAGTTGGTTTCGTGCTTTTTCATTTTCTAATTTTTGTGTATTTGATCCTCGTTTTTTTGGTGTTTTTTTTTTTTTATCAGAGGTATAATGATTTTGTAAACACTGTGGTGAATATTTGTTCTTTTGTATCCCTTTCTATACAAAAGGCCAAGTTGTCTATTGGGCATCATGGAGAGAGGTCTCTGGAGAGCTTTTGTCACTGGCAAAATGAAGAATATGGTGGAGCAAAATACCTTGGTAACAACCAGGTTCCTGGTGCGAGGGATGACACCCCTCCTGTGGATGCTGCAGTTTTTGTAACCAGGTATAATGAGGTCAGGTTTATCAGTTTCCTTAAGCAATACTGGCCCATAGTCTGTGCTGGGATCGTCTGGTCCAGCAGTTATCCAAGAAAAAGATCCATCGATGATGATATGTTTGCTGCCTATGTGCTGTTTGGAGAGCTCAGATGCTTCAGGTGAAATGTTTAGTTTGTGTGTACTTAACACTGCTGTGCAAAAGCTTTATCACAGTTGTCTGTATCCTGACTATGACATGCTATCAAGACATGTCTGTAGAACAGGTGATACCTTTTTCTCAGATCAGGTGGTATAAGTGGAAAAGAGGTGAGGTTTAGGAAGACACAAGTCTTCATCCTACAAGAAAGAAGCTGCCAAGTTAAGAATGTGGGTAAAAACAAGCAACTTGAATTTGATTAAGCGTGCATATTGAGTACTCTGAGAGGAGAAGTAGTTGGTACCTCTGAAGCATACAGTGTGTTGGTAGGAAGGAGATGGTGAGGGTGCTATCTCCTTAAGAAAGAGAGAAATGAATACCATAAGCTAAACTAATTTTCTCTTTGCCTTAGGAAATAACCACCTTAACATCCCCCCTCTGTCAATCCTCAAGTCAGTCATTCTTAATTTGTCTGTATGTTTAAAACCTGCTGCATTTATTTCAGGCATGAAACAATCTGTATATGAATGATACAGAAAGTTTCCCTGTACCTGCAGCAGTGCTTACTGATGAAGCAAACATATTGGAGTATGGCCCAGATACAGTAAACAAAAAGAATATCTTTCATGTTAACTTGTAGTCATTTTTCCTGTACTTTCCCTACCTGAACTCAACCTCAGAGTAAAATGCAAATTCCATGTTCCCTTCACTCATTGTAAGCAAATATCTGGTTGTGTAAATTGTGTACTTTGAACTTAAGAATGCATTGTTTCAGAAATGACTACTGAATAATTAAAGTGAGCACAAAAATGTAGTATAAGATGGCTTCTTTATGTGCTTGAAAGACACTACTTCCTACCTCCCTCTTCCCTAGATTGAGACAGGAAATGTTTGTACTGCAGTTAGATATTGCTCACCTGTGTTACTATTTCTTCCCTGCCAACAGCGCAACTAGAAATGCATGCTTTTGCATAAGCTGCTGTTCTGACTGTAATTGTCTCTTGTGTTAACAGTCACATTGCAAACTATCTACTGGATTGTGGTGAGTGTTCAGTAAAATAGCTGGCAAGCAGGACGTGGGGCCAGCTAAGCTCTGAAGGGTGCACCTTCACAGACATGTGCAATCCCCCCAGATCTTTTTCTCTCTATCATATTCACTGTAGTCCAACCCAAGCACCTAAGCAGCTACTTAGCATTTTAGGCAGGGTGAGTGGTTCCTTTGAAGTCAATGGGCTGAACATCCTGGTTATAGTTAAGAATGTGTTTTATTGGATCACAGCCTAAATAAATAACTAACATTTTTGTTGAACTCATCTGGGCATCCAGTTGTCCTGCAGGACAAGTGAGGCATACAGAATCTCTTCTGATGTGTTCTAAGCACTGGATGGAGGGAATGAGTGAAGCATTTCATCTGTGCATTCTGCCTGCAGCTTACAAATTGAATGCATAATGTCATGTTAAATGAGTTTAACTCGGGCATTTGATGAAGAATTGTAGAGATGTTCACTGGGTTCAGTAAATATGCAGCTTTTGTGATGGGAGTAGTTGGAAAACTACAGGTTCAGTTGGGTTAGAAGCTAGGTTTGGATTTTGTGAGAAAGTTCAAGCCAAGGAGCACATTGTTCTGTGTAAGAACAGCATTTCCCTGTTTGATAGGTCACCAGTGCTTGTATCCTTCCTTCTTGCTGTGTCTTGTTATCCTAACCCACCCTGCTTCTGCTGCAAAGAGGATGCTGTGTTCTTGGAAGATTTCTGGCCAAGCAGCCCTATTCCATTGTCAGGGTTTCTACTCTTGGCTTTGGAAGTGTATGTCCCTTGACCTTCTCCAGACTACAACGACCAGTAGGGGATATGGGAGCAAAAGCATGTCCAGTACAAGCAGTAGAATGAGAAAAAGCAGAAGCTGAATTTTCAGCAGCTGCTTTAAGAGTAGGAACAGATTATTTGGGCTCAATCTCTGGAATCAGAGGACTTTCTTCAGTCTTGCTCTGTTCATTTGAAACGCCATGGCATGCTTGGCTTTTGGAACTTCACTTGTAGCTGGTTTTCCCCATGTACTCATTTGTATGCAGAAATAGATGACGACCTTAAGCTGCAGGTAAGGGGAGTACTATATCTGAAATAAGGTGTACTACTGCCCAGTTAGGAGTAAGGTAAACGAGACAGTGGTAAAAATTTCTGAAGGTTTGAATGTAGTGCAGTGGTTTCTAGAATCATCACGCTTCTGTTGTTCAAATTCTCATTTTGAACTTAAAGAAATTCAAATCTCTGGCATTTACAGGTAATACACTTCATATTTTAATGGGCAGCTGACCAGAATAGTTTCTTTCTGCAGAATCTGTATCTTAGTGATCTTAGAAGCATGTTTCATTTAAAACACATTCTCTCTGTTGATCTTCTATTCTTTGCATTCCTCAGAAAATCTTCAGATATTCTGTTGCTCTCCCAACTTCTTGGCCATTTAGGTCAGTCATTAGAGTATAGGTGATAAGGGAGCATAGCAGAGAATCAATCAGCACTGATAAGAACGTAATTCAGAACTGTTACTCAGCAAAGACTTGTGATTTTTTTCTGATGAACTGCTGTAGTTATTCCATTTGCAGCCTGCTTTTTGCCTCTGCATTTCTTCAGCTCTTCACCATCCCATTAAGTGGGCAAGTGAAGCAATTCTGTATGCATTTAGGAAGCTGGGCACGTAGTGCTACTAAATATATGTTTAGGGTAAATTTTTTTACTTTTTGGCAAGGTTTTGCCTGTACCCATTTCCTCTGTCCTTTAACTTTGTGACCCAGCAGGGTTAAACTGGTCAAAAGATATCATTTGAAGGATGCTGATAACTGACTATTAAACAGGATACTTCTCATTCATGCTGCACAGTTCAACTACTGTCCTCCTTTCTTACAGGAAGGACTTGAATTGCAGAATTTAGCTTAGCACAGTTAGGTATTTTTTTCCAGTTCATGTGAGCCAGATGGAAGAGTGACTTTAGGAGGAGTTCTGAGCTTCTTTTCTGGCTCTCTTTATTGAATAAAGCAACTCACTTATTGTCATTTTTTCAAAGGAATTGTTTAATCTTGCTAATGAAAACATACTCCACGATAAAAGTGATAATGACTGAGAATTTCAAAGATCCCTAAGAAGTCAGAACACATGCACTGCTTGATTCAGCCGGTGGCTAGAAGTGGAGAAGAAATTTACTTCACTGCCATAGCATGCGATTTCAGTACATTATCCAAGACTTAGTGTGATTAGGTCTGATCTGGCCTTGGATTTGAATGGCAGCTCCTGGAATAAGTTTTGTTCCAATATAGCTCTGTAAACCATCCTGCTAACATCCTGTAGCATATCCACAGGTGAGACAGATCTTTCTTAATGCCTGTATGGTCTGCAGTCCCTCTCATGATTTTCTAGGAAAGGACTATGAATTTCAATGTGTAGATTTTATTTAGGCAGTATCTTGTCTTTGATAAAAGACTGAGATCCACTGAGCTCACTTGAATGTGCTTTTGTTTGACCAGAGTTTTAAGGTAAAACTTAAACAATAAGTCTAGGTAATTTAAAGCCTAGCATCTTCATGCAAAGCCTTTTAATAGAAGGAAGTATGGTGTCTCTTGGACTTTATGGGACAGGCTGGGAAATCTCATACTTGCAAGTCTACCTGCAGTGAGCTGGGTAATTATGTTCAGTTCTTTTTGCTGACCTATTTCAAGTCCTAATCTGACCAGACAGCATCACAGCACTCTCTTCACAAACCAGGATTGTTCTACCTCTCTATGAGAGCCTGCAATTTATGCTGAATTACTTATAAATCTCTTGTCTTATGGCATGGTGGCAATTTCTCCAGAAAGCTGCCCACAAGTGCCAGGCACCCTTCAGTGTAGATCATGGAGTGCAAGGAGCAAAATTTGCTGTGCTTTGTTTGCAGAGCCAGCCAGCCCCTGAGGAGAGAAGCTTTTCTAACAATGGCCCTTTGCCATTTACTAATAGTTCAGCTATCTGTTGTCACAAGAAAAGCATCTGTTTGATTTACCAGTTTATATAACATAATAAGTCCTTAAATAAACCTCCGTCAAGTTGGCCCTGGGAACTCAAGCGGGTGTGCTTTTGCCAGCTCTGTCAGGAGACTGTCATTAGTCTTCTTTGGAAGGGCTGGAATGCCAAGGTGTCGAGACACAATAAGGCTGCAGTGAAAAATGAAAGCTGGGGCTTGTGTGTGGTCGTAGCTTCCAATTTTGTTTTGTTCCTATCCGATTTTTAACACGTTGATAGTTGCTACATTTTTTCTGAATTGAAGCATTCTGAGATTTCAATATCTGCATAGCAAGAGGTGGTAATAGTTATTTTTCCAAGCCTTTGGCAAACTGATTTCTCATTTCTGAAGAGTTTGGTGTGAAGGTTTTGGGTTTGTTAGCCTCAATCCTGAGCCTTACATACCTTTTCCTATAAAGCCTAATTTCATATTTTTTATTCATGAAAGAAGTACTTCTAATCTTTCTCCATTCTTCTTTCTGCCACACTCTCAAATTCAAAATCCTTTCTGGGACTTGAGCATTTCAAACAACATGTTCCAGCTGTGCTCATGTGATTCTCTCACTAGCCTTGCCTTAGGGTGAGGAAAGCCACAACAGAGATCATGGTTTCTTGGCTTCCCTTGGGCTAAGGAACTTCAGAAATGTACATGGTGCTTTTCTATTCCTCTTCATAGCAGATGGTGCTACAAAGCAGGTCTGAAGGTAGTTCCTAAATGTTTAGGCCTAATTGCTTATTTAAATATATTCAAACCATTAATTTAGTTATAAAATACTTCTTCTCTTCCCACGCTTGTTATGCTCTTATGAGGGTTCTCATTTACAAAATCTTCTCACTTGAAGTGATATTACTTATACAGTGAGCTTCAAGGGGTTATTTTTCCTGCTTCTGTTTAACAAAGATCCACGGATCTCTGGCAGGATGTGTGGATGCCAGTGTCATATGTAGTATCTTTTCCTGCTTTAGTGAGATTCAGGGAGACTGGATGAGATGTGGAGGAATAACAGAGGGAAGATAAAATCCTTTAAACTTCTGTTTTGGATTCCAGTCATAACATGGCAGAGTTGACAGTAATATATTTAGCTGAAGCCTGTTCACCTGGCTGTTATGTGGAAAATTCTGAATTTTTTTTTCTGTACCAACATCTGTCATTCTCTGTTTAGTCCTGCTTCTTCCTTGTCCTTCTGTATTGCAGTGAAAGAAGAACTGAGAATTTCTGGGTATAGATGATCAGTTCTGTGTCTCCAGGCAGTGACCTCACTTATTATTTCCTGCTACTTTTGATAATACAGTTCTCTTCTCAAAACGAGAGATTCATTATCAATCCAGGTGCTGAAGTCTGATTTCCTACAGATAGTCTCATATATGATATTGCAGTACTCTTTGCATGCAAGATCTGAAGTATTAAATAAGATAGTAAGACATGGAGCTGATTCACATAATTTCTTGTAATCTTGCAGCAGCAATTAGTGTTGCTGTGTTGTCATTGTGTAGACTGCACAGCGGTTAAATAAAAACCAAAATCCCTCTACTCCCATGATAAGTGAATCATGCATCACTGCTTTTTCCTAGCCTGGAGTCTGGAGGCACAGGATACGTTTGACTTCTGTTCTGTTTTGCTTTCTAGGACAGATTTCTGCGTACACAAAGACGAACCTTGTGACACTGTGGGTAAGTCAAAGAAGTAGGGGAGAATATTTTGATAGCCAACTCTATGCTGAGAGGAGCTTATGGGGCAATCTTTCATTATTTGATTTAATGTAATGCTGCGTTTGCTATTCTGAATACCTCTGTGATGCAAATACAGATTAGTACGGGATATGAACTATAAATAATCCTTTAAATACTAACCCTTGTAGGCACTGGAGGTTTCTGAGTTTAGGAAGTAATCTTAAGTAACCTTACATTTTTGGAGCAGTTGTAGAATTTGATAATTAGAGATTAAGAAATTGTATGTTATTATGTCTGTAATGTTCCTTCCAGTGCTCCCTCGCCTCATTTCTCAAACAAGAATTTGCTAACTAATGAATGTATTTGCAGCAGTAAGAACCTGTGTAACACTCACAGATCAAACTGGCACGTAGACACGGAGAAGAATACCTCATTGTAGGAAAGCCAAGTTAAATCTTCTTTTCCGCCTCCTGCTTCCTAACTGCCTTTAATCTTACCCAAGCCCTGGATTCACAGAGTCCTTACATCCTACACGATCCATCTATTTATTTATTCTACTTAGGTATCAGTAATCTTCACTGTATCTGTTCATCTGGTGTGTTTTTTTAATCTTGACAGTAGCAGCTGTGTGTGGAGGCATAACTCAACATCCTCTCTATAATGATTACATTACTTTGACTTTGAGGCAAGTAAAAAAAAAAAACAACAAACTGCCCACTATCCCACATACTGTGTGAACTTGGAGTGGATCCTGACTTTCAGCTGATCTTAAACTTCAGAGTTTGCAGAGGCTCTTGGAGACCAGGAGTCTCTACTAACAGCAGCAGGTGATGAGGGACATGGGGTATCCTTAGCAGGAGTTCTGGGGCTGCTTATAGAAATCTCATTTCAGAATGCAGACTCTTCCTTCTTTGTGTTATGGAGTCTGACCAGGTGAAAGGAAATAAAGAGCTGAAAAATGCATACATTTTCTTTTTAAACATGAGCAAGGCTTATATGTTTAAATTTTCCGATGGGAATCCCTCACAGTGCATTTGTTCTTTGTCCAATTGAAAACACACTTCTACTACAGAGGAAGGTTTTTTGTGCCTGCATCTGAAGATGCCTGTGGTAAGATATAATGTAGAAATAAAAAAGAAGAAAAGCTGATGGAAGGAAGATATATGCTGACCAAGGTCAGGGCTTTTTTCATTTTTAAAGACAGTGATGTTGAAGATCTCTATTCGGGGAATGTTGTAGACAGCATAACTAAGGAAATATTTTTATGAATTTTTTTTTTGTTCATAAACTACCCAAATACTTTCTTGTGCTGAAGTCTAAAGCTCCGGTGGAAAAAGTGGAAGATCAGAGTGATAAAGATTGAACTTGTTAGATGCTATTTCTGGTGGAGTTTTTTGTAGACTTTGAGGAGATGGATGTTCCAATGAGGAAAAACAGTTTGGTCTCTTTGCTCTCTTCAGTCCTACTTTTCTTTACTTTTGGTGTTAGCATCTTCGCTTCTGCATTTCCTATGCCCTGCTGTTTCTGTTGTTGGAGCCCAGAGTCAATGTGCAGATCAAGTCTTTCATCATAAGGTACCTACTTAATTTTTTTTAGTACTGTTGAATTAAGTAAAAATTTTGATGGCATCCATTTTCGAGCATTATTGCCTGTGCCCAAGTTGGTGGAGCTACTGCAGTTATCTCAGATCAACTACCTGCTTCGGCCCTTATCTGTGTGTTGCATATTTTGAAATGTTTCTTCAAAACTCCAAGAGTAGGAACTCTTCTGGTAGGCCTGCAGTCTGAGTGAATTCCACCCAAGTTACGCTGTATGTTGATATTTCATCTGTCGCTGCCTTGAGAAATAGCACTTATGCTTGGAGCCTGAAAGAAGGTAACAAACAATTCTTCTGGTTGTCAGATTTCTAAGGAGAAATGCAGTAGTGTGGTATGAAATTGGAGAATGGTGGATTTTGGGGGATTCACATTGAGAAAAGAATTCATGTTTTATGTTTCTGAGTTCTTACACGAGCGCTAAAACCATGGATAGTATCAGATAATTAAGGGCCACATGTCTAATGACCTGAATCAAACATATTTGTGATTTGCATGGAGATCATTGACTCTGCTTTCAGTATAGCAGTGTTTTTAAGTTCACTTCCATTTTTCTGTTGAATACATGGGTGATGTAATTATATGGGTTTTTTTCTGCTGATGAAAGTTTAGCCAATATGAAATTTTTTTATATTACAGATGTTAGGCCAGAACAGAATTTGGCATTATGTTGTTTATGTGCATCACAGCAGAGGAAGAATAAACTAAAGAATATACTTCTGTGGCATACCATCCATTTTAAAAAGAGTTTAATGTTTGTAATGCTAAACTTTAATTGTGTGAAAGGTTTTCCAGTTTTCCTCCTTAATCAGAACAGGGATCTGTTCTGATCTGATCTTTGTCATCACAAAGAAGTAGGTTTTAATAGCCACCTCCATTCTGTGTCCTGCATACGTGGATTAAATAAGTAACCATGTAGTGTGGAATTTTCTTCAGTCTATTATTAATGCAACAGTCAAAGTAGGCTGATGCCCACTGATGAGCAATACTAGCTTCTAAAAAATTATGCTGATACTTCAGCCATCTCTGTTGTTGCTAGGTTCTTTTTCTTCACTCCAGCACCCACAGTCATTTCCAAATCATCAAATGTACCTACAAAAGCAAGAAGCTATTCCAAAGAGTGACATTGCATTTGGTCTTGAAGATGATGCTGAGATTACAGTAAAGTTCTGAAGAACTGCAACTTGCTTTCATTTCTTACCTTGCACTTCGCTTTTGTATGTGAAGAACTGGCTCATCAGATGCATGTGGTTTTTTTACTCTCTTATGGATAAAGGCCATTGCAATGTGATGCCCTTTAAAGGAAAAAGCATCTTCTTGGTGAGCAGGCCATCTCCTAAACTAGGAAACTGAGGCTGCTGCTCTGTATGAGGTGTAGAATCTGGACTCTAGAATACTGACTTTTATTCCCAGCTCTGGCATTGGAGCTCTGTGTGACATTTGGCAAGTCACTTATGTTTGGAATGCTTCTGTCTACCTCTATGAAATGGGGATTTTAGTGCAAAGCTACAAGAGATTGTATAGCTTAAGTAGTTCTTATATAAAGCTGTATGATGCATATATATATATATATATATATATATATATATATATATATATATATATAAAATGTACAGTGCAAATGTGAGTCAGCAATCTAATGTTGCTTAGTCATATACAGACTCCATTAGAATATTTGCACTAAAATTAGTTTATTTAAAGCATTGTAAGTATTTTTTTTGAGGGGGGGAAGTGGGACAGTACTTTGATTTTTTTTTTATTTTTTTTTCTTTATGTTGTGAGAAATTTGCAATCAGAAGTCTTGGTGGAAGTATTGAGGCTCAGCTGTTGTTTGGAAGTGGGATTATGAAATTTAAATGGTTTATAAGAGGTGTTCATTTGTGCTCAAAAAGATCCATATTGAAAAACCTGTCTGGAATCTTTGCTTGCTATGCAGACACAGAGAGAAAACAGCAGCAGGAGGTTTGTATTTGTATTCTGGCAGGGGCCTCTCTCTGAAACCAGTTGCTCTGGGGACTTGGTTCAAATTTTCTTGGCCCAGCTGCCAAGGTAGTGTGGAAGGTTACATAATGGCTGAAACAAGCTCAAAAATTGTGAAAATATGTAGGTATGTTTTTGTGGGGTGATACCCCACTGGCTGTGTCAAGCAACAGAACCACATTTGTTTAAGGAATATTTTATTAATGCTTACTGCCCCACTTGGTTTTGTGAGTAAGCTCTAAGAATGAATGAATTCAAAAAGGAAGAGGGGAGAAGAAAACACTACGCCTGCATGCAACACATTTGCCACAGTTGTGTTTCAGTAGTCTCGGTTGCTGGTACCTCTGATAGGCTCTGCAATTTGATAGCAGGAGGTTTGCTTTGTGCAACATAACCTTGACACACCAGTCAAAAAGTTTGCAGTCTGCTGCTGCTTCAGACTCATCTCTCGTGATGTGACTCCAACCAGGTCTGCTGTTTCCTGCAGAAAAATCTTTGTTCCAATTGAGCTGCCTCTAAGCCAGCCAAATTGAGAGTTTAATGTCTAGCTATTAATATCAAGCTGCAGCTTGGAGCCTTGCACGTTGTAAGGATCCAACCTTTCTGTGACATAAGCAGATTGAGAATGCCCCTTTCGTTCAATATTTCCACTGCTAGTGCCAAAAAAGCAGCTTTATGGTTAGTTAGGAATGATCCTGCATATTTCAAGGCAAAGCTTGGACTTGATTCCTCAGTGTACATGTTACCCCAGATCCAAGCTGAAGCTTCGCTGTATTCAGCTAATAGTAAAAGTAGGGGCAGTATGGAATTGGGAAATGGAAAATGAGAAAGTGTCTTAAATATCCTTAAATTGCCCTGGTTAAAAATGTCTTTACCTATTCTGCAGTCGCATATGCTTTCTGTGGCTTGATGTTGGGGGAAAAGAAAGCAGAATACAGTGTATATACTGCAGACAGGCAGGTTTAGTTGAAGAAATAGCTGCCTGGAGAAAACCGAGCATCAGAGCAGAAATGATTGAGAAAGTTTTCCAAGCTGTTTCCACAAGTGAATCAGTGTGTTGTGAAAAGCAATCCCATCTCCTGACTGGCTTTAACTGAAGGGCTCCAAGGTAACTTATTAAAGGGGCTCTGGGGGTTATAAATTCTTGTGTAGTTTGTGTCCTGTATTTATTTATTTGCCTCTTCCAAGCACAGACTGATGTGTGTGGTTTTGGTTTTGCCAATGTTGCTGCTTGGTAGCTGTGCAGATGATGTCCTTCTGCTGTCCCAGTGCGTTCATACCGTGTCATTTCTTCCTTTCATGAGAAGCGCCATCATGGAGAGCTGCATCCTGTGGGGCTATTGGCTAATTTTCCTCTCTTAACAATTACACCCTGATCTCTTCTTATGAGTACTGTAACATGGAGTTTTTAAAATATGTCCAGGTTTTCCAAATCTGACATTTGGTCTGCTCATCTCTGTAGGTTTTATCCTTTTGTTTTGCATGTAGAGCACCTGAAAAATGGACAACGCATTTTTAGCTTTTCCTTGCTGATTTGCTTGTGCAGTTGGGTGGTTCCTGTTCTCAGCAGTAACAGTTCTTATCAGTCCTCCCTGTGCTCTGCGCTGTTCATTTAAATCTTCCTCCCTGTATAATATAGATTGCAGTTCCTTAACAGTGTCACAGCAGAGAATTAATCCCTAAGGAAAGGGGAAAGACTAGTTGGTTTGCTGTGAGTGGAAAAGAAAAGGAATTCTCACATTAAAAACATTTTCCATAGTGGTTCGTGTTGAATGTTTCTGTATATTCCAGGGCGGGTTTTTATTTGATGCCAGAATAAATAGAAATACCTGCTGCTTAAAACAATTCATTAGAGAAGCAGTGCCTGGCTTTAGCAAAAGCCTTACTGAGACTGTCCTCCAGACCAGAATCAAACACACTTCAGTGCATTAAAATGAACAGATGGTCGGTTCAAATGTCCCTTAAAGGGCTACTCTTTAGTTAATTTGATGTTTGTGAATGACCAGGATCTCACAACACTGCAGATTTTTCTATCAGTTGTGGCTGTATGGCAATGTAGAATTAGGCTGCTGGCTTTACGAAACCAAAGGGAGCCATGCTACAGAACAGTGGAAGACTTCTTCTCTTGCCTTCTGGTTGCTAAGGAATAAATACTCAGCTGCACAACCCAGACGGTGCAGAGCTGTGCTATTGGACATATTCATCACTACCATCTTTTGTGCCCCACCCTTCCCACAATGGTCTTCCAATTTCTTTTCACCAGCTAGCAATCTCTCCTCTTCTAAGTTCTTAATAAAAATCTGTGTGCCAATATAATTTAATATAAAATTGCATATACTTTAATAGAAACACTGGGATGAACACAGCCACTCAAGTAACCACGAATTCCTGCTAACACAACCCTTGCTCTTCCTCACTTCAGTGTGCTGTTTGTGCTTTTCCTTCTTGCTTGTTTTGAGGACACAGTTTCAGCAAGGCTGCTTTGTGTGTGCACAGCTGTTCAGTCTCCACTTGTGAACCTCTGAAGGATAAATCTAGCTTCCACTAGACTCATTGCATGAGTTTTTTCCTAGAGAGACTTGTGGCTTGGGGGTACCTGAGACATCTTTAGAAAGCCTGATGTCCTGCGGCTGGTGCTTTGTACTTCCTGAAAATTAGCTGTCATCTCAATTAAGCTGTCTCTATTTGGGCATTCAGAATCACTGAAAGTTTTTAAAATCTTGCAAAGAAACAGTATTTTGTGAGAGCCAGAGAACAAAGCCTAATAGAAACAAAAGTGAAACTGACCAGTCTGCTTTTGGAAGGGTAAATGGGAAATACAAACAAAGGCTGTGTACAAACAATCTGTTTCCCTCTGTCCAGCCTGTAAAATAAATTAATAAAGCTGGGCATGCCAGTTTAAGCAGACTACATATTTATTGTGAAATACGTCAGCTTTCTCATTGATTTATGTGAAAGCTTATGATGTGTGCAGTGTATTTAGTTGAGCGAAGCGTTGATACTGTTTTTAAAGACCTATTTTCTCTTTTTGTTGTTATGGAAAGTGAAACATTTGAATTTCGTTTTTCTTTGGGTTTGTTTTGCAGCTCAGTAGACTTGTTTAGGTTTGTCTTTATTCATTCCATGCAGTAGTGGATTCTTGGTCTCCTTAGATGAGAAGTAACTATGGCAGATAGTAGCCAAACACCAGCGGCTGTGCTTAGTTTGGATCCTTTATGTTCCCATCATACATAGAAAATAGGTAATTGATCAACCAGTCTGTTCTGTTCTTAAAAGTAATTAAGCTGTTAGTGCCATTTTCTGAATTCTGGTTATATCAACCTTTTTCTTCATCTTCTCTCTCTTTTTTTCATGTCTTGCAGAGGGAACAATTAGCTTATGTAATTAAAATAAATGAGAGCTTTTAGTGGAGGGAGGATTAGTGACAGATCTTTCTGACCATTTGTCATTGTTCCCCCTTCCATATGTATGTAGCTCTGAAGCATCACAGATCCTCTATTGCTCTCATGACTAATCTTCTTCCCTCGCCTTTTTGTTGAAGGTCTGTTTGTCTTTGGTGGTGGTTCAGAGCTCTTAGAAACTCTTGCTCAATTTTGTTCCTTCATCTTCTCTTTTGTTCAGCTGGGGCTGGACACTGAGAAGCTGCTCTCCTGGGAGAGGCCTGGATGGTCTGTCTTCCATCACGCTAACCACATGACTTGCCCACTGGGGTTATGGAATTTCCCTATGTTTGCTACACTTTGTTCTTCATAAACTTCCAGCAGTTCCTTATTAGTTCTCCTCCATACATCGTTTTCATTTTGTAGCCCCAATATGTATTTCACTTTGTTTTCTAATTATTTTTGTCTGTCTTATTGTGACTCCTTGCAAAATTAATGCAGTATATTTAAGCTTACCTTTGCTCAAAAACTTCCCCTTCACCCATGGTCTTGTGGTAGTGTGTTTTTGATAAATGCAGGACAACAGCTGCCCAAAATGCTGTGGAAAGGAATAATATTATTCCTTTACCAGACAATGTATTTAAAATTCCTCCAGGCCATCGCATCACGTTGTTGTGCAAGGTGAATGCTGATTACTGTTTGAATGGAAGAGATCTTCAGAAAACTGACTAGTTGCAAGTACTGTGTTAAGGTACTTTCCTATCAGGAATCTAGGACTCCAAACCAAATCCTAACCTAAAGTCAAACTGGTGTGCAACTAAGTTCTTTATGTTCCCTTGATTAGAAAGAGTATGTCGTGAGGGAAAATACTTGCCATGACTTTGTTGGTATTTATTCTGACTTCATCCTTTCATTTCACCTCCATGTCATAACTCACTTCATGTACTAAATCACTGTGCAATTCAATTGGTACAGGTGCAAACATGAACTGCATTCCACTCTAGGGCCATTTATGTCTGTGTGAAATTATATAGACATGTACACAAAACACCTGGGAATTTTAGTCTCTTAGCTTGAAGGGAAGATATCTATGCAAGATTTCTCTTCCACACCTTCTCAACCCCAACCCCTTTCTAGATTTAGAGCTTTGACATGCAATCACTGCAGGGAAAAGCTGTCTTGTTATTACTGTTTTAATTAACAGTTCCCAATGAATATATGTGACAGTGCCTCTCAGAAGTAGCATAGTAATTTTCTTCTAACATGGAGTAAAAATAATCAAAACCTTAATTGAAAAAGAATGTTTCTTTTTCTTTTGTGCAACAGGCACTTCTTGTATTTTGAATTCGTGTATATGTGTAATGCTAGAACTGCTGAGTTAGATTTACCTCCTGGACAGTTTCTCTGCCTTGATTGTTTTCTAAATTAGAGATGATTTGTAGGACACTGCCTGAAGAACCAAGGCTTTTCTTATGGCTAAATTCCATTTAATCACGACTTAAAGAAATCTCTGCTGTTTATCTCTGAAAGCAGTCTTTGTATTTGCAAACAGACAGGCTGAAGGCAGTAGTCTAATTGATGTCCAGCTAAATGCACACTGCCAAACAAATGTCAAGAAAAGCTCTGGAACTGCTCCTTGCTACTGTGTGTGAGAAATTGAGAAGTCTTTGAGGCAAGCATGAGCAGAACGATTTTGGTATATTAGATCTGTAGACAGGCAGCTTCTGTTTGTAGTATTTCTGCTGTTGTCCCTTACCTCTTCCATGTCAATGGACGTTTGCATATTGCAGGCTTTACATGCATTCTGCACTGCTTCACCAACTTCACACCCTAGCTCCATAACTTCCCATTGCTGAAGATTTGTTCCTCTGGAGGATTCTTGCAAGAACGAACATTTAAAAATAAAATCATCTCTTTTGCTTTCATAGCTCATCTTGCTTCCTTCTTTCTCTTCTTTAAACACAAAGCTATGGAAGGAGAGATGTTTGTTTTCTATGGTGCCAAACCTCCTTGTCAGTACCTTATAAATAACCCATTGCTTGCTGTTGATATCTGTGCTAGAAATGCCAAGACAAGATTTTCTGCAGCAGAAAGCAGGCTTTTCTCCCATGACAACCATTCAGACTAAGTGAGCTAGGAAAACACTAGAGCCAGAAGAGTATTTGCCCATTGTTTCTTATCTGAAGACAGGGAACAGATTTTGTACATCCTGACTTTCAGTCCGGTGCCTTACCTGCTAATTCATGGCATCTCCCTGTTAATCAGACATTGTGGGTGTTTGTGTTTATATATGGTGCTTTTCTTCAGTAAAATTCAAAGCTCTTCACTGAGAAGATTAGAACTGTTGTCCACGCTGTATAGAGAAAAGGAAGCCTTCAGATGTGAAGAGGCATGCTAAAGGATAGAGCTGGCTGGGTGTATCCCACAGCTCTTCAGTCTCAGACCTGGTCCCTCAGCTGTAGGCAGTGCTATTTCTTCTCAGGCTTTCCCAGTGTGAGCTTGGGCTCTTTATGCAGCATCCGGTTCTTCAGGTCAGTAAAATAATGATTCAGCCCTTCTACAGACCAGGTTTGTGTTTCTTCTTTTTGTTGCCCACTTTGTTTTTTACCTCTGTTCACACATTGCAGCCTGGTCAGTCAGTGCAGACCGCAGTCAAGCACTGTTTAAGAAAGCATGGTGCATTTACAATTGAAAAACCTCTGAAGTTTTTCTTCTCCCCCTGTCAGACATAGATGGCTTTTCTCCAACTGACTGCTTTTCAGTGCCTTTATCCTTTGCTGGCTTGAAAATATTTCAGATAGTTTCTATTGTTTTATAGACCCTGTAGCTAGAAAACCAGTCTGTGTAAAAACATCTGTATGTAGCTGTGCAATAGACTACAGACGTAGGGTAGTAAGGCATGATTGCATTCATTGTAACGTTTGCTCCACTGAATAATCAGAAGCATTCCCTTTGCACACAGGATATGTAAGAGTAGAAGAAGGAAATGAAGGACAGTTGTGTACTGTACTTTTACATTTCTTTTGTTTTGCAGCTTCCAAGACTAAAATGCAATTTTGTGAGGAGGTTTAAAAATGCAGAGATGAGATTATACTTGTGATAACCAAGAAAGCTGCACTGGGAAGTCTGCATAAAACACAAGAAAAATATAGTTTGTTGGCAGCACCTCCCCCAGGAAAGGAAGTTTGACCTGCACTGATTTTGCATTTGTTTTTTTTCAACTTTGGTTTACCATCTGGTATCATAATGTAGTATAGAAACAGCCTATTTCACAGGGTGTCTACAGGGTGTCTGGTCATGGGAGGATTTTGCTATTCTAAGCGCACTTAGTAGATTAAAAACAAGTTTAAGTCCTTGAAACTGTTTTTCCTAATTCCTTTGGACCTTCTGATGCCCCAGCACAAGCTGCAAGTTTGTCGGTAGTGATTATGTTGCACATGATGCAAATAGGAATTGGTCACGTAGCAGGACTTTGTGCCACTGAAAAGCTTCTTTGTGTTGACCAGCCTGCTGAAAATGCAGTAGGAACTGTCCTCCAGTACAAGCTCACAGTATGATCTCTAAATTTAAAGGTAATGGAATACCTGAACTTGACCAGATCTTCCTAGTGGAAAACAGTGGGGTTTCCCTATCAAGCTACAATCATTTTAGAAAGAAAGGTGGAAGTAAGAGACAGTGAATTTTTGACCTAAATCTAATTTTGACTAATTAGACCTAATTTGGACCTATTGTGAATGTCATACATGCCTCCTATGCATATATAGCTAATTGGTTTTCACTTTTAGATTTAGGAGATTTTTGTCCAAACAAAATCCAGTGATTTAAAGGACAGCTTACAGATAATACAAATATTTATTTGGACTTGGAGATTCTCCTATTCATATACATACATTTAAATTTCAGATTTCTATGGTCAGTAAGGTGTTTGTCTGCATTAGTGTGACAAGTTTTCTTTTTTTTGCCCTTTCAATCAGCTCATAGAACTGCACTTAGCCTTTAAAAAAAAAATGCTAGATCCAACCCATCAAATATGTTTCTCCTCCTGCGTTCTTTCAGCATGATTTGTAAAATGCTAAGGATTTCTGTGTTTGCTTAACTTGGAATTAGCCTTGCATTTCTACTTTAGTTAGTGGTCATGAGCAGTCAGCAGGTTGAAAATATTTGTTGGCTTTGTGTGGTTGTGTCATACATTTTTGTGTAGCCATTTTGACTGATCTGTTTGCATTAAGGCTCTGTCTGGCCATAATTAGACTGCTGGGTACACATTAATGTTCTGCTGAGCATCTGCTTGTTGGTTTTACTTATGTCATCCATCAAGCTCTAGCATGTGCAGCAATATTTGCTCTGTAGTAGACAAACAGAGTAAACACTTCAGCTTTTTATAAGTAAACAGTGGCCAGTAAGTGAGGAAACTCTGTGTGGATGTTTTTATTTATTGGAATATTAAACTTGCTCTAAAATGATTAGATTGCTGGATTCAATCTGCATAATACCTGAGATGACAGAAAAGGAAAAATTGAAAATAGAATTTATTTTAGAATTTGTTTTATATCTCTGTTTAAGAAACTTCCAGACAGCATTCATATTTCCAATCTTGTATGCCTACGTTTGTCATCTTTTCTGGTTATGCCAGAGAGAGAACGTCAGAGACAAGGTACTGTCTTTTGCCTTGGTCGTGTCAGGTTTCAAGTATGGATGATTAACTCCTGATTATGCCTGCCCTGCCATGTGATTCTTGATCATTTCTGTGGAAATACTGGTGCCACCTTGTAATCCCTTCATTCACCTCTTAGAATTGTCTCCTGCCTTGGATTTCAGCAAAGTAGTGCTGGTCAGAGTTTATCTGCTCTTCTAGATATTTTTTTTCCTGTCGTTTATCTTGAGAAACCTTTACCAGCTGAACCGTAAACTGCTGTGACCTGAACTGAATGCTTGCCTTGATTATAAGAATTGGCTCTTTTTTTATGTTTATTTGGTTCAGACATTTGATGAAAGTTGTATTAGCCAGAAAAAAAAATTGTATTGGTCTTTGTCCTTAGTAGGGAATCTTGCCTACCAACCAAGAGTATGCAATAGTTGGTGTTTGAGTTGCCTCAGGTCTTTGGAGCTGCTGTTCACACAGGAGATTTTGTCAATGATGATTTTTGATTGAATATCTCAACAAAATTTCTTTTCTATTTTTATCTTTATCTTTGCTGTTTGATGCATTCCAAACATAGGAAAGCTGTAGTCCATATTTGTTCAATGAACTGGTGTGTTTACAGAGATGCAGAATACTCAGTCGTGCACTCATGTCTGAGCCATAACATGGTCTAAAAGGTGAAGTAAAAAGCTTTCTGTTTTTACAGTGAATTAAAAAACAAACGAAAAAAGAAACAGGCCAACCCTCTGAGGATGGGAGCTAAGTAAAAAGCCAGGAGATGGCTTAATGCTCATTCTCCACAGCCAGTGGTAATGATCCTATTGATTTCAGTAGGATTTTAATCAAGTTTATGGTGATTATGATAGCTGGTACAATTAGATCGGAAGTAATGCATGTTCAGCATGTTTTTTTCTGTGAATGCTGTGTAGCTATTTATGCTGTCATTAATCTGGTGGCTTTGTTGGGAAATTAATCTCATTACATGGCAGCTGACAGTTCACTGCCATTGGACACCAAAGCAAGCTCATACAAAGATGCACTATCTGCTTGGCTGGAAAGCACAGCTGTTACCATCCTAAATTCTCTCCATGAGCCACTTACTGAATGGGTTGACAGCTGAAAACCCACTCTGCCATCCACTGTGGTGCAGATTCAGCACATGGTTTCAATCAGGAATATATCAGTTTGATTCAGGAGTGGAAATGTCACCATATAGCAGAGAAGTATATAGAAGCTTCTGCACTTCCCAGAGGTTTTATTTAGAGGGGTATGACAAGGGACAGTGCTCCCCTTGTAAGTAGTTTAACATAAAAACCTAGAGCAATAATGCAAGCGTGGAGGTATGGGAATGTCCCACTGGCCCTCTGCAGGATACAGCATCAGTAAGCTTCTTCAGTGCTGCCTGCAATTGCAGTCCTCCTGTGAGCCTCATGTACTGCCGTATCTGAATTCAGTCTATAAACTTCAGAGTATAAAGGCCTCAAGACTGAGACTGACTTGTATCTGAGAGGCCCCAGGGACTTTTCTGGCCGCTATCAGTCCTTGCAACTTGCTCAGCAGTATTCATCCAGATTCATGTTTTCTTTCAGGAGGAGTTAAAGTTTGAACATGAGAGACTTCCTCTTACTGAGTGTGTGAGAAGTTCATCTTGATCTTGGTGAAAATTTCTCTCTAACTTGTGCTACTAAGTTCTTTAAAGGTGTCGTTTTATTTTCAAGTAATGTAGAGAGATACTAAAGAAACTAGATGCAGGACATACTAAAAATATCTTCACGTTACCTCTGAAATTAGCCGCTTCTTCTGGCACTGTGATGTTTTATGGCTGCATGAAATGCTATGTGAGTATTCCCTTCCTATGGAGTAGAAGTCAGAGTGGGCAGCTCGTTTGGGGAGTCCAGAGGATGGCACTTTAGATTGAGTCATTTAAACTGATGAGTTGTATGGAGTGTGTGCACTTTGTACTTGTGTCTGTCTGTCCTCCTGTCTGTCTTTACATAAGTTTTTTAATCCATGGTCCAACTTGATCCAAATTTGAAAATATGTGTCTCAGAAATCTCCAGAAACCCTAATATTTCTGAAAGAGAAGAAAGTGAGTAGAGAAGAAAGCCGCCTCCCTCTAGTGCTGCAACTGAAGGGTAGATTACATTGCCTACATGTACATTAGAAAGCCCCAGAGCAAACGTGTGAAAAATCAAGTCATTAATTTTGCAGTGAGAGCTTTTTTCTTTCTTTGTTTTGTCACCTGCCCTTGCACCATGCTATCTTGCACTGGCAGAACAGACAGGCTGACCATGGTATTGTGTGAGGAGAAAAGCAGAGCAATGTCAGTCACTTAGTCTCCTCTTCCTGCCCAGTGGTGGAAGGGGTGTATTCACTCCCTAGTACTGGCAGCAAAGGTAATAGTGCTGAGGAATTAAAGACAAGCTTCAATCTTTAGTGTGGTACAGGTTTTTCAGCCTAAGTTCTCACTTCAACAGAGTAACTCAACCCTATTAACATTATCAGACACAAACTCTGGATTTTGCAGTTTTCTCAGATCAAGCAGGCTGTGAGGTTAAATCAGCACTCAGCAAAGAATTAAAACAGAAGGGCTGAACCAAGAACTGTTAAATAAGCTAATCAGTGCATGTGTTGGCTGGCAGTTTGACAAAGAAGCCAGGAGCTTAGATAACTCTGTAAGTCAGGATGTAGGAGCTGTAATTGAGAAGTATCACAGAAGCAATTTGGAAAAGCATCTGTTCAAAGTTTGATTACTGTGAATCATCCCATTCTGCTGGCTGGCTCTGCTAGTCGCCTGAGCTGCTCTTATTTTGCCAAGAGAACAGCTTGACACGCATACGGTGCCTAAAAATAAAATACACTTTAAATGTTAACATGTTTCGAAAGTATAGATTCATTCAGTTTTTGAGAGCAACAATTGCTTAGTCATTCTTTAAGAACATGGAAAGAATTTAATTGAGAACTGTGGAAGAATGCCATTCATCAGCAACACAGGTGTTCAGCCATCTTCAAAATTGCCTGCTTCAGCAGACTGTGCTGAAACTCTCCAGACATGGAAACAATGCTTGTCATACATTGCTGAATGTTGTTTAAGTGACTGCAGGACTCATCCTTGCTGATTAATCCACCTTCTGACCAACGTGATGCAAGATGGCAAAGCTGCGTGGCTCAGTAAAGCTTTTGAAACTTTTAAAAGTATTTTTTAATTTATTTGAATAGCTTCATGAGTTTCTTAGTGTTTGCAATTATGAGAAAAAACAACTGGAACTGAATGCTGGATCCCGGCTATTAGCTCTTAAATCAGATGCTGTTTGGTACAGAGACTCCAAATATTTTTTCTGATATATTTCCAAGTCTGACCTTGTCTCTTCATTCTGGAAAGGAGATGCTGTGGTATTTGAAGACTCCAGGATCCCTGCTGCTGGATTTCACGTTCCTCTCTGTTTTGCAGTCTCAATAAGAGCTCTGATTTGATCTTCTTTTTTTTCCATTCCCCTTCATTCTGTCTAAACTCAGGCCCTTTGTTGAAGCAGGTGGCTCAGATGAGTTGTAGGAACAAACTGACAGATTCAAAACTGGAAGTCATGGAACTGAAAAAGCATTGTGAAAACAACCAGTGTAGGATTTTGAAACGCTATACAGTTTGCAAAGTTGCAGGTAATGCCAGGATTGTGTTTTGATTTCTTATAAGAGTATTACCTTCAAATGGGAAGTTCCCTATGAGACAGGATGGATATTAATAAGCTGATACTGGTGTACGTGCAGCAGAGTGATGATCATGCACTATGGTCTCCCTTAAGCATTTTGGTTTCTGATGGCAAATGTTGTTGTAATTTTTTTCCTTTCAGTCACTTATTTATTTCTTGAAAGATGCAGCTTATTCCACTGATTTCCATTGCTTGCTTCCTTATCAGTTCTATTATCTGTCCTTTCCTAATTCTAAATGTCACTTCTTTTCACACACCAAGGGAGAGGCCTCCATCCCTGAATATTTCCATGTCCTTCTCAGGCCTTCGTGCAGACTGGCTCCTACCTTTTCTTGAGGCAGCTCTTATGCCAGAAACATCTGACCTGGGACTGTAGATCCATTTCCCTCCAGCATTTAAGCATCCACAAAAGTTCTGGGAGTTTATCTTCCTGTCTGATCTTATCTCTTGTCCTCCTTGACCTGAGTCTCCCACAAAAGTAGTTCAGCATTGCTTGTGAGATCAAAGTCATGTTTCTTGGAGACTTCTAGAAAATGATTGTTATCTCCATTTGCTACATTTGTCATCATCTCCTTTCATTTCCTAATCTGTCTGTCTTGTTTGCTCACTTAGAATTATGCTAGGCTCTGTATATTTTCCAGCACTCTTTGTTCTCATCCAGTCCATCAATTCCTCCCCATCTAGAGTCCTTTCAGATCCACCTGGCTAACTCTTCTCTTGCCTTTTCTCTTAACAGGAGTACAGCTGTTGTAATTTATCTTACTTTGGATAATTAAGCCTATGTATTTCCACATGTGTGCATAAATGTGCAGGCTTTCAGCACAGTGTAATGATGCTTATGGACAGATGGTGAATTAGTTGCCTGGGTTTGAGAATCTGCTTTTGGGAATGGTCGTTTGATTTGGGTTAAATATCCACAACCTTATATTTAATATATTAAATTATAGAAACAGGAGTGCAAAAAGAAACAGTGTATTTTGCCTGCTAGAGATTCGCATTTGGATCAACAGCCTGGGCTCCAGTCACTGGGGAGTGTGTGGGAGAAGTTCTTTGGAATGTGGCGGTTAGCATATCAAAGTAGAGTAAACACATAGACGATACCCTGCTTCCGATGCTCCAGTTAATAAAGCAACTCCTCTTGTCAGGTTGGATGAAGAGGATTTATTAATCTGCTGTCATCTGAGGAAGCAGTGGTTTGTTGAAAGAGAGGAGTAATGTTAATGGGTTATAAGATGTCAAGTTGAATAAAGAGCAGATGGCAAATAAAAAAGGGTATTTCTTTTTATCTCCTTTGCTGAGGTCTTAGATCCTAGTATTTTATTGTGAAAAGCATGAAAAATTAGTACTACGAATAAATTGAAGTGGTTGTTTTATACATTCCCTTGCTCCAAGACAAGATCAGCGGTACATTTATAGCTCATGATCGATATCTGTTTTATGAGGCTAATCACTATGCTTATTTCTAGCTTTCCTTGCATTCCTGTGAACAGTGTACATCTTTTCAGCTGCAGTCATTAAGGTGAATGTTTACATTTGTAATCACAAACCATTGATGGAACCAAGCCATTGGAAGGGAATGTTGTTTTCAAAGATGCCTGTGCCAAACCTGTTGGGGAGGAAGGGTTCTGAAGGTTACCTGGTCTTTACTGGCACAGTGCAGCATTGATTGTCTGGTGTGTTTTTGTAGGCCTTTCTTAAGGCCTCTTATAGGCCAAAAAGATGTTAGACTGTGTCAACGCTCCACCTCATTTAGTTTGGTATCTGAACCAATGTGCTACTAGCAATATGAGAGGTTAGGCTTTTCTGCCATGCTGCTGAAGGATTCCTGCCTCTTAGCATTTCTATTCAGTCTTTTCCTTCAGTCTGGAAGGAGGGTATTTGTGATGCAGGAGTCTGTGAGAAAGAATATGCACAACATAATACTGCTACGGTTAAAAGTTGAAAGGCCAAAGACTTGTAGGAAAACAGATCCAGGCTTAGTGAACTGACTTCTAGGTGTAAACTGTGTGCTTAAGTAAGTAGAGCAATTTCCTGAGTTCAAAATATGCTTTTGAGTCGCATGTTGTGGATTTAGGGGAGGACGTTCATTCCTGAAGTCGTAAGAAGGCTAATCTCTAGAGTTTCTGCATGGGCAGCCCCTTGAAGAGACTGCTGAAATCAGTGAATTAGCACAGTGTAAATTCAATGCCAGTAGCATTAGAATAAGGCTCTTGACATCGTGGGGAGTGTCTGTGTGTGGGCTAATCAGTAAAGGAGCAGATAAATGACTCATCCTTTGTATTTAGAAAGCCACAAGAGGGTTCCTGGGAAACACAAAAGTCCTGAAGAAGCACTGAAAGCTAAAGCTGAAAGTTGGCCATTCTGAGGAAGAGATTCCTCCGGTTCCATTAATTGCTGTCCTGCAGGGTAATTAAACAAGGAGGAACAGATGATAGCAAGAGTGCTTCTTTCAGCACTAATTATTCGCAGAATCTTGCCGCCTTTGGAGATCTACATCAAGATGTTTACCAGCACCAAGGCTTTGTTGTCAGAAGCTGTGGCATAGTACAAGTTATAGAAAGAGCATGTAGACAAACCCCAACTAGATGTGAGCTTATCTGTTTGAAAACAGGTGGAGCACATTCCTGCAAGGAGTTCAGCCCACACTGAAAGAGCCCCCTGGGAAGCTGTGTTGAGCTTCAGGAGTGCCATGACTTACATTTGGATCTATCTACATGCAGCCATTACAAGAAAACTAAGACGTGTAGTTGAATCTGGCTCTTACAATTAGTCCTGGTCATTTGAAATGTAACCCAGGGGTTGGTAGAAACATGGATGCCATAGCAGTAAGTTTGGTAAAGATTCCCATTATCCAGAAAGTATCCCCTGTGAAAGCTAATGCACATTTCATTCATTGGTACTACTGGGACCTTGTGTTCTGAGGAGTGTTTTATCAGCTTTAGAAGCATCTGAATTATACCTACAGCTTGCACTGTAAATATAAGGGAGAGATTGTATTTGTTAGTCTTTCAGGGTGTGTGTATTAAAAATCAAGGTATTCAGAAAGTAACTACATGTTGTTTAGCTATTTATTTTCCTTACTTGACTTTTGGGTTTGCAACAGCAATTGTGTATACTGAAAGTGACAGTGTTTTCAGAGTTACCAGGAAAAGATTTTATTGGTTCACTACATGACATCAGTCAGTCTCAGAGGGAAGGTGTTTAGCCACAGAGTACTTTGTATTCTGAGAAAGCGTGCTACATCTCTGCAGATCGTGCTGGTTTGGAGGCAAGAGGCAGAGTTTTATAGAGGTTGTGCTGAAATTTAAGTTAAGGTGGATTCCCCAAAGTAAGAAGAGGCTTTTGTGGTGATGAATTTGCAGCAAGTTGTATGAAGTTGTATAGACTTCTTTCTCAGACACAACAAGATTCAGCTTATTTTATGTTTTCTGTTCTCTCTAAGGCTAGACGCATCCTAATAGGCCTTTGAAGCTGTAGTTGATTTCTAGCAGTGCCTAGGGATAAGTTATATTGCATGGTCCTTGGCATCAGAAACTCTTCTCTAAAAATGCTTAATAATGTTGGTTGTTACCTTGTTTTCCTACTTGACTATAGCTGCCTTCTGTGCTTTGGGAGGTTGTACTGTAATTCATTTACTGGTGATTGGCAGTGACTACATTGCTTCCAGTGTGGTTTTCATTAAATGCAGTGACAATGAAAAATATTGCAAAGGAAAACAGTTTCCATACATTAATGTTAAACTCTAATAGAAACCATGTTTTTACTGCAGAATTAACAGAAATTGGCATCTAAATGGCTATCGAGCACTACGCCAAATTAATCTGTGCCACTAAAATTGCATATCTGGCCTTGAATTAGCACATAAAATGAAGGAACATCTCACGCTGTTAGCTTCTTCTGGATGATACCTGAAAATCAAACTTGGAGCTGGAGGCTCTGTAGGACTGTGATGGTAATAACCTTAGGATCTAGAGTACAAACTGGAGAGGCTGCTTCTATAGATACTGTTGTTTTTCATTTGGATATTTCTGCCTTTTTGGGACCTCTGTTTATTCAGCTGTAGAGCAGAGAATGTGTTGGAGGCAGCTTAATAGGTTCTTCCTCTGTTGTTTTTTTTCCATAGGTAGACATCATAGAAATAAAAAGTATTTTTCATTTTTAAACGTTGCAAGCACTGAAGGACTCCTTTGGTGACTGACTTGATGTGAAAATACAAGCAGTACATCTCTGTCAAAAATATTATTGCAATAGAACGGAAAGGCAGTGTGAATGACTTGTAGGATTTTCTGATTTTACTCCTGTAGGATGTTAAGAAAGGCTATGGGAGTGTGATGGCAGTGTGTGACCTGCACGAAGAGAAGAGTTGTGAGAAGATGAGAAAAACATCAGTTCAACATCAAATTTGTAATGGTGGGGAATGGGGGGTTTGCTCTGTGCATATGGATGTACAGCTAGTCTTCATCTGTGCCAAGCAGACTTCAGGACTTCAAGTTTGGCTCTCTTCCCAACAGCAAATATATTGAGAAGAGGAAAGCTAGCCAAGTTTTAATCAAGTAAAAGTTCTGTATCCAGAGGTGGCTGGCAAAAGAAAAGATTAACGTATTAGAAGTGCAATGAAAACAAGACATTAGAGGGTTGAAAGCTGGAGTACCTGGATAAGCCACTTGCTGAGTGAATATTCCACAGATGTCTAAAGGAAGTCCCAGGTGTTTTGAATAGGATGAAATGTGAAGCCATGCTTCAGAACTTGTCTTCTTCAAGCTTTGGCTATCACTGTGGCAAGTATGTAATATTCTAATGCCTAACTGAGCTGGTAGGATATATGTAATCATTCCCCCTAGAGATACTACTAGCAGAGGGCTTATTAGCTGGCAGAAGGGTCAACAGCTGCAAACTGTTTATACATGACAACTTCTTGGATAAATCTGAGTTTACACAGTTGTCTGTGTCCTAAGGTTTGTTGTAGAAGTGCAGATAGCTTTGAGCGTTCAAACTGAAGCACAGAAGTAATGGACAGTAATTATGCAATTTCTCATGGGAGACAGGAAAAAACCCTCACACTTAGTAAAAATAGTAATTGGCTTTTCTTTCCTCTCCCACTGATGCACCTGCTTGACCTTTTTTAATATTGAAAATAGATTTTTGATAACTGCTGTCAGTCAGTGGTGTATTTGGAAAGATATGATCCCAAAGAGAGCCACTGTTTATATATTTGTATGAACACACTGTAAGTTTAATAAATAAATCTGTTCAACTTTCTTCCTTTTTTTTTTCCTTTTTTTTTTTTTTAATTTTCAAACACCTGTTTCCTAGTCAGGGCCAGAAGCAAAATCATAAAGTGAGGAGAAGTTTCTCTTATGTTATTCCCAGCCTTGGTAGATAGCAACATGCCAGGATTTTCATGAGCATGTCTGAATGCATGAAATGTATTGAATTTCCATTCATTCCAATGAAGAAAATAAATCATATCAATGCATCTACTAAGGCATGGGACTACTATCATTGCCACATACTATCAGTGAAGGTTTGTTGTTTTCTGCATATCAGTTATATGGATCACTGTACTGGGTCACAAAAACAATTTGATCTTAGTGGTTTGAACATATTTACTAGAGAACTGTGTTATGTTTGCAGGTGAGTAGAGGGCTTGCTATTGGGTTCTAATGAAAGCATTTATGGTAAAATATTAGTTCAAAAAATGCATAATCCTTGGAATTACTTTGAAACAAAGTATGTATTCCAAAACACTTGAGGCAAGCATAATGCTGTAACAATTTGTTATAGCTAGCTTGTGATAGAATTACTCATTAATAAGCTCTCAGTTTATAAGCTGGATTTCTTACTGAGATCAGCTTCAGCCGAGTTTTCTGCCATCTGCCATTCTAGAAGTTTCTTACCCCTGTACATTTCTGTTCCTATGTTGTCTGATGCAGTAGGCTTTGCTGGAACAAATGTCTTTAATATTTGTAATAATAAGCTAAATTTAGATGTCTAGATTTTGAAATGGTTCACTGCAGATATTAGAAACTGGCTGCTCAGGACACTGAAACCAACTAATAAAAATGAGGTGGTTAAAAGTCTGTAACTGAGCCACAGTTTACTATTTCTTCAGCCACTGATGAATGTACAAGTCCAAGTTACTTTTCCATCACTGAGCAATGAGATTTTTAGCACAACTCAGTGTTTCTGCCAGTCAATTTCAATGGGGATTAGAACAGCTAAACAGACTTGAAAAGAATCATTGCTTGAAGCCTTCATGGTGTATTTGAAATTTTAATTGATATTTAACCTCTTTAAATATATTGCCAGTACTCTTAGTTTGCTACGCTGCATATCCCAAGCGTGGAAATGTTATCTCCTTTCATTTCCAAGTGTCATCAAACATTGAATAAATTGGATTTTTGAAGTTTATCTGAAAGAAAGTAGCACGAATTATTTTGAATTGAACTGGCTTGTCTGACTGACCACTGAACTTGATGTGCAATATTGCTTTGTTACTCCTCAGTTAGATCCATGCATGGTTAAATACAATTGAGTGACATATTGGCAGTGGTTAAATGGAAGATGATGATATAATCAGGATTAGTAAGAGAAACAGAGCACTTTCAGTCAGAATCCTGCTGTGGTCAGGACTAGCAGATATAAATCAGGAGAAATATTTATTTCCCTTTCAGAATCAACTAGGAATGTTTTTTGATCTTGAAAAGAAAGAGGAGGTATGTTCATAGCTCAAGATGCACTGCAGGCACCGACAGCTGAGATTCAGTTCTGTGACCAGTTCATTGGTTCATCAGGTGTTGGGAGTGAGGTTGCAATTTCTTTTACAAGGTAACATATTACTTCCTGAGTGATTCCTTGACGTCCTTAGAACTAATGTGAGAGCAAGTCCAGCCTTCTGTGGTAATTGATTAAGAAATTAAAGCTTGATGTTATTTTTTGCATCTTTTATGAATGCGGCCTTCCATGGTTATCAGCTTTAATATAAGCAAACATTAATGCCTAATTGTTGTGCTGCCTTCAATCCTTACTGCTAATACTGAACTAAAAGGCTATTTCCCATCTCTTCTTTCTGTCCAGAATTCCCCTATCAATAAATATCCCTGTCCATATTGTTGTTAGAACTCATAAAAACAGAACTGGAGTTCTTGCAGACATGAAGTTTTAAACCATTTGCACCTTGATAAACACAACTTTGTCAGCTCTAACAGAAAAAAGAAATGAGCTCATGTATGCATTGCACAGTTGTGCTCTAGTCACTAAAGGCAGATAAGTCCTATCTGCTTCACTGTAAGAACAGGAAATGCATCTTGTTTTCTGTTTAATATAAGCAAATGAATTCCCTTTGAAAAAAGGCATTTGTGAAAGGTCTTCATGCTTCCCTTTCTGCAGTGTGGCAGAAGGATGTGAAGTAGCAGAATGAACTCAGCACATAGGTTACTGCATGCCAGTTAGAAATCTTGTTTTGTGTGTATACTTGATGTGTTTGTGTGCCTTTTGAAGTGTGGCCATTTACCAGTTGAGGTATAGAAGCATCCTTAGTCTCCTTCTCTGTCTCTGATTCTTATACAAAACTCCCTGTGATTTAACTCTGGTTTTTAGGTGGCAGATGAAACAAGTGTTCATCAACAAATTATCTATGATGCAATTACTACATTTCCAAGAAGTACAGTGATGGTTGCTGCAGGGAATTGTCTGGATGCAGGAAAGACATATGGAAATTATTGCTTTTCCACACTAGAAGTCTCATACTGTCACTTCTAAATTCTTTTTTGACTTGAACCTACAAGCGCTTCTGGTGCCCTGCACAGCTGTCTGCAGGATGAATTTCTCTAAGTCATGGAAGACTTTTGCAGCCTATGTTGACTTTCTGACTCACCATCAGGAGTTTGCTAGCTTTTCTGAGTTTGCCACTCTTATTTTGTGTGGGTATGAAAATAAGGGAAATTGTAACATCTTCTCAGAAGTCTCAACTTGTATGATTTTATTCCTTCTCACCAATATTAGTCTGAAAATCGGGGCAACTCCATTTAATTAGTTGTTAAAGCTACCTGACTGTATCTGTATTCTAACGTGGTAGTAGCAGACACTTACAGATAAGCTGCAGTGAATTTTTGAGTCTGCATGGGAAGTGAAATATTTTCTAGTGAGAGTGACTGTGCTTAACTTGAGTTGTTACATGTCTAATAAACCACTGAACCAACTTCTCACTAAGACAATGGACAAAGTAGGTGATTTTGTGAGAAAGCTACTTAATATTTTTCCATGTTGGGTACATATTTTCATCATTTTTACTGAATTACTGCTGCGTGTTTTGAGTGCATGAGTTGTTTCACCAATTCTGATGGGTACGTCTTCTCTATTTCTGTTGCAGGAATTGCTTACCTGGGAGGTGTCTGCAGTGCCAAGAGAAAATGTGTTCTTGCTGAAGACAATGGTCTCAATCTAGCATTTACAATTGCACATGAACTTGGGCACAAGTAAGGATTTGTATTTCAATTTCTTTCTTTACTGATGCCACTGTAAGCTACTTTCACTTAAAAGCTTACAAATGAAGTTTCTGGTGTGACATGCTCATTATGGATTTTATATATCTGGTAGATTGATATTTAAATTTAGAAGACTTGTGTAAGTACTTCTTTGGCACACATAAAACTTACTGTTAGATACTCCTCTGTTCTCCACTCAACAGTATGATTTTTAATAGCTTGAAGAGGCCTCATTCCCTTAAATGATTGATGGTAATGCTTAGAGACAAATTCTGCAAATTATGCTCTAGAATAGGTTCAGGAAAACAACATCAGTCTTATCATCTTTGAAGCTGCAAAATTTTCTTTGAAGCTCAGGTATCTGACAAGAGTTTCAATAATACTTTGGTAACAGTTTGGCCTCTGCAAGTGAAATAATGTGTAGATACTGGATTGTAAACATCAGCATTTTGGAAATACTGTTAAGCATTATTATTTGATCAACAGAAGTAAATTGTATAACTTGATTTATCAGCTCAATTACAGCTGACCAGTGCACTTTCACTGGAGGGGGGAAAAAAAAAAAGCAAAGGATATGATAATTCCCATGAGATTACCAGGTACTTTCTGCAGGTGTCTTTGAAGACCTTAAAGCTGCCTGTAAATATTCCGTGGACAGAATAAAAGAAACTGACTGGAAGAGTCATTTACTACATAGTCTTAGTGCAGTTAATGAGTTAACCCAAAGGTCACCATTCACATTCACTGCTTTCCAAGCTGAATGTAATGTGCAGTTACTCATAATACTTACGAACTTTTTTCCCTTTCCATCGACATCACTGTGGTTGCACTGTGTCACAGTTAGACTGTGTAATTAATGTATAGAATTAGACCAGGAACAAATTTATAGAGTAAGGGCTATGCCTATGGCATTTTCAAATACTCCTTTTTTTTTTTAGTGTCTCTGGATGGAAGGCAGAAAATCCTACTGTTGTTTCTCTAGTATGAAGCTATGCAGAAATTTTTTCTGCACCCTTCTGGACACATACTGTTAATGTGTTTACTATATCTTCCTTTCCTACAGAAGCAAATAATTGACAGCTAAGTCAGAGCCAATGTATGAAGTTCAGATTCTGGTCAATCTCACTGCATGACAAGCAATTATTTTACAGCAGTGTATTTCTGAGTTGCATGGAGGATATGTATGTTACTACCAGAACTGACAAGATGAAAATGAATCGCCTGTTCACCATTCAGTGACACCAAAGGTAGCTGAGCCAAACCAAAGGTGGTTTCAGCAGAAATGAAGGATTTGGTTTTATTTGAATGGTGTGCCAAGATGTTAAATTGAGCCTAAGTTTAATAATGAATTAACCTGTGGGTAATGTTAAGGGAAATTCAGCACTCATCTTTGGATGGGCCAAGAGCAGAAAAAAAATACTTGGGCTGCAGAAAATCCAGCTCTGTAAAAGGCTGAGGCTGCTCTGCCATGGCATTTGCCAAATTTCCCACAAGAGCTGTCAAGCTGTTTTCCAGTAATGCTTTGCAAACAACACAAATAAGGGATGTAATGCTTTTGGATACAATTTTCCATCTGTGCACTAAATAGCAAACTCTATTTTATTTTCTGAGTTACCACTCTTGGTGGTAAAGCCTTTCTATTTTTTTTTTTTTTTTTTTTCTTCATCACAGAAAGGTATTTCAAGTGGTGTATATGAGATGTCTTAAAAAAGAGGTTAGCAGAGCATGATGTGGGCTGGAAGATTTAGACCAGTGAGTTCTCTCCTGTGCAGAGGATCTTTGACTTCAGCAGAGTTATAGATGCTGTTGTGGGAGGAGATGGAAAGGTTAAATAAAGGTTGCAGGTGAAGAGGGACAAGTGGCTGAAGTGATTGCATTTTGTAACTGAACCGCATCATGGGCCCAATTACTGAGAGAAAAGAATCTAGAACAGGCTCAGGCAAGAGAAATTAGAAAGGCTGCTGGGTGCTGGAGGGACTTAAAGTCCTTCTGCCTACTCTTCCCTCAAGCCCATCCATGTGCATGCATAATCAAATAATGATTCATGTCAAAGGAAAAAAAAATGCTGTCTGTCTGTCATCACTCTCTCTGAGCATGAAAATCACCCCTGTATGCTGTCATCTACCATTGGCCTGGCTAGTTATTTCAGATGGGCCAATTTACTGGTGCCTTTCTAGCCTTGAAGTCAATCTTTTCATTGATCTTACTAAGTTTCAGGCCTCTCCTTTTTCTCTTGGTTGTGAACTGTAACAAGGTACTCTGAGCAATCCTGTTTCAGCAAGTCTTGTGCAAATATGAAGATTGTTTGCTGACTTTACCTTCAAAGTTGTAGAAACGTTGAAAGTGATTATGAGATGTAAGGAAACTCATTGCAGAGATAGAGAAGCTGAGATCAGCTTCAATTTTAAAAAGAAAAATCAAGGAAAAGTAGATGTAATTTTCTTAAATTTTATTAAAAAAAAAAAAATCCAACCAACATCTACATCCACGTGGGCAAAAATACAAGTTTTGGAGACCCATAATTGTGAGATTTATTGAGGACTGATTTCTTTAGGAGTGTTGAAGAGCTGAGATTTATTACTTTTTGCCCTAAGACTAACAAGCGTTCATGGAGATCACAAGCTTGATTTGGCATTCACAGATTGTTTCTGATGTAGACTTTGGAAAAAATGAATAGATTACTAATTGATGCATCAAGTTCCTAACCTACCACTAATGTCACTTGGACTCTCTGCAAAAACGCTGTTACAGACAGCTGCACTGAAAATCATGGAGACATTATTAAATAGGTCAGTCAGGATGTTGCTTATATGTCCTATAAAAATTCATTTTCAGGCTTACCCTGTAGAAAGAAGTCTGTTGCTTGATGTTGGGGTGAGTGGTATAACCTTTGCCTGTTGTTTTTACGTCCCTAAATCTGAAGTGAAGATTTTGTTCACAAAAGGAGCATCCATTTGTAATCAGATGCAGTTCTTCTTACAAAGAGCCTAGGAGGAGAAATATTCTCTTATGAGACCACAGCAGACAGGGTTAAGAGTTCTGAATATATGACGAGACTACAAATCATGATTTTTTAGCACATATGACAGGACCCTCAGCAAGCATTGTTCCTTCATTCAGCATTGTCAGTAGTAGATGTTTTTTAAAGTAACACACTTTAATGTAACCACAATTAGTTGGTTCTTATCCAGTTATTGCTGTGTGGAGTACTGTGTTCTGAGCTACACAAAAGAATAGATGGTAATCATAGCAGTCCCTGAAGTTTTAAAAACTTTAATTCCAAGGTTTTCAAATTAAAAACAGCTTAATTTGTTGAAAACTTTCTTACTCTTCTCTTTCCTTAAACTCAGGCAGCTACATCAGTAAGAGCTGAAAAATGCCCTACTGGATCCAGGAAGATCCTGAATAGTGCCTCTCTCATCCCCCATGAAGTTAATCTGAGATTCATACCCCAAAGACCACCCTGAACGACTGTGGCTTTTAGCAAAATAGTGTTGTTTTCACCTCCCTGGTTCTCTTTGGCCCTACAGCAGTGACATTGTTACCGTTTTCAAGACATCCTTCAAAGAAAAAGGCAAATAAGTTATTTTGTTTTTGTTTTTTCCCAACAAAAAACTGGGCTTCGTCCTTCTATCTGTTATCCTAAATGAAGTGGGTGGGCTGTAGCCAGTTGATTTTCAGGACAATACCAGCTTTGTTGCCATTCTTGCTTTTTTTTGTTGTTGTTGGATTTTTTATTTTTTATTTCAACAGCCTTGGCTTTCCTGTAGTGGGCTGGAGGGAGACTTGGGTGGGGAGAGAAGATTCCCATTCATGAGCTAGAGGAACCTGGCACTGCCTAGATGGTAAGAGCACAGCCAGAAGTGGTATGGCTGGAAGCCATGCTGTGTCAGATACCCTTCAGAAAGTGAATCAAAATCAAGTAACAATAAGCAAGATGCAGTCTGTTGCCAGCAGGCTGAAGCTGCACAGCCTCAGATTTGAAGCTGAAACAGATGAGGGCAAAAATGAGTCCAAAGGTTTAAAAAAAAAAAAAAAAAGTCTCTAGTACACAAATCTAAGAGCTGTGGATTTGGAATCGGCAAAGAGAAGAATTTAGAACCATCAGGTTTCTGACCATAACAATGATTTGCTTTAGATGTGAGTAACGATAGATGCATTTTGGTTAACGTGACTTTGAGGTGCATAATTATTTGCTGCATAATTAAGCATGGCTTTTGTGGTGTGTTTCAAAGAATAATGGTGTTGCAGGTAAGGGAAGAATGGTCTCTGGATGTTCCCTCTATGGCCTGATATTTATGTTAATAATCTTGTTAAAAATCTTGCTGTTCCAGTGCAGCACCCACCAGGGAGATTCTGTCATGGAAATGGCTGTAAGGCAGGACACGAAAATATTGTAGGCTGAACATGTCTTCAGCTGATGCAAAACACGTATAGAAAAAAGTCCTGTAACAACTTGCAATGGCAAGTCCGGGTCAGCGTGGTGCAGGTGTAGAAGCATACTTCCTAAGAACCAAACAGGAAATTAACATCTTCCCTCCAATGCATAAAGATTTTATCATAATGCATTTTTGAATTGAAAAGTTTCATATGGATGCTCAGGACCTCCAGAGTAGTATTTCAGCATGTAGTCCAAGACTCTAGCTGCCAACAGGCATATCTTACTCACTCCTGTCCATGCATGTTCTACCATATAGAGACCTAGCAAAGAGGTGCTCATCTCATTGCTCTGGAGGTTAGTACCCATTTACTTGATGGCTCAGGGATGGTGGCTGTTTGACGGCTGCCTTGTGGCTGTGTACGTCTCTCTGATGGCATTGCTGGTGGCTTGAGTGTAGATTCTGTCTTGTGGGAGCTGTGGTGCAATTCCTTCAGTGCCTTTATAAAAGTCATTGTGGCTGCTTTGACCATGCTGCAGAAGACAATGTGCTGGAACTCGTGTCTGCCTTTGTAGGGGTTGGAAATCAAGGTCAGTTGGATCCCATGGGGGACCAGAAGTTGATGATGTGATCCCCATGCAGGCTTTACTCTGACAAGCTCAGGTACTAGTAACTGTGTTGCTGCACCAAGACTTCCTGAGCAGCTGCACAGTTTCTTTCAGACAGTTAGTGTCTCAACTAAATTCTGCTAGTGCCAGCACACTCCATTTTAATCTCCCTTGAATATTGCTGTTCCAGTACACTGCAGCCCTGGGATTCTTGGGAGTGACTGACTGCTGTGTAGACATACCCTGAGGCTGGCCAAAAATGCTGGCTGCAGTCTGTACCCACCCTGGAGTTGCTAATTTTATTTTCTGCCATTTGTGTTGTAAATCAGTTGTGGAATGTCCCTCTGTTCCCATGCTCCCTTATTCCCCTCCTCCCAGGTTTCATTCTTCTGCTACAGATAATTACAAGCACATTTTTACAGTTAAACTGCTCTTCTCTGCACAGCTCCAAGCAGGCATAATGAAACACTGTCTAATTCATAATGTATCTTTGTACATCAGAATTAGTATGATCAAGCCTAAATAACTATTTCATAACACACTGATTTGGAGAGATAAGTAGATGCAACCAAATTGTCGGTGGATGCTTATTCCACTTCAGTAACACACTGAGACCGAAAGAAAATTATTGCACACCTAAGCTTAATATTAGTAGCTTGATGACAGTTTTCTGAAAACTGCATCCTGAGTTTGTCACAAGGAAGCAGAGTTCAAAGGCAGATACAGATCTAAACACATGTAAATAAATAACAAGAAATCAGTGGAAACTTCTGCAGGTATGGGTGGTTTGACTTGAGACACTGAGGAAGAGATGGAGGTGGAGCACTGCTAAACAGAACGGGTGTTTGTGCCTACCATAAATTAACTTAGTTTGTGTATCTTCTGTCATATGAATTCCAGAAGTGGAATATTGCTGCTGTGTTAACTTTGGGCAAGTTGTTTTAGTGAGATCAGGATCATACATGCATCCTCGTGGATGATCGGTTTTAGTGCAGGGTTAAAGGTGTGAAGTTGTTTGGTAGAAGCTGAGTAGAATTTGAAGGAGGCAGAAATTCTGGGGAAATCAAACAGAGAAAAATACAACTATGAAGGAGAAATGGAGGGGTTTGATCATATGCTAGCCTCTGGATAATATGATTGGTTTTATTTCAGTTGTGTGTAAAACTGCAAGATACTTGCAGCTGTAATTAATAAATCTGATAATCCTAGCATAGTGGTGAGGTGCCTTCCCTCTGTCGTGTGTATTTTCTCATTCTTGTTATCTTCTGAGTTTGATCGTCTGTTTACAGAATTGGAGTAAGCCACATTGGAACTGTGCATGGGAACATCTACCTCCAATTGCTTTGTGGATGCTTGTGGCAAGTATTTGTGTGGTTTTGGGCAAGGATTTCTATGGTTTTACTCTATGCTTTGTGAAAGATGTCTGTGTAGTGAAGCAATGTTCTGTCACAGACCCACTAATTTCTTTGTTTTTGAGCATCTTGTACAGCTTTACTTATCCTAATAAAACTGCACGAAACAAGCAAACAACAGTTATTTAGAAACTCTCAGACAACACAGTTTCATTTTATCAACAGCTTTGTGGCTTTGCCAGCTATGTCTGTCTTTTTTATGGGTAATTCTGCTGAGTAAGCCAAGACCATGTATAATAGCTGGGCTATAATGATTTGGCAAATCCTTTATACGCTTCCTGCTACTAGGATTCTGGTTTCATATTTTAGTGGCTTTGCTGGCAACAGCTGTGTGGCCCCAGTGACCCAAAACATAGGAACAGTACAAGCCCCCATTGTATGACCTCCACAGTACGCAGAAACGCAGGAATTATTAGGTTTGCAAGTTCCATTTACCAAATAATCATTTGTTCTTCAATAAGCGTAGCAATCTAGCTGCAATATTTACTTTTCCACTAGCAGCTGAGTTCCAATAGCTTGTAACCCAGGCTGTCTGCTTGGCCTGCTGAGTTCAACAGGTTCCAGGTGAAAATGACTGCATTTCTGTGGAAGATAAATCCCAGACTGTCATTGGAAAAGCCTTCTGTCGTAACTCAGCAGCAGCAATGCCAATGGAAATGATGTTGCTTCTAAAAATGCAGTTCCCTTTACCATTATGTCAGTGGAAGGCAGCACTGTAGTGGAACAAGATTGGCTGCCTCTTTGACTGCAGTTGTGTTGTAGAATAAAAATCATCAAGAAGTTGTTACTGGACAAACAAAATAAACAGGATTCCTTTGTTGCCAGGGATTGCTTTCCATTTCAAAGTCCTCCTAAGGTGCTGGGCTCTTTTGATTGCCGACAGGGAGTTGTCATCTATATCATTGCTAAATGATGTAGCATTTTCTAAAAGAGAAGAAGCCCTGCAGTTTTCTCAGATTTTTTGCTTTTTTTCTTCTTTGGGTAAAACAGATTAGAGCAAAAGGAGTTTGCTCTGATCTGCGTAATGGTTTGTTCTCCCTGAATATTCTTGGTTTGAAAAGTTTCCTTCCTCACGGCTCTAATTAGCTTAGTATGTTGAGCTTTTTAATAATGAGTGGTTTTTATTTATCTTCTTTCTCTCCTCCAAATTCTACCACGATGTTTGTTTTGCATGGCAGATCTTATCTGTGTGTGGGACAGTTTGACATTTCAGAAATTTCTGATGTCCAGTCTCTGGCAGCTGGCGCTCACCTGCCCATGAGAATCCAGAAGATACCTGTCTTTTCCACCTGCTGCCAGCCGGGCTCCTTCCTGCCAGCTTGCAGCTTACCAGCAGCACTATGAAGATCACTGGTAAAATGGCAAACTTCCAATATATATATTTTCAATATTCATTTTAATTATGAACATTAAAACTAGGGAGTATAAGGAAATGCTTTGTACGAATAGTTTGCTTCCTGCTTTGAGTAGTCTTCAGACTTCAGAAAAAGAGGAAAAAGCACAGCTTCCTTCCTTCCACTCAGAAGATCAGTGGTTAGCACCTTTCAGTGTGTAAATTCCATCCTAACACTTTCTTTATCTGAATTAGCTCAAGAGGACAGAACTCTTGTCTAGCATCCATTGTGACACACTGTGATCATTGCTTTTTGACTTCTGCTGAAAATGCAGATTGCCTGAATTGAGTAGCTCTGAACAAGCACGTGGGTTTTCCCACAGGAGTGTTATAAGGGTTACTTATCTTCTGCTTTTTTGCTCGTGTGCACAAGCATCAACTCCCATCTGTTCATTTTTAAGTGTCATCTTCTTTACTGAGTATATATATGTATATATATTTTATGTCTTACTATATCTGTTGATATTTTCTTTTTATTCCTTTATTGCTACAGTACCCATTTGGAGGCTTATTCTGAAAACTGTACAGTATTTTTAAACCTTACCAGTTTGTAAAATGCATTATTGTGTGCACCTTCTCTGGATGCGATGAGCAGACTCCTGTAAGAAGGGTTTTATGTTTCTCTCTGTAATTTGTTTTCAAATTAACACGTCCAAAACAAAGTCATTCAAAGCAATAACATCTCTTTTCAAGTTGCCTTTTTTACCTTTCTTCATGTGTTTGTTTTTTGTTTTTTTACAATATGAAAGCAGTTTTGGCTTCATGTTCCTTGAGGTTTGTAGGCAACCAAGCATCTCCACTACCCAAAGAATTCCAGTTCAGTATTGCTTTGAACGTATCACTTCAAAAGGGCTTTGATATCAAGCCATAATTTGCAGCGTTCTTGTTTGATATCAAGTCTCCCCACTGATGTTACAAGTGAGACGTGAGACAAGTAACATAATGTTCTGAACTGTTAAGTCATTTAGCAGCCAAGGCCAAATGATGCAATGATTATGGCTTTTTTTTTCCCCAGAAGCACCATCATGAAAAATCCGAAGAGTTAAGAGAGCTGGTACATAAGGGGAGCATTATTAGAAACAAAATTTCTGGTAAGGGTAGAAGCACGCCTGTGTTGGTGGGAATGGCTGTGACAAGGATACAACTGAAGAATAAAATGTCCTTGTAGCAGGTGCCTTCAACAGAAGGGTCTTGGCTTTTGCAAAATGATCCATTGTTGGGTTATAGCTGGAACTAGCTGAATTGGGTTATGTGTTCCCTGTGCAACTTTTTTTTTCTAGAAAGATTTCCTTTTCTTCATTCTTGGAAAGAAAAGAAAACACATGGATTTGTTACTGTTCCCTGCATTCACCTGACATGTTGGTGACTTGGTGTAAGATCACATAAAATGTTTTTTTTGCACTAGGTCTGCAACTCCACAATGATTGGCAACCTACATCAAAAGAAAGAATAAAAGACGGAGGCTGAAAAATACTTTTCCCTGTGAACAGGATTGCTACTGTTCTGGAAGCATGTATCCTCTGGCTTCTCTGGGGACTTTTGAAGACTTGGTGCTGGTAGAATTATGCACATTACAGTTACTTCATGCCTCTGTCTTTTGATGTTTGCCGTCTCCTCATTCCCACCTCCATGAATGCAGAATTCATCTCCAAGCCTGGGGAAGGCAGCCAGCATTCCTGATTCCACAGGAACAGTGTGTTCCTCAGGCTGCCTTTTCCCCATTGCTCAGTAGTGGGTGGCTTCCTGGTGGGGTAGTGTGGGACATCTGTGGTTACTCGTGTTGCACATATTTAACAAATATGCTCAGTGTTTCTCCTTTCTCTGGAGATTTTTCTTTTAAGAGTGTCTTATGTTGCATCTCTTGGTTCAGGTTTTATTCTCAGTAATTAATGTAGTTGACTGGAGGCTTTTGCTTTTTTCTTAGAAGTTTTTAGGAAAGTGTGCTCAGGTGACTACTCGCAGCAGATTCCTCTTAGGTTGGTAACATCTTGAAGGACAAACCTGTCAGCTGTTCTCACTAAGCTCTTCTCTGTATTCCATAGTGCACGAACAAGTCTCCCACCCATCTGTATCAGGGTTTTGTCTTTTTCACACCCTACAATTTATATTTATTTTTCATCTGTTGAGGAAATGCAAGTCACATTTTCTGGGGTTTTGTTCTCACCCACTTCCTGGCAGTGCTGAAAGCAAGCAGCTTGTTATGTTTCAGCATGTTACTGCTGTGATGCACGAGGGTGTTCTCTGCATACAAGGAGTTGCAGATGGAGTGCAGAAGCTTTTGCTTACCAAAAAAAAAAAAAAAAGAGAGAGAAATGTGCAGTCTTTCTCTGCCTACTGCTGTGTTCTTTTTCATTCATGGTGCTTCTTTCTGAAACCTTGAGACTGAAGAAAGTGAGAGAGAGAGAGGGGGGGGGGAGGAAAGAGAGAGAAAGAAATCGTGCATTTTTTGTGCCCATGAAGTGGGTCAAATCTTGTGGAGGCCAAGGGAATACATTTTTCATGGAGGTGTTATACTTTGACCCTCAGATAACTTTATTCCTGCTTTAGGTTCACAGCTCAGCAGTGATCATGGCAAAGCTGGGGAGAAGCTTTATTGTTCAGGGTTTCCAGTCAGCAGTCACTTTGTATGGTATGATGAGTAGTTTCTGTATAGTGTTTTCACCCCTTCAACAGTCTTCAGACTGTTATAACAGTCCATGACTCTTAGTGGTGCTGCTGTTGTCTCTGTGCATTGTTGGCAAGGAAAAGAAGTAGAAATGCAGATCATATGGTTGAATGACTGCTGTGAAGATGGGGTGGGCCTCTGGGGATGCAAAGGGTGTAGAAATGTACATGCTGTAAGATGATGATGATGAGGCCCATAGTGCCAAAAAGAAAGGCTGGGTAGGAAATCTTTGTGAACTGTCATGAGCTCATAAAAGACTGTGAAACTGTTACTGTAAGTGTGATGAGCTCCTGATCCTCTTCAGAGGATGTAAGGGCAGAGAAGGAACACATTTATCCCTGGGCAGTCATTGCTGTATGATGCTGGACAGTGTTCCTATGATTGGATTCATTGCATAAGCCTTTCCTACGTGTTCATTGCTTCTGCTCAGCTGTGTTCCTTTCTACATTAGCATGATCAAACTGGATCATTTGAGTCTATATGTAGAAGAGGATAGGACTGCTTAAAGCCTTTACGTTCTCACCCCCTTGTGACTGCAAGTTACACCTTGCTTTGTAGCTTTACAAGTCTTCCTTCAAAGAGATGAGATTCTGGACAGGACAGGACCCCACCTATGCTCTGAGAGATTGTGCTGGCACCGGACTGTTAACTCTCTGCTACATAATCATATTCCCTTCTGTGTCTAAGTGCATACTGCTGACAACTCTCACAACAGGTTGGCAGCTCTCATATTTAGAGATTTTGTTTAGGTGTTATGTTGAACTCCTTAGTGGATGTTAAGATGAGAAAGAAGTGCTGTTTTGAGATAATTCTGGCTTTTCAATGTGAAGTTTCCACCAAGTTTATTTGTGCATGTATTGATCAAATTCAGCTTCTCCTAGGACTTTGTGTTTGTCGAGCACTCCCTTTTCTGCTACCTTGTATACTACCCACTGCTGATTATTCTTACCAAAAACACTGAAGCATTGCTATGTCAGGACCACATCCCACGAATTAGATGTGACAGAGGCAGACCATTGCGATGGTAAGTGTTCAGTTGCATTTCAACTGGAGTCTTTCATCTTACCAAAAGCCTTGGAATATCTCAAGTACTGCCTGTCCTGCTGAGAAGCAGCCCCTCTGCAAAACAGGCACCAAGGAATGTCAAGAGAGAAACCTGATGTCCATTGGAAAAAGTAGTTAATAACATTACTGATCTATACTATTGCTGGAGAAGTAATCAGAAGGTGATTCACCTTGATTTTCATGGCTCTGGTCTAACTTCCATTAATCCAACTGAAAGGAGTGCCGTTGATGTCAGATGGGTTAGGCCAGCTCTGTTACCAGTATCTGGGACCACTGGGGCAGCAGGCTTTCAGATAAAGTGCTTGGGTGACACAATGCTCTGGGCCTGTCTGCCCTGTTAGTCTCTAGTGCGTGCTGTATGTCCCTTGCTTCACAAGCTCATACTTGCTGCCTTACAGATTCCATGGCAGAAGAAATAATTATTTTTAAATCAAAACCATATCATAAAGGGCTGGATCTGTCATGCAGCTGAATAAACCACAGCTTTCCACACTGCTATTCACCATAGGCATTCAAGTGTTCTCACTTGCTGTTGCTGACTTCTTGTTTATTTGATGAGTAGATAACTATAGAAAATGTCTGGTTACTTCATCATTAGAGAGTGAATAAACTTGCTTATGTCTAGAAGAGTCTGTTAGTCATGACTCCCTTAAAATGTTGTCTCTTCTGATAAGTAAAACAATAGCACCCATCCTCACGTGGATAACATTATGTACATAATAAATGTTTTTGATTACTTCAAATGCTTTAAGTAGAGTTGTCTTCCCCTCTTCATCTCAGCTCACCAGAGTACCTCTGAAATAGTTGAGTTATATTTAAATGACTGTGTTTATGTGTTTGAAAAGCACAAGGTGAAAAAGCCTGTTTTCCATTAAGCCAACAGACCTAGTGACCTCTGTTTGTGTAAGAAGGTTATGCAAGCTATTTCAGTGACTCTTTCCCAGCACAGCTCACCCCAGCATGTTTCCCCAGCATTTGTTAGTTTGTCTTCCATCCAAGCCTCAATTGGACTCCCTTCTGACTCCTCTGGCTGTCTTTTGCATCTCTTCGTTTACTTCACAGATGCATCACCTTCCTAGGTCAATCTTACTTTAAACTTCCTGTCCTCATTTTGCATTGCACCTCCTATTGTAATTTCAGCTCTAATGAGCAACTCTGTTTCAGTTCTGCTTCTGTTATGCCTCACTTCTGCCTGTTATTCTCAACTGGTTGGAAGCCTCATAACTTGAAAGATATCAGCATTTTATATTGAAATGTTAAACATGTTGAACCAGTTCAGAAGTAGGCATCTTTCCAGTGACACAGCTTCAATTTCAAACGTTAATAAAAATTCCTAACATTGAACTTGATTTGGGACTGGACGACTCACAGGCTTGATTATGTGATATACTGTCTCCCACTTCTAAGTTGTTGGTTCAAATCCAGCCCAAGTCAGTAGCTGCTGAGAACTGTTGACATACATTCTCTGCTTAGTGATCTACATTGATCTGTGTTTAATATTCATGCTTAATGTTCTCATGCACCTTGTATAACCCTCCATGTCAGCATCTTCCTTTGTAGCTGAAATTGGATGCAGTATAGAGATAAAATTCCCATCTCAACAATTTATGGAGACCCAATAGGAAGTGGGAAGGGGGAGGAATTTTGTCCTCTATATGGATAAAAGTGGGATTTGTGCCCACAGCATGTAAATAGCAGGCTTTCCATTTGGTATTCTCATCCTGCCCACGCTGAAATGCCAGAGCAGGTTAAGTTACAGTTCCTCTTTCCCTTTCATACTGAGTGAGGATGTTGTTCTGTTTGCCCTTCCTGTGCATTTAATTGCTACCGTGGGGTTTAGGCAGAAATTTGCCCCAAATCCTGGCTTTGTGGTTAATGCTAGATCACCTCTGGGTGTGTTGGAACAAGGTGAGTCACAGGGAATGACTTTTCCCTATGTGCTCTCTTGAGAAGGTCGGTAGTGACCTACCCTGCTGTAACACACAACTTCTGGTTCTGCATAGAACTCTTACAGCACTGCTGCTTTGCAAAAACAGAATGCTTTAGAAAAGGGCTGAGAGCCTCCTGTTACAAACACAGGTAGAGAAAGCATGCTTTACATCAAACAAGGATCAGCCAAGAATGCGAAAACCTGCCTTCTCTCTCCTATGCCAGTCTGTTACATTTCTGTAGCAGGACCTTTGCTCGATTCTTTGAGTCCATGTCGGTCTGCAGGGCAAGTGGATCCAAGGAGCTCTTCCTTTTGAATATCTTGCTGAGCTTACACTATGAGAGCAGTTTGTGAGTTGGTCCTTCAACTAGGTATAGAAAGACTCTCTCTTGGATTGCACTGCCTGTAGTGATGAGAGTCAGACCACTGTCCTCTTTTCTGTGTTGACAGCTCATCATCCTCTTTCATTGTTCTTCAGAGAAATGGTGACTTAGGCATTAGTGCTGATTGTGTGTCGTGCATGAGTTTAACAAACAGCTATAATGACAGCCAGGTCACCTCGGGTAGCTTTACTAGCCCTGATTGCCACTCATTTCTAAAGTGAATCAGCATCTGACTCACCCTGAGCTCTGTGCAGACCAATGGAAAGATTTGGCTTTTCCAGAGAGGCTGTGGAGAATCTCTTATTAACAGCCAGCTGAAGTGCTTATTTGAAACAGAGGGAGTAGTAGTAGTTCGTGGTATTTCCACTTCTGGGTGTTTTTTTAAGGTTTTTCTTCATCATACTTCATTATTTACCTTGCCAGCCTCTTTCTACTTGAAGAAAAGTATTTGTTTTACAGCTGATGATGTTTTCCATCAAAGTTGTGTGTCTTCTCTCTACTTTATAATCTCTTCCTACCAGAAGGGGACTGTGAGACAATAAACGTTGGGGTTTTTCAGTGGTCTGTTACCAGCCACAAACGTGCAGCTGTTTAAAAAATTTAAAGCGTATTTTAAATCAGTTTCCCTCAGCCTTTGGCATTATTCTTAAACTCAGATGTGGGGCTTTTAATAGGAAACCTGTTGGGAGTCATAGTGGTTCTGATGAAGATTTGTATACATGGCCTAAGAACTTGGAGGTGTAGTGCACCGTGCATTGAAGGCTTTCCACAGTCTTTGGTAGGCTTTAGTTCAGGCTTTTAAAAAATAACAGGAAACATTGGAAAAAGCACCAAGGGTAAACAGAACAGTTTAGTTACATTTACTGTCTAGAGGAGAAGCTTTACTAATGACCAAAATAAACAAAGCAAGTGCATTTATTTAGCATTTATTTAGCTGTGGGAAAACAAATGTCTTAATTGCATTTAGCTAAAAAGAGTTACACAAGAAGTTGGCCAGCTCAGGCCCAGAGTGTAATTCTGGCATGCTGACCCAATTCTAATTGCTGTGTAGACTCTGACAGAGCTGTGTCCTGGAAAGGAGCACAGGCTTCAGAGAGGCCAGAGTATGGAGAGACTGCATGGTATTTTTTATTCATAGCAAAGTTCATTCTGCAAAAAACAGCTTCAAAGCGATTTGGTTTTATTGCCTTGTAGCGACTCGGGATAAAGCTTGCCATGTCATGACTATGTTAACAGACTGAGCTAAGGTCAGTCAGCTTGTTTCTGGACTCGCGTATGGTAATCAATAATAAATATGCTGTGGGACTCCATCAGTGGTACCTTGTGTCTTCCACTGATAATTGTTGCGTTATTTATATTAGAAGAGAATCTGGAGTGTGAAAGCAGAGTCCTATTGTGCTTACTCTGAATAAATACACAATGAAGGGACCGTGCTGAAGAGCTGACAGTCTCAGCCATTCTTGCTTGCCTGTGTGAAACCTCATTATCTTCAGGAGGGAGAGCATGATGAACTAAAGGCCAACATTTAACTGCATAGAATGGATTTAATGGCTGTGGTAGTAAGAGCTCAATGTGAAACTGAATCCTGCTCATCTCTAATTGTTGCTGGCTTTGCAATGTAAAAAGTATTATGCATCATGCATTTGCCACCTTTGGTAAAAGGGATGCTAATGACCTGAACAGCACAGAGGGTCTCCAAGGTTATGTAGTGCCATTTTAACCTTCAAATCTAAGAGCCGTTTTTATTGGCTCTGTTTTCATGGTCTGTTTGTGTAAGAATAGAACTCCTTCTCATGACAAGAGACTGATTATGTGCTTCTAATTCCACGTGATCTTCTGAGTAGCAGGTAAGATTAGATGATCACAAAGCAAATGCAGAATACTGAATCAGCAGTTGCACTGTTGTTTAGTACAAATGCATAATGCTCTGTCTGATTTATCCCTGCTAAAAGCAGGGGAGCATATTAATGAAATGAATTAGCATGGCATTGCATTTACTATGCATTTAGGAAAAAATGATCCTTTGGATGTCACTAGAGATCCTTGAACTTCAGAAAAGAATGTGTTAGCATGCTAGGGGATGCCTTAGTCCTGCAGGTCATTTAATCCTTTCCTCAAGTGAATCATTGTAAGGTAAAGTAGATGCTGGGAAAAGCTCTGCTCTGCCAATTAAAA